>NC_080670.1:99486778-99850090 GCF_030247195.1 Topomyia yanbarensis | reverse complement strand
TCTTTGTCTTGTCTTTGTCTTGTCTTTGTCTTGTCTTTGTCTTGTCTTTGTCTTGTCTTTGTCTTGTCTTTGTCTTGTCTTTGTCTTGTCTTTGTCTTGTCTTTGTCTTGTCTTTGTCTTGTCTTTGTCTTGTCTTTGTCTTGTCTTTGTCTTGTCTTTGTCTTGTCTTTGTCTTGTCTTTGTCTTGTCTTTGTCTTGTCTTTGTCTTGTCTTTGTCTTGTCTTTGTCTTGTCTTTGTCTTGTCTTTGTCTTGTCTTTGTCTTGTCTTTGTCTTGTCTTTGTCTTGTCTTTGTCTTGTCTTTGTCTTGTCTTTGTCTTGTCTTTGTCTTGTCTTTGTCTTGTCTTTGTCTTGTCTTTGTCTTGTCTTTGTCTTGTCTTTGTCTTGTCTTTGTCTTGTCTTTGTCTTGTCTTTGTCTTGTCTTTGTCTTGTCTTTGTCTTGTCTTTGTCTTGTCTTTGTCTTGTCTTTGTCTTGTCTTTGTCTTGTCTTTGTCTTGTCTTTGTCTTGTCTTTGTCTTGTCTTTGTCTTGTCTTTGTCTTGTCTTTGTCTTGTCTTTGTCTTGTCTTTGTCTTGTCTTTGTCTTGTCTTTGTCTTGTCTTTGTCTTGTCTTTGTCTTGTCTTTGTCTTGTCTTTGTCTTGTCTTTGTCTTGTCTTTGTCTTGTCTTTGTCTTGTCTTTGTCTTGTCTTTGTCTTGTCTTTGTCTTGTCTTTGTCTTGTCTTTGTCTTGTCTTTGTCTTGTCTTTGTCTTGTCTTTGTCTTGTCTTTGTCTTGTCTTTGTCTTGTCTTTGTCTTGTCTTTGTCTTGTCTTTGTCTTGTCTTTGTCTTGTCTTTGTCTTGTCTTTGTCTTGTCTTTGTCTTGTCTTTGTCTTGTCTTTGTCTTGTCTTTGTCTTGTCTTTGTCTTGTCTTTGTCTTGTCTTTGTCTTGTCTTTGTCTTGTCTTTGTCTTGTCTTTGTCTTGTCTTTGTCTTGTCTTTGTCTTGTCTTTGTCTTGTCTTTGTCTTGTCTTTGTCTTGTCTTTGTCTTGTCTTTGTCTTGTCTTTGTCTTGTCTTTGTCTTGTCTTTGTCTTGTCTTTGTCTTGTCTTTGTCTTGTCTTTGTCTTGTCTTTGTCTTGTCTTTGTCTTGTCTTTGTCTTGTCTTTGTCTTGTCTTTGTCTTGTCTTTGTCTTGTCTTTGTCTTGTCTTTGTCTTGTCTTTGTCTTGTCTTTGTCTTGTCTTTGTCTTGTCTTTGTCTTGTCTTTGTCTTGTCTTTGTCTTGTCTTTGTCTTGTCTTTGTCTTGTCTTTGTCTTGTCTTTGTCTTGTCTTTGTCTTGTCTTTGTCTTGTCTTTGTCTTGTCTTTGTCTTGTCTTTGTCTTGTCTTTGTCTTGTCTTTGTCTTGTCTTTGTCTTGTCTTTGTCTTGTCTTTGTCTTGTCTTTGTCTTGTCTTTGTCTTGTCTTTGTCTTGTCTTTGTCTTGTCTTTGTCTTGTCTTTGTCTTGTCTTTGTCTTGTCTTTGTCTTGTCTTTGTCTTGTCTTTGTCTTGTCTTTGTCTTGTCTTTGTCTTGTCTTTGTCTTGTCTTTGTCTTGTCTTTGTCTTGTCTTTGTCTTGTCTTTGTCTTGTCTTTGTCTTGTCTTTGTCTTGTCTTTGTCTTGTCTTTGTCTTGTCTTTGTCTTGTCTTTGTCTTGTCTTTGTCTTGTCTTTGTCTTGTCTTTGTCTTGTCTTTGTCTTGTCTTTGTCTTGTCTTTGTCTTGTCTTTGTCTTGTCTTTGTCTTGTCTTTGTCTTGTCTTTGTCTTGTCTTTGTCTTGTCTTTGTCTTGTCTTTGTCTTGTCTTTGTCTTGTCTTTGTCTTGTCTTTGTCTTGTCTTTGTCTTGTCTTTGTCTTGTCTTTGTCTTGTCTTTGTCTTGTCTTTGTCTTGTCTTTGTCTTGTCTTTGTCTTGTCTTTGTCTTGTCTTTGTCTTGTCTTTGTCTTGTCTTTGTCTTGTCTTTGTCTTGTCTTTGTCTTGTCTTTGTCTTGTCTTTGTCTTGTCTTTGTCTTGTCTTTGTCTTGTCTTTGTCTTGTCTTTGTCTTGTCTTTGTCTTGTCTTTGTCTTGTCTTTGTCTTGTCTTTGTCTTGTCTTTGTCTTGTCTTTGTCTTGTCTTTGTCTTGTCTTTGTCTTGTCTTTGTCTTGTCTTTGTCTTGTCTTTGTCTTGTCTTTGTCTTGTCTTTGTCTTGTCTTTGTCTTGTCTTTGTCTTGTCTTTGTCTTGTCTTTGTCTTGTCTTTGTCTTGTCTTTGTCTTGTCTTTGTCTTGTCTTTGTCTTGTCTTTGTCTTGTCTTTGTCTTGTCTTTGTCTTGTCTTTGTCTTGTCTTTGTCTTGTCTTTGTCTTGTCTTTGTCTTGTCTTTGTCTTGTCTTTGTCTTGTCTTTGTCTTGTCTTTGTCTTGTCTTTGTCTTGTCTTTGTCTTGTCTTTGTCTTGTCTTTGTCTTGTCTTTGTCTTGTCTTTGTCTTGTCTTTGTCTTGTCTTTGTCTTGTCTTTGTCTTGTCTTTGTCTTGTCTTTGTCTTGTCTTTGTCTTGTCTTTGTCTTGTCTTTGTCTTGTCTTTGTCTTGTCTTTGTCTTGTCTTTGTCTTGTCTTTGTCTTGTCTTTGTCTTGTCTTTGTCTTGTCTTTGTCTTGTCTTTGTCTTGTCTTTGTCTTGTCTTTGTCTTGTCTTTGTCTTGTCTTTGTCTTGTCTTTGTCTTGTCTTTGTCTTGTCTTTGTCTTGTCTTTGTCTTGTCTTTGTCTTGTCTTTGTCTTGTCTTTGTCTTGTCTTTGTCTTGTCTTTGTCTTGTCTTTGTCTTGTCTTTGTCTTGTCTTTGTCTTGTCTTTGTCTTGTCTTTGTCTTGTCTTTGTCTTGTCTTTGTCTTGTCTTTGTCTTGTCTTTGTCTTGTCTTTGTCTTGTCTTTGTCTTGTCTTTGTCTTGTCTTTGTCTTGTCTTTGTCTTGTCTTTGTCTTGTCTTTGTCTTGTCTTTGTCTTGTCTTTGTCTTGTCTTTGTCTTGTCTTTGTCTTGTCTTTGTCTTGTCTTTGTCTTGTCTTTGTCTTGTCTTTGTCTTGTCTTTGTCTTGTCTTTGTCTTGTCTTTGTCTTGTCTTTGTCTTGTCTTTGTCTTGTCTTTGTCTTGTCTTTGTCTTGTCTTTGTCTTGTCTTTGTCTTGTCTTTGTCTTGTCTTTGTCTTGTCTTTGTCTTGTCTTTGTCTTGTCTTTGTCTTGTCTTTGTCTTGTCTTTGTCTTGTCTTTGTCTTGTCTTTGTCTTGTCTTTGTCTTGTCTTTGTCTTGTCTTTGTCTTGTCTTTGTCTTGTCTTTGTCTTGTCTTTGTCTTGTCTTTGTCTTGTCTTTGTCTTGTCTTTGTCTTGTCTTTGTCTTGTCTTTGTCTTGTCTTTGTCTTGTCTTTGTCTTGTCTTTGTCTTGTCTTTGTCTTGTCTTTGTCTTGTCTTTGTCTTGTCTTTGTCTTGTCTTTGTCTTGTCTTTGTCTTGTCTTTGTCTTGTCTTTGTCTTGTCTTTGTCTTGTCTTTGTCTTGTCTTTGTCTTGTCTTTGTCTTGTCTTTGTCTTGTCTTTGTCTTGTCTTTGTCTTGTCTTTGTCTTGTCTTTGTCTTGTCTTTGTCTTGTCTTTGTCTTGTCTTTGTCTTGTCTTTGTCTTGTCTTTGTCTTGTCTTTGTCTTGTCTTTGTCTTGTCTTTGTCTTGTCTTTGTCTTGTCTTTGTCTTGTCTTTGTCTTGTCTTTGTCTTGTCTTTGTCTTGTCTTTGTCTTGTCTTTGTCTTGTCTTTGTCTTGTCTTTGTCTTGTCTTTGTCTTGTCTTTGTCTTGTCTTTGTCTTGTCTTTGTCTTGTCTTTGTCTTGTCTTTGTCTTGTCTTTGTCTTGTCTTTGTCTTGTCTTTGTCTTGTCTTTGTCTTGTCTTTGTCTTGTCTTTGTCTTGTCTTTGTCTTGTCTTTGTCTTGTCTTTGTCTTGTCTTTGTCTTGTCTTTGTCTTGTCTTTGTCTTGTCTTTGTCTTGTCTTTGTCTTGTCTTTGTCTTGTCTTTGTCTTGTCTTTGTCTTGTCTTTGTCTTGTCTTTGTCTTGTCTTTGTCTTGTCTTTGTCTTGTCTTTGTCTTGTCTTTGTCTTGTCTTTGTCTTGTCTTTGTCTTGTCTTTGTCTTGTCTTTGTCTTGTCTTTGTCTTGTCTTTGTCTTGTCTTTGTCTTGTCTTTGTCTTGTCTTTGTCTTGTCTTTGTCTTGTCTTTGTCTTGTCTTTGTCTTGTCTTTGTCTTGTCTTTGTCTTGTCTTTGTCTTGTCTTTGTCTTGTCTTTGTCTTGTCTTTGTCTTGTCTTTGTCTTGTCTTTGTCTTGTCTTTGTCTTGTCTTTGTCTTGTCTTTGTCTTGTCTTTGTCTTGTCTTTGTCTTGTCTTTGTCTTGTCTTTGTCTTGTCTTTGTCTTGTCTTTGTCTTGTCTTTGTCTTGTCTTTGTCTTGTCTTTGTCTTGTCTTTGTCTTGTCTTTGTCTTGTCTTTGTCTTGTCTTTGTCTTGTCTTTGTCTTGTCTTTGTCTTGTCTTTGTCTTGTCTTTGTCTTGTCTTTGTCTTGTCTTTGTCTTGTCTTTGTCTTGTCTTTGTCTTGTCTTTGTCTTGTCTTTGTCTTGTCTTTGTCTTGTCTTTGTCTTGTCTTTGTCTTGTCTTTGTCTTGTCTTTGTCTTGTCTTTGTCTTGTCTTTGTCTTGTCTTTGTCTTGTCTTTGTCTTGTCTTTGTCTTGTCTTTGTCTTGTCTTTGTCTTGTCTTTGTCTTGTCTTTGTCTTGTCTTTGTCTTGTCTTTGTCTTGTCTTTGTCTTGTCTTTGTCTTGTCTTTGTCTTGTCTTTGTCTTGTCTTTGTCTTGTCTTTGTCTTGTCTTTGTCTTGTCTTTGTCTTGTCTTTGTCTTGTCTTTGTCTTGTCTTTGTCTTGTCTTTGTCTTGTCTTTGTCTTGTCTTTGTCTTGTCTTTGTCTTGTCTTTGTCTTGTCTTTGTCTTGTCTTTGTCTTGTCTTTGTCTTGTCTTTGTCTTGTCTTTGTCTTGTCTTTGTCTTGTCTTTGTCTTGTCTTTGTCTTGTCTTTGTCTTGTCTTTGTCTTGTCTTTGTCTTGTCTTTGTCTTGTCTTTGTCTTGTCTTTGTCTTGTCTTTGTCTTGTCTTTGTCTTGTCTTTGTCTTGTCTTTGTCTTGTCTTTGTCTTGTCTTTGTCTTGTCTTTGTCTTGTCTTTGTCTTGTCTTTGTCTTGTCTTTGTCTTGTCTTTGTCTTGTCTTTGTCTTGTCTTTGTCTTGTCTTTGTCTTGTCTTTGTCTTGTCTTTGTCTTGTCTTTGTCTTGTCTTTGTCTTGTCTTTGTCTTGTCTTTGTCTTGTCTTTGTCTTGTCTTTGTCTTGTCTTTGTCTTGTCTTTGTCTTGTCTTTGTCTTGTCTTTGTCTTGTCTTTGTCTTGTCTTTGTCTTGTCTTTGTCTTGTCTTTGTCTTGTCTTTGTCTTGTCTTTGTCTTGTCTTTGTCTTGTCTTTGTCTTGTCTTTGTCTTGTCTTTGTCTTGTCTTTGTCTTGTCTTTGTCTTGTCTTTGTCTTGTCTTTGTCTTGTCTTTGTCTTGTCTTTGTCTTGTCTTTGTCTTGTCTTTGTCTTGTCTTTGTCTTGTCTTTGTCTTGTCTTTGTCTTGTCTTTGTCTTGTCTTTGTCTTGTCTTTGTCTTGTCTTTGTCTTGTCTTTGTCTTGTCTTTGTCTTGTCTTTGTCTTGTCTTTGTCTTGTCTTTGTCTTGTCTTTGTCTTGTCTTTGTCTTGTCTTTGTCTTGTCTTTGTCTTGTCTTTGTCTTGTCTTTGTCTTGTCTTTGTCTTGTCTTTGTCTTGTCTTTGTCTTGTCTTTGTCTTGTCTTTGTCTTGTCTTTGTCTTGTCTTTGTCTTGTCTTTGTCTTGTCTTTGTCTTGTCTTTGTCTTGTCTTTGTCTTGTCTTTGTCTTGTCTTTGTCTTGTCTTTGTCTTGTCTTTGTCTTGTCTTTGTCTTGTCTTTGTCTTGTCTTTGTCTTGTCTTTGTCTTGTCTTTGTCTTGTCTTTGTCTTGTCTTTGTCTTGTCTTTGTCTTGTCTTTGTCTTGTCTTTGTCTTGTCTTTGTCTTGTCTTTGTCTTGTCTTTGTCTTGTCTTTGTCTTGTCTTTGTCTTGTCTTTGTCTTGTCTTTGTCTTGTCTTTGTCTTGTCTTTGTCTTGTCTTTGTCTTGTCTTTGTCTTGTCTTTGTCTTGTCTTTGTCTTGTCTTTGTCTTGTCTTTGTCTTGTCTTTGTCTTGTCTTTGTCTTGTCTTTGTCTTGTCTTTGTCTTGTCTTTGTCTTGTCTTTGTCTTGTCTTTGTCTTGTCTTTGTCTTGTCTTTGTCTTGTCTTTGTCTTGTCTTTGTCTTGTCTTTGTCTTGTCTTTGTCTTGTCTTTGTCTTGTCTTTGTCTTGTCTTTGTCTTGTCTTTGTCTTGTCTTTGTCTTGTCTTTGTCTTGTCTTTGTCTTGTCTTTGTCTTGTCTTTGTCTTGTCTTTGTCTTGTCTTTGTCTTGTCTTTGTCTTGTCTTTGTCTTGTCTTTGTCTTGTCTTTGTCTTGTCTTTGTCTTGTCTTTGTCTTGTCTTTGTCTTGTCTTTGTCTTGTCTTTGTCTTGTCTTTGTCTTGTCTTTGTCTTGTCTTTGTCTTGTCTTTGTCTTGTCTTTGTCTTGTCTTTGTCTTGTCTTTGTCTTGTCTTTGTCTTGTCTTTGTCTTGTCTTTGTCTTGTCTTTGTCTTGTCTTTGTCTTGTCTTTGTCTTGTCTTTGTCTTGTCTTTGTCTTGTCTTTGTCTTGTCTTTGTCTTGTCTTTGTCTTGTCTTTGTCTTGTCTTTGTCTTGTCTTTGTCTTGTCTTTGTCTTGTCTTTGTCTTGTCTTTGTCTTGTCTTTGTCTTGTCTTTGTCTTGTCTTTGTCTTGTCTTTGTCTTGTCTTTGTCTTGTCTTTGTCTTGTCTTTGTCTTGTCTTTGTCTTGTCTTTGTCTTGTCTTTGTCTTGTCTTTGTCTTGTCTTTGTCTTGTCTTTGTCTTGTCTTTGTCTTGTCTTTGTCTTGTCTTTGTCTTGTCTTTGTCTTGTCTTTGTCTTGTCTTTGTCTTGTCTTTGTCTTGTCTTTGTCTTGTCTTTGTCTTGTCTTTGTCTTGTCTTTGTCTTGTCTTTGTCTTGTCTTTGTCTTGTCTTTGTCTTGTCTTTGTCTTGTCTTTGTCTTGTCTTTGTCTTGTCTTTGTCTTGTCTTTGTCTTGTCTTTGTCTTGTCTTTGTCTTGTCTTTGTCTTGTCTTTGTCTTGTCTTTGTCTTGTCTTTGTCTTGTCTTTGTCTTGTCTTTGTCTTGTCTTTGTCTTGTCTTTGTCTTGTCTTTGTCTTGTCTTTGTCTTGTCTTTGTCTTGTCTTTGTCTTGTCTTTGTCTTGTCTTTGTCTTGTCTTTGTCTTGTCTTTGTCTTGTCTTTGTCTTGTCTTTGTCTTGTCTTTGTCTTGTCTTTGTCTTGTCTTTGTCTTGTCTTTGTCTTGTCTTTGTCTTGTCTTTGTCTTGTCTTTGTCTTGTCTTTGTCTTGTCTTTGTCTTGTCTTTGTCTTGTCTTTGTCTTGTCTTTGTCTTGTCTTTGTCTTGTCTTTGTCTTGTCTTTGTCTTGTCTTTGTCTTGTCTTTGTCTTGTCTTTGTCTTGTCTTTGTCTTGTCTTTGTCTTGTCTTTGTCTTGTCTTTGTCTTGTCTTTGTCTTGTCTTTGTCTTGTCTTTGTCTTGTCTTTGTCTTGTCTTTGTCTTGTCTTTGTCTTGTCTTTGTCTTGTCTTTGTCTTGTCTTTGTCTTGTCTTTGTCTTGTCTTTGTCTTGTCTTTGTCTTGTCTTTGTCTTGTCTTTGTCTTGTCTTTGTCTTGTCTTTGTCTTGTCTTTGTCTTGTCTTTGTCTTGTCTTTGTCTTGTCTTTGTCTTGTCTTTGTCTTGTCTTTGTCTTGTCTTTGTCTTGTCTTTGTCTTGTCTTTGTCTTGTCTTTGTCTTGTCTTTGTCTTGTCTTTGTCTTGTCTTTGTCTTGTCTTTGTCTTGTCTTTGTCTTGTCTTTGTCTTGTCTTTGTCTTGTCTTTGTCTTGTCTTTGTCTTGTCTTTGTCTTGTCTTTGTCTTGTCTTTGTCTTGTCTTTGTCTTGTCTTTGTCTTGTCTTTGTCTTGTCTTTGTCTTGTCTTTGTCTTGTCTTTGTCTTGTCTTTGTCTTGTCTTTGTCTTGTCTTTGTCTTGTCTTTGTCTTGTCTTTGTCTTGTCTTTGTCTTGTCTTTGTCTTGTCTTTGTCTTGTCTTTGTCTTGTCTTTGTCTTGTCTTTGTCTTGTCTTTGTCTTGTCTTTGTCTTGTCTTTGTCTTGTCTTTGTCTTGTCTTTGTCTTGTCTTTGTCTTGTCTTTGTCTTGTCTTTGTCTTGTCTTTGTCTTGTCTTTGTCTTGTCTTTGTCTTGTCTTTGTCTTGTCTTTGTCTTGTCTTTGTCTTGTCTTTGTCTTGTCTTTGTCTTGTCTTTGTCTTGTCTTTGTCTTGTCTTTGTCTTGTCTTTGTCTTGTCTTTGTCTTGTCTTTGTCTTGTCTTTGTCTTGTCTTTGTCTTGTCTTTGTCTTGTCTTTGTCTTGTCTTTGTCTTGTCTTTGTCTTGTCTTTGTCTTGTCTTTGTCTTGTCTTTGTCTTGTCTTTGTCTTGTCTTTGTCTTGTCTTTGTCTTGTCTTTGTCTTGTCTTTGTCTTGTCTTTGTCTTGTCTTTGTCTTGTCTTTGTCTTGTCTTTGTCTTGTCTTTGTCTTGTCTTTGTCTTGTCTTTGTCTTGTCTTTGTCTTGTCTTTGTCTTGTCTTTGTCTTGTCTTTGTCTTGTCTTTGTCTTGTCTTTGTCTTGTCTTTGTCTTGTCTTTGTCTTGTCTTTGTCTTGTCTTTGTCTTGTCTTTGTCTTGTCTTTGTCTTGTCTTTGTCTTGTCTTTGTCTTGTCTTTGTCTTGTCTTTGTCTTGTCTTTGTCTTGTCTTTGTCTTGTCTTTGTCTTGTCTTTGTCTTGTCTTTGTCTTGTCTTTGTCTTGTCTTTGTCTTGTCTTTGTCTTGTCTTTGTCTTGTCTTTGTCTTGTCTTTGTCTTGTCTTTGTCTTGTCTTTGTCTTGTCTTTGTCTTGTCTTTGTCTTGTCTTTGTCTTGTCTTTGTCTTGTCTTTGTCTTGTCTTTGTCTTGTCTTTGTCTTGTCTTTGTCTTGTCTTTGTCTTGTCTTTGTCTTGTCTTTGTCTTGTCTTTGTCTTGTCTTTGTCTTGTCTTTGTCTTGTCTTTGTCTTGTCTTTGTCTTGTCTTTGTCTTGTCTTTGTCTTGTCTTTGTCTTGTCTTTGTCTTGTCTTTGTCTTGTCTTTGTCTTGTCTTTGTCTTGTCTTTGTCTTGTCTTTGTCTTGTCTTTGTCTTGTCTTTGTCTTGTCTTTGTCTTGTCTTTGTCTTGTCTTTGTCTTGTCTTTGTCTTGTCTTTGTCTTGTCTTTGTCTTGTCTTTGTCTTGTCTTTGTCTTGTCTTTGTCTTGTCTTTGTCTTGTCTTTGTCTTGTCTTTGTCTTGTCTTTGTCTTGTCTTTGTCTTGTCTTTGTCTTGTCTTTGTCTTGTCTTTGTCTTGTCTTTGTCTTGTCTTTGTCTTGTCTTTGTCTTGTCTTTGTCTTGTCTTTGTCTTGTCTTTGTCTTGTCTTTGTCTTGTCTTTGTCTTGTCTTTGTCTTGTCTTTGTCTTGTCTTTGTCTTGTCTTTGTCTTGTCTTTGTCTTGTCTTTGTCTTGTCTTTGTCTTGTCTTTGTCTTGTCTTTGTCTTGTCTTTGTCTTGTCTTTGTCTTGTCTTTGTCTTGTCTTTGTCTTGTCTTTGTCTTGTCTTTGTCTTGTCTTTGTCTTGTCTTTGTCTTGTCTTTGTCTTGTCTTTGTCTTGTCTTTGTCTTGTCTTTGTCTTGTCTTTGTCTTGTCTTTGTCTTGTCTTTGTCTTGTCTTTGTCTTGTCTTTGTCTTGTCTTTGTCTTGTCTTTGTCTTGTCTTTGTCTTGTCTTTGTCTTGTCTTTGTCTTGTCTTTGTCTTGTCTTTGTCTTGTCTTTGTCTTGTCTTTGTCTTGTCTTTGTCTTGTCTTTGTCTTGTCTTTGTCTTGTCTTTGTCTTGTCTTTGTCTTGTCTTTGTCTTGTCTTTGTCTTGTCTTTGTCTTGTCTTTGTCTTGTCTTTGTCTTGTCTTTGTCTTGTCTTTGTCTTGTCTTTGTCTTGTCTTTGTCTTGTCTTTGTCTTGTCTTTGTCTTGTCTTTGTCTTGTCTTTGTCTTGTCTTTGTCTTGTCTTTGTCTTGTCTTTGTCTTGTCTTTGTCTTGTCTTTGTCTTGTCTTTGTCTTGTCTTTGTCTTGTCTTTGTCTTGTCTTTGTCTTGTCTTTGTCTTGTCTTTGTCTTGTCTTTGTCTTGTCTTTGTCTTGTCTTTGTCTTGTCTTTGTCTTGTCTTTGTCTTGTCTTTGTCTTGTCTTTGTCTTGTCTTTGTCTTGTCTTTGTCTTGTCTTTGTCTTGTCTTTGTCTTGTCTTTGTCTTGTCTTTGTCTTGTCTTTGTCTTGTCTTTGTCTTGTCTTTGTCTTGTCTTTGTCTTGTCTTTGTCTTGTCTTTGTCTTGTCTTTGTCTTGTCTTTGTCTTGTCTTTGTCTTGTCTTTGTCTTGTCTTTGTCTTGTCTTTGTCTTGTCTTTGTCTTGTCTTTGTCTTGTCTTTGTCTTGTCTTTGTCTTGTCTTTGTCTTGTCTTTGTCTTGTCTTTGTCTTGTCTTTGTCTTGTCTTTGTCTTGTCTTTGTCTTGTCTTTGTCTTGTCTTTGTCTTGTCTTTGTCTTGTCTTTGTCTTGTCTTTGTCTTGTCTTTGTCTTGTCTTTGTCTTGTCTTTGTCTTGTCTTTGTCTTGTCTTTGTCTTGTCTTTGTCTTGTCTTTGTCTTGTCTTTGTCTTGTCTTTGTCTTGTCTTTGTCTTGTCTTTGTCTTGTCTTTGTCTTGTCTTTGTCTTGTCTTTGTCTTGTCTTTGTCTTGTCTTTGTCTTGTCTTTGTCTTGTCTTTGTCTTGTCTTTGTCTTGTCTTTGTCTTGTCTTTGTCTTGTCTTTGTCTTGTCTTTGTCTTGTCTTTGTCTTGTCTTTGTCTTGTCTTTGTCTTGTCTTTGTCTTGTCTTTGTCTTGTCTTTGTCTTGTCTTTGTCTTGTCTTTGTCTTGTCTTTGTCTTGTCTTTGTCTTGTCTTTGTCTTGTCTTTGTCTTGTCTTTGTCTTGTCTTTGTCTTGTCTTTGTCTTGTCTTTGTCTTGTCTTTGTCTTGTCTTTGTCTTGTCTTTGTCTTGTCTTTGTCTTGTCTTTGTCTTGTCTTTGTCTTGTCTTTGTCTTGTCTTTGTCTTGTCTTTGTCTTGTCTTTGTCTTGTCTTTGTCTTGTCTTTGTCTTGTCTTTGTCTTGTCTTTGTCTTGTCTTTGTCTTGTCTTTGTCTTGTCTTTGTCTTGTCTTTGTCTTGTCTTTGTCTTGTCTTTGTCTTGTCTTTGTCTTGTCTTTGTCTTGTCTTTGTCTTGTCTTTGTCTTGTCTTTGTCTTGTCTTTGTCTTGTCTTTGTCTTGTCTTTGTCTTGTCTTTGTCTTGTCTTTGTCTTGTCTTTGTCTTGTCTTTGTCTTGTCTTTGTCTTGTCTTTGTCTTGTCTTTGTCTTGTCTTTGTCTTGTCTTTGTCTTGTCTTTGTCTTGTCTTTGTCTTGTCTTTGTCTTGTCTTTGTCTTGTCTTTGTCTTGTCTTTGTCTTGTCTTTGTCTTGTCTTTGTCTTGTCTTTGTCTTGTCTTTGTCTTGTCTTTGTCTTGTCTTTGTCTTGTCTTTGTCTTGTCTTTGTCTTGTCTTTGTCTTGTCTTTGTCTTGTCTTTGTCTTGTCTTTGTCTTGTCTTTGTCTTGTCTTTGTCTTGTCTTTGTCTTGTCTTTGTCTTGTCTTTGTCTTGTCTTTGTCTTGTCTTTGTCTTGTCTTTGTCTTGTCTTTGTCTTGTCTTTGTCTTGTCTTTGTCTTGTCTTTGTCTTGTCTTTGTCTTGTCTTTGTCTTGTCTTTGTCTTGTCTTTGTCTTGTCTTTGTCTTGTCTTTGTCTTGTCTTTGTCTTGTCTTTGTCTTGTCTTTGTCTTGTCTTTGTCTTGTCTTTGTCTTGTCTTTGTCTTGTCTTTGTCTTGTCTTTGTCTTGTCTTTGTCTTGTCTTTGTCTTGTCTTTGTCTTGTCTTTGTCTTGTCTTTGTCTTGTCTTTGTCTTGTTTTTGTCTTGTCTTTGTCTTGTCTTTGTCTTGTCTTTGTCTTGTCTTTGTCTTGTCTTTGTCTTGTCTTTGTCTTGTCTTTGACTTGTCATGAAAATTTCTTGAAAACGCATGCACATGGTGATATATTTCTCACCTTGCAGTACAGGGTAACAGAATCATTCTGCAAGGTTTCGTAAACAAAAATATTTTTCTATAAAAATCATTTTGATCGTCCTCCCATTTTTTTCTAACCCGCCAATTTCCACTAGTGATCATGGAAATTTCTTGAAAACACATGGCAATCAAATTTTCTTCTTCTGATGGATGCAGGATAGGGAAACAGAATCATTCTGCAAGGATTCTTTCTATAAAAATCAATTTGATCGTCCTCCCATTTTTTTCAACCCACCAATTTCCACTACTGATCACGGAAATTACTTGAAAACACATGGAAATAAAATTTTCTTCTTCTGATGGATGCAGGATAGGGAAACAGAATCATTCTGCAAGTATTCTTTCTATAAAAATCAATTTGATCGTCCGCCCATTTTTTTCCAACCCACCAATTTCCACTGGTGATCATGAAAATTTCTTGAAAACACGAGGCAATAAAATTTTCTTCCTCTGATGGATACAGGATAGGCAAACAAAATCAACCTGCAAGGTTTCCTAAGCAAAAACAATTGTTTCAATAGAAATCAATTTTATTGTCCTCTCAATTTTTCCAATCCACCAATTTCCACTACTGATCATGGAAATTTCTTGAAAACACATGGCTATAAAATTTTCTTCTTCTGATGGGTACAGGATAGGCAAACAAAATCATCCTGCAAGGTTTCGTAAAAAAAAATATTTCTTTCTATACAAATCAATTTGATCGTCCTCCCAATTTTTTTCCAACCCACCAATTTCCACTAATGATCATAGAAATTACTTGAAAACACAAGGCAATAAAATTTTCTTCTTCTGATGGATACAGGATAGGCAAACAAAATCATCCGGCAAGGTTTCCTAAGCAACAACAATTGTTTCAATAGAAATCAATTTTATTGTCCTCTCAATTTTTCCAACCCACCAATTTCCACTACTGATCATGGAAATTGCTTGAAAACACATGGCAATAAAATTTTCCTCTTCTGATGGATGCAGGATTGGGAAACAGAATCATTCTGCAAGGATTCTTTCTAAACAAATCAATTTGATCGTCCTCCCATTTTTCCAACCCACCAATTTCCACTGGTGATCATGGAAATTTCTTGAAAACACAAGGCAATAAAATTTTCTTCTTCTGATGGATACAGGATAGGCAAACAAAATCATCCTGCAAGGTTTCGTAAACAAAAATATTTCTTTCTATACAAATCAAATTGATCGTCCTCCCAATTCTTTTTCCAGCCCACCAATTTCCACTACTGATCATGGAAATGGCAATAAAATTTTCATGGAAATGGCAATAAAATTTTCTTCTTCTGATGGATACAGGATAGGCAAACAAAATCATCCGGCAAGGTTACCTAAGCAAAAACAATTGTTTCAATAGAAATCAATTTTATTGTCCTCTCAATTTTTCCAACCTATCACTTTCCATGACTGATCATGGAAATTTCTTGGAAACACACGAGGGATTCCATGAGAAACCGGCCGACCGCAAAATATGACCATCGTCGATTCGAACGAAACTTTGCAGGTGTGTTCGCTGTATGAATCTCCATGATATTCTCTGGCAATTGGAATATTTTGATACAAGACTAATGTTTCAAAAGGGCGTAAACGTTTCTACGTGTATAAATTTCAAAATCTTTTTGTTCGATTACTGTATTTTATACAGTAAAACTATCTGAGAACAAGTTACAGGGAATGAATACTTCTATCCGAAAAAAATATACACTGAAAAAATTGTTGTCATTTAAAAAAAAACAAAAATTTAAGTTAAAAATTCAAATTGCGGAAAAACCCATTTTTTTAATTTTTTTTATTTTAGAAACAAAAACCTAAAGAGAAAAGAAACATTTTGAATGTAATTGCATGATGGATAAAAAATCAGTAGAAAAGTTTTTCTAACAATAACTTC
Organism: Topomyia yanbarensis; assembly: GCF_030247195.1. NCBI lineage: Eukaryota > Metazoa > Arthropoda > Insecta > Diptera > Culicidae > Topomyia > Topomyia yanbarensis. The sequence continues at coordinate 99,835,871 of NC_080670.1, read as the reverse complement.
GTACATGTTTTTAAATTTCATACTAATTGACATACAAAATTGTAATTTTATTAGAGAATATAATTCTAAGCACCATTTAAAATTAAAATGCATTTAACAAAAATCTTCCAAAATGCGATAGTTTTCGAGATATTTGGAATTTTGCTCCTTCAAAAACAATTAATTCGTGTAGTTATGCTCTTTTTAAAAGTTATTCGCCTTACCCTATCATAAAATGACAAAAAATTAATGTTTATCGTTTTAAAGACGTAAAAGCAACTTTTTTAGTGTATTTGGATTATGGAGAAGTTTTCAATAAAAATTTTTTCCTAACAACAACTTTTGTCAAAACTTTTATAATTTATACTATTTGCAGTCAAAAATACAATTTTCTTTTTGAATATGATTCTACACGCCATTTTATATCAAAATGCTCATAACAATATTTTTCTGAAATGTAATAGTTCACGAGATATTTTAACTTTTGTTTTAACAACACAATTATTTTGTTTTATTATGACCTTTTCATAAGTTAGTCGCGTTTCTCCATCAACAATAATAGGTTTTTCAAAAGGCCCATAAAATTTCCTGTAACTTTCTTTTTGACATCAAGGCGATATTGTGAAACATTTGAAAGTTACATGAAAACAACCAAAATATGATTCAACTATATAGTTTAATCATCAGACCCAATGGTTGAAATATATTTTGGTTGCTTTCATGTAACTTTCAAATGGTTTACAAAATCGCCTTGATGTCAAAGGGAAAAATGCAGGAATGTTTACGGGCCTTTTGAAAACCTATTATTGTTGATGGAGAAACGCGAATATCTCATGAAAAGGTCGTAATAAAACAAAATAATTGTGTTGTTAAGACAAAAGTTAAAATATCTCGAGAACTACTACATTTTCGAATTTTTTTGTTAAGAGCATTTCGATTTAAAATGGCGTTTGAAATCATATTCAAAAAGAAAATTGTATTTTTGACTGCAAATAGTATGAATTATAAAAATATGTCAAAAGTTGTTGTTAGGAAAACTTTTTTGATGAAAGTTTCTCCATGATCCAAATGCACTAAAAAAGTTGCTTTTACGTCTTCAAAACGAAAAACATTAAAATTTTGACATTTTATGATGGGGTAACGCGAATAACTTTTAAAAAGAGCATAATTACACGAATTAATTGTTTTTGAAGGAGCAAAATTCCAAATATCACGAAAACTATAGCATTCTGGAAGATTTTTGTTTAATGCATTTTGATTTTAAATGTTGCTTAGAATTATATTCTGTAATAAAATTACAATTTTGTATGTCAATTAGTAAGAAATTTAAAAACATGTACGAAGTTATTGTTAGAAAAACTTTTTTACCGATTTTTTCTCCATCATGCAATCACATTCAAAATGTTTTTTTTTCTCTTTAGGTTTTTATTTCCAAAATATAAAAAATTTAAAAAATTCGGTTTTTTCGCAATTTAAATTTTTATTATAAATTTTTGTTTTTTTGAAAAATGACACATTTTTTTCAGTGTATATTTTTTTTTTTTGACAAAAGTATTCATTCCCTGTAACTCGTTCTCAGATAGTTTTGCTATATAAAATACAGTAACCGAACAAAAAAAAATTTAAATTCATGCACGTAGAAACGTTTACGCCCTTCTGAAAAGTTGCTTTTGTCAAAATAATCTTATTACCTGTGGAAAATATTTAGTCTTCCATGACGGTGAAACATGTAAAGTTTCATCGGAATCTAATATGGTCGGTCACGATTTTAAAGATTTTCGGACGGATCTTCGTGGAAATGACGATATACATTTTTAAATTTTGTTTGATGCAGGATAGTGAAACAGAATCATTCTGTGAGGTTTTTTAAGGAAAAATAATTCTTACAATAAAAATCAATTTGATAGTCCTCCCAAATTTTTTCCCACCTTCCTATTTTGGGATATTGAAATAAAAAAGTGTGTGCTCACTAGCGCCGCCTTGAGGGTGATATCCAATTTAATCATTACATCATTAAATAGTCCTTGCCCCAGTAACAATTTAGGCTTTATGGTAGTTTTATAGCCACTCATACAACCTTGATTGCACTTGTAGTGTGCTATAAAACTTCAATTGTGACTTGGATTACATTACAGAAAACGTCATTTTCCTAAATTAATAAACTTTACCTAGTATGAATTGGAAGTTTTAGTCTCCCTAGCGCCGCCTGATGGGCGAATTCTGTAATTATCTATTCGCCGTCGGGTAGCACTCGATTCGCTGATGAATATTGCCGAAGACATCACACTTCTAAACAATGTTCTCGAGATTCAGAAATTGAAAAATAATACATGCTCACTAGTGCCGCCTGGTCTATCTATTTCAATTAGTTTTGTCCATAATCGCGTAGCTCTTAACCTTCTCTAATTTTTTCCGAGAACACCATCTCTTCTAAGTTATTAGACGTTTGTGACATACTAAATTCCACATTGTGCTGAAAGCTGGTACGCTCACGTTAAACTTATTCAATGATAGTTGCGTTTACGAGAGGCTAGATTCATTTATTCTATTGTATAGCACCCCTGGCGCTGCAGTTATCAATTAATTGGATATCCAATTGCTCTAAATTGTAGGTCTAAGCAAACACAAAACAACTTTACCAAATAAAGTATGGTGCTAAATGTTAACTCAGATGAAATATTCGAGCCCCAATTAGTCGAAATCCCATAAGCTAAGTGATTCCTATTAGGTGGGTACCGCACAATACGAATCCACGTAGTAGGAATCAGCGTAGTAGGAGACCCGACTGTATCGAAATTCAGTATGTAGACAACCTTGGAGAACTTTTTATCATATGTGGAATTATAAAAAATCCATATTGGAAATTGTATAACAAAACGATGAAAAATTGATTGCGCAATTCAGAAAAAATATTATTCCTCGAAGAGCTCAAAATTAACCAAGTAAGTACATATTTTGCTGTTAGCAGTGCTACCTCCAGTTGCTGGACGTAGTCCTGGTAGCACAATCTTCTTGACCAATATAACTACTAAAGCTTTTTCTGTTGATTTGAAAGTGATCGATTTGGATTTCAGTCCTTTGTCAGGTGATCTGCAGGGAGCCATGTGGGTATTTTTAAAACTACGTGACAGATTGGTGTATTCCAACGTTGGAATATTCAAACAAATCCATTCAGTCAATCCTATAGACGTAATCAGCGAGAATGGTTTTATGGTAGTTCAAACTACGCACATCATTTACAATACACGATTAATCGTATCTTTTCTATAAATCGTTATAAGTCAATGGAAGTGTAGTAAGTAAATTGATTAGAGAGAGCCAAATAAAAGTTTTTCAAAAATTCAACGGAAAAAATGAAATTGATCTAATTATTATTTCCTTATTTCCTTATTATAATGAATGTTAATTCAATAAAGCGATAAAATATTATCAAGTGATTCATTTTCAATCGTCCTATTGATTGATTCATAAATGAAATACGATACGGCCGTTATAAAATATACTTCCTGAAAAACTCAAATTTTCGTGATACCTACTCTCGAATCTCAATAAAACAAAAGAAAAAGAAATATTATCAAAACAAATATATTATTTTGGTTTACAATCTCGCAAAATGCGTCATTTTAAATTTTTTAAATCCAAGTATGATAATTATTCTATGAGAATCTGAGGAAACTTGGCTAAGATTTCTTGCATTTCTGAAAACACGAAAACACATCTGTGTTCAAAAATGCTTCAAAGCAGTCAAATCCAGTATGAAAATTAATTATAGGGAACCCAAAAATTCGTTCGTTGGTATTTGTGGAATGTCGAAAATATTTGCTTCAACAGTTATAAATTTCATTAGGTTTTCATCAATGCTGTGTTGAAATCGGTTTCTGAGAAATAAAACCAATCTTACAAAAAATTGTGACATTGATGGAACTTCCAAAAAATTTTCAATTTGGCTAGCCTCCATTATTGTTTGGAATAAAGCAAAAGATGTTTTTAAATATGTGTTATCAATTCAACACAAAACCGTTGGTTTCAAACGATCATCAGTTTCAAAATCATCAAATATCAACATGCAAATTCAAAATAGAAAATGTTTTTCCATTATTTGGCGTATAAAGATAAAATAGCATCGCGGTTTGTTTCAGTCTCGTAAAATAATAAAATATCATAGATCTCCCAAGAGAATCGAAAATCATCAAGTTTTAATGAAGAAATTTATTTGAAATCATTTTCAACTATTTCTACATTCAGAATTACTCATAATGAGTTGTGCTAAAAGCTTTCGATATTTCGAGCTTTCGTAGTGCGCCATCTGCATCAACCCAAGGATAACTTTTAGTACGCTTGTTTTTCTTTTTGTATCTTTCCACGCTGTTTCGCGTGCGACGGTACACTGCGTATCGCGAGGAAAATTGAAAAACGCTGTTATGAAGTTTTCCAAAACGATTTTTTCTTTGTACCATCAGATTCCTTGGTTTCTAACGAATCCGTACATATGCAACACTTGGGTAGTTTTGTAGGGAATATCGAAGAAACAGCAGGTTAAAAATATTGCTCTACTTTTGCGCACCTATACATACAAATTTTACTTTAGTTGTGTCTGTGCGGGTGTAAAAACTGCTTCTAGTAAAATGGAAATTTTTCAATGAAAAGCGGAAAATATGGAAAATCGGAGAAAATCACGTCCTAGAAAAATTGTTTAGCTATGTTGTATTGGAAAAATCAAAATTTTAAACACATGATTGCAAAAACTGTGTGCTTTTTCAACCGGAAAAAGCACACAGTTTTCCGAGTTGGAAAATTTTGAATTTTCCATTTCGGCCAATTCATAGTAAAAACAATTATCTAGGTCGTGATTTTTTTTCTTTTTTCCATATTTTGTCATTTTCTTTGAAAATAAAATAAAAAACCGCAAAAAAACACGAAAAATGGCGGATTGCCCGACGGGGGCCTTAAAAGGGTTGCAAACTCCACAAATTCTAAGAGATTTTTCATGCTTCAGTGGTGATCCAGTCAAGTTACATTCATTTATCAAATCCATTGATAAATTAATGCCAAATTTAGAACGTGCACAAGGGTCACCAGCTTTCGATATATGGATGCACGCCATCCGCTCAAAAATCACCCACGACGCGGATGCCGCTCTCGAACTCTATGGAACAGAAACGAATTGGGAGGACATAAAAAACACTTTAATTACACATTTCAGTGACAAGAGGGAAGAAGTTTCTCTAACGCGCGATCTGTTCAAATTGAAGCAAGGTGACTCAGTGCAAGATTTTTATCGAGATGTATCACACGCAATCTCATTACTAATTAATTTATTACACCTCAACGAAAACGTAAGTGTAGTTATTGAAGTGAAAAAACAATTTTACCAAGATCTAGGCCTAAAAGTATTCCTGTCGGGACTTAAGGAACCTCTTGGACCAATCGTAAGGGCCCAGGTTCCCAAAACCTTGAAGGATGCACTCAGGCTTTGTTTGGAGGAAGATAACTACAATTAGGGGAGACCGGGGCTAGTTGGCGGTGTTTTCAGTTTTCAATTTTTACCGCTTTGATGTAGGTAGATCTTGCAAAATAGAATACACGGCATCAAAGAGCAGACTGTTGGCAACGTCTCTGATTGTTTTTAAAGTGTTTGATGCATTGTGTCCATTTTTAGAGACAAAAATATGTGACGCGGAAAACCCGCCAACTTACGCCGGCCCCGGGGTAAGTTGGCGGTATGTGAGAATACTCCAAAAACTAACCAATCAAATGGAGATTCAATTACGTCAAGGGTCCTTTTGGAACGTGCTGAATGTCTTTTCAAGAAAACTGTATATTAATTCACTTGGTTCGTTTGGTTCGTTTCCCTCGTCATTCATTCTCCCGACATAGCGCATTCGGGTTTGCATATGTTCGGTTTCAGAAGCAAACTGAATTTTGTTTCTATGCTAGCTCTGAGAGGGATTATTGAGCGAAAAAGCACTAGACATAGATTACGCAGCCCGCTAATGCTCGAACTGTCCACATAATAACAAATGAATGCTTTGGTGGGTGAAGGAATTTATATTTCCTCTGTACTCAAACATTTGATTCTGCATGAAATATCAGTCAGTTAGAAAGTTGAATGACCGAGGCGTTGAATCTGAATGTCAGTTTCGATAAGCAGAAATAGTTAACTGATTTTGAAATTTCGAAGCACTGAATGTAACATTGATAACACCACTAGAATTACTCGAAACTATAAATATGAGTGAGCTAAATAATTTTAGCATCACACTTGCTTCCGACAAATCAAAGAAAACACATCGCACTTGCTTCTCCTGTGCCGAAGCGACTTTCTTTCAGATTTCTAAGTTTTTAAATTATTGTAATTTATGCGATTTCTGTGAATCTTTTGCAATTTTTTTTGTCAGCGGCAGTTTTCGTGATGCAAAGATGCTTGCAGTTACACTTTCTAATAAAATTCAAACAATCTGCTCAGTAATTGGTTCGTTTTGACGTAGGACTACGTCTTTGTTTTCAATATGGGGGTGCACTCTACAAATTCTACAAAAATGGTATGTAACGAAAAGTGGTCTTATTTATCTCACGATAAATTTTCAAATTTTTTGCACAAATCGCCCCAAAATACTTCTAAGAATAGATTCCAACAGATAAACCCAAAGATTTTTGATATAACAGCATTAAAAAATTAAATAATATACAACCTTGTCAAAATATCGCGCATTAACACACAGAAGATAGCGCTTCCCAAGCCCTGTATGACAGATTGGTGTACCTAGCGCGCTACGCTTCTATGAATGACGTCATCATCGACTATTTAAAGAACGGACTTGACCAGACACGCTCAGCTCCCTGTTGAACGGCTGGCGAAGCAGATCACTGCGCTGTGTTTTTTACAGCCAGTGTAGCTGAGTTAGAAGTCCGTTACACTGGCTGTGGAGGCACGCTACACTGTGTCGTCCAACAGGCGACCGCTCCAACTGCTTCCTAAATGCCGCTGTAATGTTGCCAGTAAATTTTTGGTTTAACTAGCACATGTATTTGCTATTTGCGCTTGAAATTAAGTAATGTAGTGGTAGTAATAAGCTTTTGGTTTAAACGCAAAGACAGTTTTTAAAACAGGATTTGAATAATTAGTTTAGCTCAGAGGAGAATGACCCTTAGGGTTAAATGCTGCATAATAACAACATCTAACATCTAGTTTAGCTCATCCCAGCAATTTTATCAATTTTGTAATTTAAAAGGAATTTTACGGAACTTGGTGAATTTGGCCCCACTTGCAACTGGTATAATCAACCTGCACAAAGTGTTGCATAACGCAGGGCTGCTTTTGGAACAAAATGTGCTACCATTCAGCCCTTCGCTATGCAAAATCACGATATTATGACAGATGGGCGGCCGTTCCTTTCAATCGGAAATGGCCGCGTTGAATTTTGGTGAAATGCGCTAATAGTGTCGTGGTGGTACTAGTTGTCTCTTTCGCTCTACCCATCATCATCAGCGTTGACTCATTTTGTATTGTGCGCTTGGGTTCAATGTTTGGGGCGAGTGTGTTGGTAGGTAGGGGGACTGGCGGTAAAATGAACACGTTAAGCAAAGTTATTATTTTCTAACTAATAAGTGAATGAGATATTACAATCACCTTATATGTTTCTTGTTAGACATGTTTTGTACATATCTGGTAAAAATACTTCGTCATAAACACATTTTTTCAAACATGATTCTTGATTTCTAAACATGTCCAAAAATGAGACATGGTTATAGCGAGTGGGTAAAATGAACATGTGGTGGTGGTAAAATGAACAGCTTCTGGTGACCTGCAAAATGTCCTGTATGTATGCAATGCGCAGCGTTGGAAAGCATTTTTCCGATTAATGCAAATATCCCAACAAATCATGAGCTTTGCATACACACAGGGCATTTTGCAGGCAAAAAAAATTGTCACGGAAGAATTAAATTTTCATGACGAAATATTAACCATTTCACAATCCTGTGGCATCGAAACACATCTAAAAACTTAGGGTTATCCAAGGGTGTTTGAACTTTTAGTATCTGTTTGAGAGCAACTAGAAAGCTTAGTCTATACATGAGATGTGATTATATTGTCTAAAATTTGATTTTTCTTCACCGGTCCGGGTGTTTTTCCCACACACTAAGTACTAAGAAAATAAATATTTTACATTAAGTAGTATAGTCCTATGTCTACAGTTCGTGCAACCCCATAGGGCTGCCCCTTGTAGTTTTTAATTGGCTCAAGTTTTTTTACAATCATCATCAAGATTGGAAGAGATGCATGACTTCTTGAAGAAATCTGTAATGCTTTTTGATTACAGGTTTGTTTTACCAAAATTTAGGAAACAATTTCAATCAACGTTGTTCCACCTACCGTTGAATGTTGTGCGGAAAACGAAGACGTAATGTGTTTTCGAAAAAACCGTTTTTTTCAAACCTAATTGAGAGGATCAGAGCGAAATTCCGAAAACACTTGTTCTGAGTGCATAGAAATGATAGAAAAGGTGCTCTTGAGGTTTCTTAGGTCAGCTGATTCTTTTTTCCTCCTCCGTGATTTCTAATCATCTCTCATTTTACTCCAAAACGAATAAAAACCAGATCGTGAGACTGCTACCCAAGTAGCACGCTTTGTTACTGTATAGTATTTGTAACTCTCTTGGTAACAACAATGTTATGGAAAAAGCGCACTTTGTTTGTATATTGTGCAACATGTTCATAATTGCAGCAAAATAATTAAAACAGTAGCTGTGCTATTTGTCGAGCACTGAGTAGTTGGACAGTTCTGTTTTAGGGTGGAATGGCAAACAAAGAGGCATTTGCAACTTGTTAGACTGTTTGTGCAAGTTAGCAAAGTTTCTGATTAGTTTCACAACTGTTATTGATGTTTGCATATTTAACACTATTGGCCAGCTCTATAGTTACATAGTTGCACAATCAGTTTAAAAATCCGTGGAAATTCTATTCAAATATATCCAAAAATAAAAAATATTGTGTAGCAGATGTGCAATATTTAAAACTTTCAACAAGTTGCAATTGCTACTTGGGTATATACTGAAGACATAAAATCGAAATTATTGGACTAATAGATTCAACCAGTCACAACATTTTAGTCGCAACAGTGTTGCAAACTCGCATGAACAGAACGAATTCCTCGAATGAAAGTGAAATTAAGTGCCAATGAAAATGATGATGCGTTAAAATGACGCGAAAGCAAAAACTGTCGCCTCAGCTATATTGTTCTCAGTAAATTGATTTTTTTTGCCTAGCGCGCTTGAATGTGATGTCTAGTATTTATACTAAGAGTACAGAGTGCACAGACCTAAAACAGTATTTCAAATTGGGTACAATTCAAAAACCTGTCATTTAAATTTAAAATAGAGTTGCCAATATCGGAGTATTACATCTGAGTTTTGTTAAACGGGACAATCACTTGTGATGATGCGTTCACTTTTGGAGAGTTTTAGTACTCAGTCGCCCATTAAACTTCTTCTACTATTTTTTAAATAATTCATAAGTGAACTCGGCTCAATGCTTTAGCCAATCGAAACAGTGGTTCTGTTATCTAGTTATATCTATTTCCAACAATAAAAATAATAAAATGAGTTTTACTGGTTGTCCAACAGATCTCACGCAAGCTCTTAACCATTGCACGTAAATACCTGTTTACGAAGCAGGGAAATATTTTTTCCTCACCAACTGCGTATAGGGGGTCGTTCATATCTATCTCGCTATTGAACACTTCCGTGTCATAATCGTGGTTGCTGTCTTTATATTCACAAACATGCTTGCTTGTTGCCTTTATGAATTTCCTCAATGATTTTACTGGCTGCAGATTTTGAGATATTGACGCAGCTTTTGCCGTTGTCAATATTACCTGAACATGTGCCACATATTTGATAATTGTTTGTGTTCAGTGGTAAATAAATCGTAATGTGACGTTTTTCACAGAACTGGAACGTACTAGTTTGCCTTTGATATTGCAAAGAATACTATGTGTAATTGTACTATCGTATTATGTTTTTTACTGCACTTCTCCCATATGTGATATGTATATGCAAGTAAGCGGTATCCGACAGCGTAGCCGAACATTGATTCTCTCACCGTCCATTTATATGTAGATCTTAATTACAGCATTGTCACACACAACCATTCAAATTTAATGACTTTAATTCATTCGAAATCAATGATTTCGCCTGATCCAATTTGTTGAACGGTATGAGCGCAGAATACCTGAGGCGGTAGAACTCAACAAAGGTGGCTATCGTAAGTGCGAAAATGGAGGCTATCCATTTTCACCTTCAGAAAATGTTCCCATCACAAATACTCGGTCTTATGTGAATCACCACTAATCACAGTATTTGACCGGTGCACCACTTCTTGCTTCTGCGACTCACTCATCTCGATGGATTACTAGGGCATAGTATAGTGGAAGTTTCCTTTGTTCTTCGGACAAGGAACACAATATAAAAGTAACTTTATTTGTCGTTCGCTTCACACCGGCTGGGACAGAAGCATAAACCACACTGAATTTCGTGACCATTGATTTTGGTTGTTGGAAACAGAAATCTTCTAACTTTATCTCAAACCAGACGAGCTACAAGCTAATAATAGTTTTTGAAATAATGTTTTTGAAATTCATTTCCAAAACATTTCGTGGGGGGGGGGGGCTTAAGCCCCCTAGCCCCCCCCTCTAGCTACGTGCCTGAACTGTTACCAATTGCATGAACGCCCCGACACAGACCGAGATTTTCAAACCATTCGATATCAAACTAAACAACTTTGAAACTCAATCGCCCCCATGCCGAGTAAGCCCGATCGGTCGACAATTATTTGATCAACTGAGAACCGATCACCTAAACTCAGAAGAGAAAGAAAGGCTACTGAAGGTGATCGCTGAATACCAGAATGTATTTTTACTAACAGGAGAAAACTTATCTTTTACTAATGCTATTAAACATATCATTAAAACGAAAGATGACCTCCCAGTTTATTGTAAATCATATCGATATCCCTTCTGCCACCGAGAAGAGGTGCAGAAACAAATTTCACAAAAGCTTGAACAGGGTATTATTAGACATTCTATAAGCCCTTGGACATCACCAGTTTGGATAGTCCCAAAAAAGAAGGACGCATCCGGACAAAAGAAATGGAGACTGGTGATAGACTATCGTAAATTGAACGATTACCGTTATCCCATACCAAATATAACTGATATCTTGGACAAATTGGGGAGATGTAATATTTTACAACGCTAGATTTGGCATCTGGCTTTCATAAAATTGAAGTTGAATCGTCCGATATTCCTAAGACAGCCTTTAGTGTCGAGAACGGACACTATGAATTTTTGAGGATGCCATTTGGCTTAAAAAATGCGCCTTCCACATTTCAGAGGGTAATGGATAACATCTTACGTGAACATATTGGCGTGAGATGCTTTATCTACATGGATGATATTATTGTATTCTCCACCAGTTTGCAAGAACACTTGGACAATTTACGGAAAATTGTCATCACATTGTCAAAATATAATATGAAATTGTCAAAATATAATATCTGCGTAAAAGGCGAGATAAATAGCTATTGTTGAAGAATTCTATGCCTCGATCGAGTGTGAGTTATTTGCTCCGATCGAGGAGGAATTGGCATTAATTATAATTAAATTAAAAGAAAAGCAAAGGGAAATCTCTTGGTGAGACTGTGTTACTGGAGTTGTGGGCCACAAGACTGCCCCCGCACGCACAAGCAGCTGTAATAGCGTCAAAACGAGATGCTGCTGAAAGGACAGCAATCGGGGATGTTTTTGGAAATGAAGCGCGGCGATGCAGAAAGCCATGCTCGTTCAGCCAGTCCGCTGGTTCAATGAATAATCAATGATGCCGTCCGCTTGAGTGTGCAGAGGAAGCAGGCGAGCCTTCCAATGCTAACACAATCTTTCGCCTAAAAATCTCGGACACGACAACAAGTATGCAGTTTTTAATCGACACTGGCGCCGACGTGTCCGTGATACCGAGAGATTTCAATTCAAGTCGGATGAAACCAACAACAATGAAACTGTTTGCCGCCAATGGGACGCCTATCAACGTTTACGGAGAAGCCCTTCTTAAGGTAAATCTTGGTCTTCGCCGTGAATTCCTCTGGTCGTTCCTGATCGCTGACGTCTCGACTGGAATAATTGGAGCCGATTTCATTCGCATTTTCGATTTGCTGATCGACCTAAAACGTAATCGCCTCATCGACAACACCACCCAACTCGAATCAGCAGGAGTGCTGGCACGAACCAACAATTATTCCGTGAAAACGTTCAGTGCAGTTTCGCCGTACGCTGAGTTGCTAACCGAATTTCCGAGCATCACGCGGTTAAAACTACCAGGTACGGTGAGCAAATCATCGATTGTCCATCGAATCGAAACGACTGGCCAACTCGTTCACGCTGCACCGAGACGTTTACCACCAGACAAACTGGAGGCAGCCCGCAGTGAATTTGAGCAACTAATGAAGCTGGGTATCTGCAGACCGCCTTCCAGCAACTGGGCCAGACCGCTTCATATGGTCAAGAAAGCCGACGGATCTTGGCGTCCATGTGGGGACTACCGTGCTCTGAATGCCCAGACGATTCCGGATCGATACCCGCTGCCATATCTGCAGGATTTCACGACGATTTTGCAAGGTAAAACTATTTTCTCAAAAATTAACCTGCAGAAAGCGTTCCATCAAGTGCCGATTCATCCTGAAGACATCCCCAAAACGGCCATTACCGCACCATTCGGACTTTTCGAGTTTTCATTCATGACGTTTGGTCTGCGGAACGCTGCTCAAACTTTCCAGCGACTTATCCACGAGGTCGTTCGAGGATTGGATTTCGTCTTTCCATACATCGACGATTTTTTCATCGCCTCGTCATCGCCGGAAGAACATCGCGATCATTTGCGCCAGCTGTTTGAGAGATTAGAGAAACACGAATTAGCAATCAATGTTGCAAAATGCGAGTTCGGTTGCACGGAAATCTCTTTTCTGGGGCATTCAGTCACTGCCGCAAGAATCTACCCTCTTCCAGAACGAGTGAAAGCTGTTCAAAATTTTCAAAACCCGTCTACAGTAAAGGAGTTAAAATTTTTTTGGCTCAAATACCGCTGTTGGCGCTTACTCCAGGTAATAAACACAACGATCGAACTCCATTGACCTGGACCAACGAAACTACTGCAGCGTTTGAAAGGTGCAAGCAGCAACTCGCAGAGGCAACCTTGCTGGCACATCCTGCGAAGTCGGTCGAGCTGTCTCTCTGGGTGGACGCGTCCGATAAGGCAGCCGGTGCAGTTCTACACCAAGTCGTTAATGGGGACATTCAACCACTTGGATTCTTTTCGAAAAATTCGACTCGGCTCAGCTTCGTTACAGCACCTACGATGCAATTTACCTTGCGATACATCACTTCAAATACATGGTGGAAGGACGCAGTTGCCACGTATATACGGATTACAAGCCAATCGTATACGCTTTCCGTCAGAAGCTCGTCAAGGCCTCCAATCGTCAAGCACGCCAATTGGACTTCATCGGGCAGATTACGACAGACATCCGACACATTTCTGGCAAGGAAAACATCGTAGCCGATTTATTGTCCCGAATCGATGCAGTTCAAACCGTCCCCGCCATCGAATTCGATGCCCTTGCTGACGATCAGCAAACCGACGAGGAGATTCAAAACATTGTTAAAGGTAAACAAAATACCTCTTTAAAATTATTGCTTTATACCGTTCCAGGCAGTTCAAAACAATTGTTTTGTGATTGTTCTGCAATCAAATTCGACCGTTCATTACGAAAGCTTTTCGTAACACTGCACTTCAAGCGACGCGCAATCTCTCCCGTCCTGGTACACGTGCTACGGCTAAATTGATAACCCAACGATTCGTTTGGCCTAACGTTAGGAAAGACAGTATCGCTTTCGCCAGGAACTGCCTGCAGTGTCAACGGTCCAAGGTGACTCGCCACACTCAATCGCCCGTCACGCAATATATGCCGCCAGATGGTCGATTCTCTCACATCAACGTAGACATTGTGGGACCGTTTCCCCCAAGCAATGGTCATCGTTACTGCTTAACCATCATCGATGGTCAGAAGCCATTCCCGTTCCAGACATGACTGCACCGACGATCGCACTCGTCACCGGATGGATTGCTCGATTCGGCGTGTCTATCTACGTCACTACCGACCAAGGACGGCAGTTTGAATCATCTCTATTCTCCGAGTTGGTTCGCATGTTGGGTATCAGCCACCTGCGAACAACAGCGTACCATCCGCAAGCGAATCGCATCATCGAACGGTAGCATCGGACACTTAAAGCAGCAATTCTTTGCCACAACCCGGATCGCTGGTCTGATCACTTACCGATGATCTTACTTGGCCTGCGAACAACCCACAAGGAAGACATCGGAGCACCCCCTGCTGAGATGGTGTACGGTTCTACTCTCCGAATACCATCCGAGTTTTTCGTCGAAAACTCTGCCAATAACAGCGAAACAGATTTCGTCATCATGCTACGAGAGGCCATGCAGAATCTTAAACCCAAAGCAACAGCATGGCACGGTAAACGTGACGTCTTTGTGCATCGTGATCTACAAAGCTGCAAGCACGTCGCTATCGCCCCCTTATGATGGCCCATTTAAGGTGGTACGTCGAAGCAGCAAATTCTTCAAGGTACTCGTCAAAGGTCGGATGAAAAACGTTTCGATCGACCGATTGAAACCAGCATACACAACTAATGAGCAACAGCAGCCACAAAGCAGCCATCGTCCCGCTGCTGCCTCCACTGCTACAAGCCTGCCGGCTAGAGTAGCCCGCTCTGGTCGACGAGTCATCATTCCTCTTCGCTACCGCTAGACTGACGCCTCATCTAGAAGGGGAGTAATGTAGCATCATCACCATGCTACCTGCCGTCGCGCGCCGATGCAGCACCCAATGTCGCAATGGTAATCATCATTATCATCATCGATACGATCAGCACCATCGAAGCAACCGTCATCGTGAGATCCGCACTCGGTGGAAACAAAAATGCTTTGTGCTTTTCTTTTAATTTAATTATAATTAATGCCAATTCCTCCTCGATCGGAGCAAATAACTCACACTCGATCGAGGCATAGAATTCTTCAACAATAGCTATTTATCTCGCCTTTTACGCAGATAAACTTTGTTCGATCAAAAAGGGCACTGCCCAAATTATACTATAAAAACCCTTGTACATACCAATAAATAGTCAGTTTTTAATCTAACCTGAAACGGAGTTAAATCTTTATTGGCCTTAGCCGCCAAAGTGTGGATATATATATATATATATATATATATATATATATATATATATATATATATATATATATATATATATATATATATATATATATATATATATATATATATATATATATATATATATATATATATATATATATATATATATATATATATATATATATATATATATATATATATATATATATATATATATATATATATATATATATATATATATATATATATATATATATATATATATATATATATATATATATATATATATATATATATATATATATATATATATATATATATATATATATATATATATATATATATATATATATATATATATATATATATATATATATATATATATATATATATATATATATATATATATATATATATATATATATATATATATATATATATATATATATATATATATATATATATATATATATATATATATATATATATATATATATATATATATATATATATATATATATATATATATATATATATATATATATATATATATATATATATATATATATATATATATATATATATATATATATCCACACTTTGGCGGCTAAGGCCAATAAAGATTTAACTCCGTTTCAGGTTAGATTAAAAACTGACTATTTATTGGTATGTACAAGGGTTTTTATATTATAATTTGGGCAGTGCCCTTTTTGATCGAACAAAGTTTATCTGCGTAAAAGGCGAGATAAATAGCTATTGTTGAAGAATTCTATGCCTCGATCGAGTGTGAGTTATTTGCTCCGATCGAGGAGGAATTGGCATTAATTATAATTAAATTAAAAGAAAAGCACAAAGCATTTTTGTTTCCACCGAGTGCGGATCTCACGATGACGGTTGCTTCGATGGTGCTGATCGTATCGATGATGATAATGATGATTACCATTGCGACATTGGGTGCTGCATCGGCGCGCGACGGCAGGTAGCATGGTGATGATGCTACATTACTCCCCTTCTAGATGAGGCGTCAGTCTAGCGGTAGCGAAGAGGAATGATGACTCGTCGACCAGAGCGGGCTACTCTAGCCGGCAGGCTTGTAGCAGTGGAGGCAGCAGCGGGACGATGGCTGCTTTGTGGCTGCTGTTGCTCATTAGTTGTGTATGCTGGTTTCAATCGGTCGATCGAAACGTTTTTCATCCGACCTTTGACGAGTACCTTGAAGAATTTGCTGCTTCGACGTACCACCTTAAATGGGCCATCATAAGGGGGCGATAGCGACGTGCTTGCAGCTTTGTAGATCACGATGCACAAAGACGTCACGTTTACCGTGCCATGCTGTTGCTTTGGGTTTAAGATTCTGCATGGCCTCTCGTAGCATGATGACGAAATCTGTTTCGCTGTTATTGGCAGAGTTTTCGACGAAAAACTCGGATGGTATTCGGAGAGTAGAACCGTACACCATCTCAGCAGGGGGTGCTCCGATGTCTTCCTTGTGGGTTGTTCGCAGGCCAAGTAAGATCATCGGTAAGTGATCAGACCAGCGATCCGGGTTGTGGCAAAGAATTGCTGCTTTAAGTGTCCGATGCTACCGTTCGATGATGCGATTCGCTTGCGGATGGTACGCTGTTGTTCGCAGGTGGCTGATACCCAACATGCGAACCAACTCGGAGAATAGAGATGATTCAAACTGCCGTCCTTGGTCGGTAGTGACGTAGATAGACACGCCGAATCGAGCAATCCATCCGGTGACGAGTGCGATCGTCGGTGCAGTCATGTCTGGAACGGGAATGGCTTCTGACCATCGATGATGGTTAAGCAGTAACGATGACCATTGCTTGGGGGAAACGGTCCCACAATGTCTACGTTGATGTGAGAGAATCGACCATCTGGCGGCATATATTGCGTGACGGGCGATTGAGTGTGGCGAGTCACCTTGGACCGTTGACACTGCAGGCAGTTCCTGGCGAAAGCGATACTGTCTTTCCTAACGTTAGGCCAAACGAATCGTTGGGTTATCAATTTAGCCGTAGCACGTGTACCAGGACGGGAGAGATTGCGCGTCGCTTGAAGTGCAGTGTTACGAAAAGCTTTCGTAATGAACGGTCGAATTTGATTGCAGAACAATCACAAAACAATTGTTTTGAACTGCCTGGAACGGTATAAAGCAATAATTTTAAAGAGGTATTTTGTTTACCTTTAACAATGTTTTGAATCTCCTCGTCGGTTTGCTGATCGTCAGCAAGGGCATCGAATTCGATGGCGGGGACGGTTTGAACTGCATCGATTCGGGACAATAAATCGGCTACGATGTTTTCCTTGCCAGAAATGTGTCGGATGTCTGTCGTAATCTGCCCGATGAAGTCCAATTGGCGTGCTTGACGATTGGAGGCCTTGACGAGCTTCTGACGGAAAGCGTATACGATTGGCTTGTAATCCGTATATACGTGGCAACTGCGTCCTTGCACCATGTATTTGAAGTGATGTATCGCAAGGTAAATTGCATCGTAGGTGCTGTAACGAAGCTGAGCCGAGTCGAATTTTTCGAAAAGAATCCAAGTGGTTGAATGTCCCCATTAACGACTTGGTGTAGAACTGCACCGGCTGCCTTATCGGACGCGTCCACCCAGAGAGACAGCTCGACCGACTTCGCAGGATGTGCCAGCAAGGTTGCCTCTGCGAGTTGCTGCTTGCACCTTTCAAACGCTGCAGTAGTTTCGTTGGTCCAGGTCAATGGAGTTCGATCGTTGTGTTTATTACCTGGAGTAAGCGCCAACAGCGGTATTTGAGCCAAAAAAATTTTAACTCCTTTACTGTAGACGGGTTTTGAAAATTTTGAACAGCTTTCACTCGTTCTGGAAGAGGGTAGATTCTTGCGGCAGTGACTGAATGCCCCAGAAAAGAGATTTCCGTGCAACCGAACTCGCATTTTGCAACATTGATTGCTAATTCGTGTTTCTCTAATCTCTCAAACAGCTGGCGCAAATGATCGCGATGTTCTTCCGGCGATGACGAGGCGATGAAAAAATCGTCGATGTATGGAAAGACGAAATCCAATCCTCGAACGACCTCGTGGATAAGTCGCTGGAATGTTTGAGCAGCGTTCCGCAGACCAAACGTCATGAATGAAAACTCGAAAAGTTCGAATGGTGCGGTAATGGCCGTTTTGGCGATGTCTTCAGGATGAATCGGCACTTGATGGAACGCTTTCTGCAGGTTAATTTTTGAGAAAATAGTTTTACCTTGCAAAATCGTCGTGAAATCCTGCAGATATGGCAGCGGGTATCGATCCGGAATCGTCTGGGCATTCAGAACACGGTAGTCCCCACATGGACGCCAAGATCCGTCGGCTTTCTTGACCATATGAAGCGGTCTGGCCCAGTTGCTGGAAGGCGGTCTGCAGATACCCAGCTTCATTAGTTGCTCAAATTCACTGCGGGCTGCCTCCAGTTTGTCTGGTGGTAAACGTCTCGGTGCAGCGTGAACGAGTTGGCCAGTCGTTTCGATTCGATGGACAATCGATGATTTGCTCACCGTACCTGGTAGTTTTAACCGCGTGATGCTCAGAAATTCGGTTAGCAACTCAGCGTACGGCGAAACTGCACTGAACGTTTTCACGGAATAATTGTTGGTTCGTGCCAGCACTCCTGCTGATTCGAGTTGGGTGGTGTTGTCGAATACGTTTTAGGTCGATCAGCAAATCGAAAATGCGAATGAAATCGGCTCCAATTATTCCAGTCGAGACGTCAGCGATCAGGAACGACCAGAGGAATTCACGGCGAAGACCAAGATTTACCTTAAGAAGGGCTTCTCCGTAAACGTTGATAGGCGTCCCATTGGCGGCAAACAGTTTCATTGTTGTTGGTTTCATCCGACTTGAATTGAAATCTCTCGGTATCACGGACACGTCGGCGCCAGTGTCGATTAAAAACTGCATACTTGTTGTCGTGTCCGAGATTTTTAGGCGAAAGATTGTGTTAGCATTGGAAGGCTCGCCTGCTTCCTCTGCACACTCAAGCGGACGGCATCATTGATTATTCATTGAACCAGCGGACTGGCTGAACTAGCATGGCTTTCTGCATCGCCGCGCTTCATTTCCAAAAACATCCCCGATTGTTGTCCTTTCAGCAGCATCTCGTTTTGACGCTATTACAGCTGCTTGTGCGTGCGGGGGCAGTCTTGTGGCCCACAACTCCAGTAACACAGTCTCACCAAGAGAATTCCCAACAACACGACTCATTTCGTTAAACAGCTGGCTGGGTTTCATGTCTCCGAGCGGCATATCCGATAAAACACATTGCAAGCGGCGCTGTTGGCTGTCGGCGAAATGTTCAATGAGCTTCCTTTATACGTGTACTTTTTGTTGATGGTCGGCGTGCCGTCAATAATCGCTCGCAGCTCCGTGAGCCTATTTGGTGGAACTTGCGCCATCACGATGTTATATTTCCGCGTGTCGTGAACTGCGCCACCGATGCAAGTAGCTACGAACCAGAACTCCAGCGACAGAAAGTACGATTCAATATTTGAATCACTCATACTCGGCGGCGGGAGACGTGGTGAACTAATTGATTCCAGCTGCATGCTACCCGCGGGTTTGGGAGCATCGTCGTTCGAATCAGGTATCACACTAAAACGTTCAGGACCGACGACCGATTTACTACAAGGATTTACTTCGAACGCGTACAGCAGAATATTAAACTGCTAAAAAGTTACGATCACGTCGGGGTCACCACTTTGGCGGCTAAGGCCAATAAAGATTTAACTCCGTTTCAGGTTAGATTAAAAACTGACTATTTATTGGTATGTACAAGGGTTTTTATATTATAATTTGGGCTGTGCCCTTTTTGATCGAACAAAGCTATTGTTGAATAATTCTATGTCTCGATCGAGTGTGAGTTATTTGCTCCGATCGAGGAGGAATTGGCATTAATTATAATTAAATTAAAAGAAAAGCACAAAGCATTTTTGTTTCCACCGAGTGCGAATCTCACGGTGACGGTTGCTTCGATGGTGCTGATCGTATCGATGATGATAATGAAGATTACCATTGCGGCATCGGCGCGCGACGGCAGGTAGCATGGTGATGATGCTACAAATATATATATATATATATATATATATATATATATATATATATATATATATATATATATATATATATATATATATATATATATATATATATATATATATATATATATATATATATATATATATATATATATATATATATATATATATATATATATATATATATATATATATATATATATATATATATATATATATATATATATATATATATATATATATATATATATATATATATATATATATATATATATATATATATATATATATATATATATATATATATATATATATATATATACATATATATATATATATATATATATATATATATATATATATATATATATACATATATATATATATATATATATATATATATATATATATATATATATATATATATATATATATATATATATATATATATATATATATATATATATATATATATATATATATATATATATATATATATATATATATATATATATATATATATATATATATATATATATATATATATATATATATATATATGTATATATATATATATATATATATATATATATATATATATATATATATATATATATATATGGTGTTTGCTCCATGGTTAAGAATCTCTCAGGGGGCGATAGACTGCGATATTTGGAGACAAAATTGTTCTACACATACCATCAAATCTCAACCATTACAGAGTTATTGAACTTTTTGTGTAAAAAACTTATTTGTCTCAAAATACCTCTAACTTTAAAAGTATACTTTGTATTTTAAATGTTTCAGTTCCATTCGAAATGTGAGAAAATTTACTATTGAATGGTGTTCTCATATCTTTTAAGTAATTAGTTTTAATTACCTTTTTGCTGTAAAGTAGTTAAAAGTCAGTGTTTTTGAGGAAGTTTTTGCTAATTTTCTCGAAATAATGAAGTATGATTATAGCAATATCCATTGTCCAAAAGTTGGGTTTTAGGACGATTCATAATTTGTTCTTGGACGTCATATTTCTATCTCTTCTCATTTCTTTGTAATTTCATTACTATACTTTTCCTGTAACCGACTTGCAAGTGCTTAGAAGACTCTAATATAAAAAATATGCTTTATATCGTTATTTACAAGATTTCATTGGAAAGCTGAGAAAATGTCGTATCAGTGTACAAATATCTTTTAGTTAAGTGTACTAAATGATTTTTTACTAACGAAATAACTCAAAATTTGTATTTTTTGGAGTTGAGTCAAAGAAAGAACTGTAGAACTTGCTTAGATCCATTATTTCCATGATAATAATGGTGATGTTTATTATTTACTATTTTAAGAAAATTAACGAAAATTCTAATAATAGCACTAACTTTAAACTAATTTACTTTTAAAAGAATATTAAATTCACTTAACTGAAAGGTATTAATACATTTTTCACTGTAAAATTTTCCTGGCTTTCGAATAAAAAGAAAAAAGTACAATAAGTGCCATAATTTTTCAATTAGAGCTGGTACTAGTGAAAATGAAATAAAAATATCCAAGTTGAATAACCCAAAATCATGAAAATAAGAAAAGGTGAGTGTGTCATGTCGAAGAACGAATTAAGCAGCTCATCAAGACTAACAATCTGAATTATTAAAATGATGAGGTTAACTATTAGGATTTTCAACAAACGAACGAAAAATCGTTTAAAATTGTTTAATTTTCAATAAATTACTTTTTGTAGTTTTGTGTCAAAAATGGAACAGTGTACTCAGTGGCGTAGCCAGAAATTTGGTTTGGAGGGGGTTTTGATGAAAATAGCAATTTTTTTGAAAAAATGCTAAAATTTAATATGAGTTTGATAAATTATTGAAAACTCAAAAACATAAGTAGTCTAACAGATGTCATTCCAGTCTACAAACAAGAAGGATCAACATGGAACAGTTTTCATACCTCTATAGATTATTTTCTTGTATAATATGTCAATGAAGTCAAAAATTGCGATCTTTTAAAGTGGGATAAATGATCTAAAAAAATTTCAACGTTCAAGATCACCTAATATAATAATCCTTGACTTTGAAGGTTTGACAACTTCGGAAAGTTATCAACATAAAACAGCGCCTGCTTTGATATAGAAATTTTAGTTAGTAACTCTCATAGAGGTAATTATGGTGAATTAATTTTTCAAAAATATTAAGAGACATGGTGCCTTCAGCGAAGTTTTTGATAATGTCATTTCAAACAATTTTGTTGAAAATATGAAGGCACATGAATTCAACATATAGGGATTTAAATGGACTGGGCCTGCTATATTTCTTCTTAGTGAAGAAAAAATTAGGTGAAAACTATTTTTTTCTGCGCTACGGATAAAATTGTTTGAAACAATCATTGCGAGTTGAGAACACAAAACCTATAACTAAATTATGGATGGATGAAACTGACTAAGCTTGCGCCGAATTGATGCTAGCTCCTGAAAATGGAATCACTCTTTGTGTTTTTGAGTCCTTTTAATATCTGGGAACTATTTGTTTTATATCCAGTTCCCTTATTTTTTTTTTGTAAGCTTCAAAGGCACCTTGAACGCAATGTGAATTTATTATTTAATTACCGCAAAAGAGATTTATCAAATACAGTAATTTCAGAATAGCTTGTTGTAAAGGTTTTTACATTTCTTATAAAAGAAATGTATAGAATTCGCACAAACTTTCAAGATTTTTTCCGAGGCCCGGAGGGCCGTGTCTTATATACCAATCGACTCAGCTCGACGATTTGGGACAATGTCTGTCTCTGTGTGTGTGTGTGTGTGTGTGTGTGTGTGTGTGTGTGTGTGTGTGTGTGTGTGTGTGTGTGTGTGTGTCTGTGTGTGTATGTAACGGACAAATTCTCATTCGTGTTTCTCAGCAATGGCTGAACCGATCTTATCCAAACCAATTTTAAATGAAAGAACTAAAAAACAGTATGAACGCTATTAATTTGTTTTTGATTCTGATGTTTAGTTTCCAAGATATGAATGTTTGAATGCGCAAAAATGGCGTTCTTGGCAGTTTTTTTAAATTATCTGCCGAAATTGACAATGTAGATTAACAATTTATATGTTTTTAGACAGCTTTAACGAATACCTTTCGAACAAGCTATAGATTGTTGAAATCGTACTATTATCAAAAGAGATATTTAACATTAAATGCGGACGAAAGATTTTTATCATTTCCCATAGCCAGAAATATGACCAAAAACATGTAATCTATTATTAACGCCAAAACGGCTTATTTTAGGTCAATAGTATCTTCGGAGAATTTAATGGAGGCAATATGCCCTTTCTTTTGGTATTGTGCTTTTGCTGATTAATCCCCCTATGAGTGAGATATTTTCACAAATTTTTTTGGAAGTGATTATATCGAAATGATGCCTTCAGCAAATTTGTAACTCTTACTTTTGCGAATAACGTTACTGAAGACTTCAAATATCTATTTTGAATACTTTAAAAGTTATGGCTTGTTGTTTGTTGATTACTCTTTGTCGCTTATTTATTGTTCAATATAGTAATAATCCATTGAAATAAGCCAAACATTATTTCGATAAAACGAATTTTGTATTTCATTTTACTATCTACAACCGCTAGAAATAATCACCGAACACTTCCAAGTTATCTGGAAGGAACTTGATAACTTATCAGTACAAAAATGTTCATTTGTGCGAACCTTCTGACTGCAATTTTGCTAACTTATAACCATCGGATCGATCTGAAACATATCGGAAAATGAGAAGCGAAATAAATAACTCCAAGCAACGGCGTAGCCAAGAGAAGGTTTTGGGGTTTAACACCATACAACCCCCCCCCCCCCCACAACACCCAAAAAACATTGGATTGAAGTTGAAAATTTATTGATGCAGACTGATTTAATTCAATATTACAATAACAATTATCTGATCCGTAGATTGATAACCTGTTGTTGTAAACATCATGAGGACTTTTGATAAATTGTCGGAATGGGGTCCTGATATGTAACTGATCTCTTGGTCTTGATTTCACAGTTGTCTAATAGCATCAATATCAAATTCCTGTCTGAAAACATTCCAATAGAAAATTCCAGAGTTCTGTAATCAATCATAATCCTCAGATTTATTTTCAAATTGATCTCGTTTTTGTGGAGATGTACTGTAATAAGGGTCTTTATTTAATAGGAAGCGAAGTTAAAATTGATTTAATTCTATGAAACATAGAACTGCTCAACAAAAAATGCATAAATTTCAACAATTGCTTAAAATGTTTTTGCCTTTCTCATTCACTCTAAAATTCGTCGATCTAATCCCGATCGGGAGGACCGAGTGTCATATGCCAATCGACTCAGTTCGTCGAGATCGGAAAATGTCTGTGTGTATGTATGTCTGTATGTATGTGTGTGTATGTGTGTATGTGGAAAAAATGTGACCTCTGTTAATCAGAGATGGCTGGATCGATTTGCACAAAGTTAGTCTCAAATGAAAGGTACAATCTTCCCATCGGCTGCTATTGAATTTTTTATTGATTGGACTTCCGGTTCCGGAGTTACGAGTTGAAGAGTGCAATCAAACAACAAATTCCCATATAAACTGAAATGAAAAATTTTCAAAATCAAATTTGTATTTTTGATGCCAAATGACATTATAATGCATGAAACATTGAGATTTGATGTAAACTCGAAAAAATAACGTTTGACAAAAATTGATTTTTTTGGACTTTGGTACTTATTTGCTCTGTTACTATTTTCTGAAAAATTAATTCTGCATAATTTTAAAACTTCAAAAATTACGGTTTCGGAATTATGCCGTTTAGACATTAAGATCGATTTTCACCAAACCCCCACCAATTGTAAAATTGGTATTGTAAAAAAACGTAAGGGCGATACCTCAATGCTGATAGGTGGGACCGAAAAAGTAAACAATCGCCAAAGGGACTATATACTATATATACAATCATTTTGTCAATTTCAATAGCAAACACAAATTTTAATTTAATAATTTCAAATACTTCATGAAGTTTTGGGTTTCGATCACTGAATCATGCAATCTAGGATGTAAAAAACACAATAGTTCTAAATTGGAAATAAAACCAAGTCTGGAAATATGCACTGTTGATTTTCTTTGAATGCACTATGAGTCACAAGGGCGATTTTTCGGTACAAAAATCAATAACTCCCAAACCGTTCATCAAAGTCAGCATTTTTGCCCTTCGATGTCAAATATAAACAACAACACCACGAGTCGTGACAGTTTAATTGGTATCAAACTCATTCATGAATCGAATCGCAGTAGCCGACGACTGCTTTGATCAACGCGTGTAGTGCTTTGTATTATTAGTGCTGTTAAAATGGATAAAATAAAGTTGTTCGATCTCTGGAAAGTGGCCAAAGGCGAAAATAAAAATAAAATAAAAGTTGTGTTTGAGGAAATAATGAGATAATTTGATGTGGGACAAAATGAAAAAAAATAAGTTCACTCAGAATGCAAAAGTTGTAACAATTAAAACATGTAAAAGGTTTGATCAATTTTGGAAAGACAGTAATCGAATTGAGACGAAAGTGCTCGATAAAAATTCGAAACATTTTGAGAAGCCGTTAACAGTTCCTACAAAAGATTCAAACTGCACTTCCTCCCAAACCAGCATTCACAGAAATTCGTCGCTTACTTAGAACAGAATGAAGGGTAATCCTTAATTCATTTGCTTTTTAAGGCAAAATGCGCTACATTTTATATTATGTCAACACTTCCATTACCAACAAGTTTCATGAGCGAACAAGGAGCTGAGGCTCGGAACGATCGACTGAGTCACGGTAGAAATTGTTCAAGAGTCGCGAACATGGAAGATGTTTTCGTTAGAGCAATGGACTCGTCTAATCCGGTTCTTGCAGTTAGAAGATCCCGATACAGTAAACGCACTGAAATAAGTTCAATATTAAATGAGTTAGCACTTTGAGAAAAGAGACACGATTCAGATAACTATAACGACGACGATGCTGATGATGTTGATGATTGTGATTATAATAATTATGAGGATGACGATGATAATAAAGTAGTTACGTAGAATAGTAAAATAAATATCTGTCTGAGCCTAACGTTTTCAATATTTGTGTACATATATTTGACAAGCTCAAAAAATCATTTAACAACTCGACTTTTTGATCTAGTAAAGCAGGTTCTAAATGGCAATGACCAGACCCTTAAAAACAGCCGTATGCTGATGTCATTTAATCATAATGTTGATGTCAACATTTTTCGCTGAATGACAAAAAAGCAAAAGTTGATTTTGAGATATTTTACAGTATTTTTGATGCACTTTCGAAAGAGTACAAATTTAGCTGCTAGTTTTTGCAACCTTCTGAGTTAGAGGTCATTGAAAACTATCAATTTTATTTAAAAAAATGATCGTAATTCGATAACGAAAAATGATATCGATTCACATTCTTCAGCAGAAATATGCGCAATGAAAAGTACTAAAATTGCTTCATAGAGAGTATGAAGATAGACTAACTATTTAAAAAGTTATAGTTAAAAAACTGACTTTTTCAGAAACACAAAAATAACACCCTAAGATAAAGAAGAAAAATAATTATAACATGAAAACCGATAATGCTATAATGCTATAACTTTGATGCATTTGAAAATGTTACTTGAAAAACATTTTTCTACAACTTTGCTGAAGTAAGTACCTTGCTACACCATTTAGTTCTAAACATAATTTTTCGAAAATAATGTTTGAGAGGACCACCCTAGCTACATTTTGCTTTAAAAGTAAGAAAATTTAATTTCCAAAAATATTCTCTCAGACATAATTTCTCTAAAATGAACGGTTTGGAAGTTATTGATTTTTGTACCGAAAAACCGCCCTTGTGACCCATAGTGGAATGGTGGTTTTTTTTAAAGAAAAGCGTTGATTTCTTAATTCTCAGTCGCGTTGGAAATTTGAGTAAAGTATAAACTTCAAATCGATTAAAAAAAATCGATTTTTTTTGGCTCAGTACAATATACATAACCCCTTTAGAAAAATCAGTTTTCCCACCACAATGCATTGATTGAGGAATTTAGATATTTTATTAACAGAGCATTAGCAATAATTCGTTTGTATGTCTATTTTATGGGCCATTTTTTCGCCTTCCCATTGATTTGGTTTGAGATTTCTAGCACTGATGTTGTCCTATGCTGATTTGAGCGATTCTCTGAGTCCTGCCACTATCCCATGTAGTATGTGTTATCAAAAACATCGCGAAGCATCAAGTTCTAAATGTTCTCAAACGATATAATATCCGAAGAGAGTGATAAGAGTTATAAGAAATGTCTCATCACACTGTTAGGTGGATTAAAAGCGTTTTTACTACTATATTTCGATACTCTGAATATGTGGGATATTTATGTCTTTGACAAAGTTGTTTGAAATAGCACTTTCGAAAACTTTGCTGGAGACATTAAGTCTCGACCCAAATTTGGTTGAAGAGTAATTCTTGTCTATAATTACTTCTTGGAGGATTAACCGTCAAAATTATTCTATCAGCAGATGAACAGTTTTACGTTTTGAAATTCTTCAATGTTACTTAACATCGAAATTTGGCAGTTTCGAATGAATGTGATCGTGACCGTTAAAAATTTATCGAGCATTATTTTTCTTTTCTTCATTAGTCAACCTCACAACTTGCAGTACTAGTACGTAGCACACAAAATTTTAGTACGCCATTCATTGCATCCTGCTAAGAGGCTATTCATATAGTTGATAATACAACAAAAATCCAATGCTCATAAAACCGATCCTGACCTGCTAGAGACAAAATTACATCAGCTTTCAACTAGTTTCTGAAATGTTATTCTTGTTGTTAACCATATTGAATTGTTGTCTAAACTCTACACAATCTAAAAAAATACATTTTCAGCAAATGTTGAAATGTATGTAAGTTTTCGGTAAACAAGCTTATGTTTTATATGCAATCAACCTATTCAAATTTAGATTTCCATTCGAAAAATTGTCTCTAATCCATATTTTGAAGCATCTTTCCAAAAATGAGCTCATAATAATTCAGACAGTTATTTTATTTTACATTGAAGTAATTTGACAACTATGGGCTTTTGGCTAAGAGATAAGTTACAAGATCCCCTTCCCATAATTTTCCAAAAGTTCTCATGACGCTTTAAACACAGTTCTCAATGTAGTGATCAGAGAATATTTTTCCAAAAATATTTTGTGGAATATTAAATTAAATTCGTCAGCATCAATTTTTTTTTTTCAATCCAATTAATTTTGGTTTTGGGGGGGGGGGAGTTTAACCCCCAAAACCCCCCCTCTGGCTACGCCACTGAGTGTACTCAAAAAGTATAACAAATCGGTATTTTTTAAGTTTAGAGTAACACTCATTTCAAATTTAAATGTTTCGTTAGACTATTCTGGCTAAATAAGTGATCTACGAAAAAAGTTTCGAGTGATCAAAGTCACCCGATGATCGAAGTCACCCCGATTTACGGTATGTGGCTTTCATCTCTTATTGAATTTTATCTTCTTGGTTGGGCATTCAATCTAATTCTATGTTTTTCAAAACAAATAATTAGTAATGTTAGTTATGTTATGTTAGTTATGTTTCTTCCTCTTATTCTTTTTTGGGCTAGTAACTTAAGTTTTTTTTTCAATTCGTTTATTTGACACGGCTCAAGGCGTTAGCTTTACGGAGCCGTTGGTCTTTTATATATTTACATGACGTAAAAAATAAAAAAACGATTATTGCTAAGAGTCTATTCGATCCCGTACGCGCGACTTGCCATTGCGCGCGGAGATCCGTTTCCACATCGTAGGAATATTTGCATCCACGCCAACTGTATCATGAGGATCATTCATATCCCTATCGTCATCGCACATGTCCGGGTCATCATCGGGGTTACTGCCTTGATGATCGCCATCAGGTGTTCTTCGACGTCGGCGGTAAAACATGATGATGAGTTATGTTCTACCATAGACCATGCGGTAGACTTGGGTGCAACGCCCAACTCCTACTCTGCAGAAGGCAAAGAATTCTTCACATTTCCTTTCGATCATGCCCATATGAGCCTGCCTAGTTCTAGTTTTCCGTTCTAAGTTTATAACTGATTCGCTCTAGAATACCTATCCGTCTTTCAATTTCATTGCTTTCGTTTCTCTTAGTCTCAAATTTGCCGAAAATAGCCAACAAAATCGATACAATGTCTGTGTGCGTGTGTTTGTGTGTATGTGTATGTAACTGACAAACTCTCATTCGTGTTTCTCAGCAATGGCTTAACCGATCTAATCGAAGCGAATTTTAAATAAAAGGCCTAGCGCCCAGACAGAACGCTATTAAATGGTTTTTGATTCTGATGTTTAGTTTCCAAGATATGAATGTTTGAAGGTGCAAAAATCGCGTTTTTTGCAGCTTTTTTAAATTTGCTGCCGAAATTGACGGCATAGATAAACACTGTATACATCTTTGGACAGCCTATACGAATATCTTTCGGACGAGCTATAGATTGTTGAAATCGGACTATTATCAAAAGAGATATTTATCATTAAATATGGACGAGATTTTTGTCATTTCCCATAGCCGCAAATAGGACCAAAAACAGGCAATCTATTTTTAACCCCAAAACGGCTAATTTGAGGTCAACAGTATCTTCGGAGAATTTGATGGATGTAATATGGCCTTTCTTTTGATATTATATTTTGCTGATTAATCCACCTACGAGTGAGATATTTTCATAAATTTTCTTGGAAGAGATTGTATTGAAATGATGTCTTCAGCAAATTTGTAGCTCTTACTTTTGCGAATAACTTTACTGAAGACATCAAATATCTATTTTGAATACTTTAAAAGTTATAGCTTGTTCTTTGTGGATTACCCTTTGTCGCCTATTTATTGTTCAATATAATAGTAAAGCATTTAAATTAGCCAAATATTATTTCGATAAAACGAATTTCGTATATCCTTTTTCTATCTGCAATCGCTAGAAATAACCGCCAAACAATTCCAAGTTGTCTTGATGGAACTTGATCACTTATTGATGTAAAAAATTTAATTTGCGCGAACCTGATGACTGCAAAGTTTCTAAGTTACAAACATCGGATCGATCTGAAACATATCTTAGAAAATGAAAAGCTATATAAATAACTCCAAGCAACGGCGTAGCCAAGAGAGGGCGTCAGGATTCAACCCCACCACTTGCCACCCACCCTAAAAAATAATTGGATTGATGAGAATAATTCATTGATGCTGACTGACTTCTTTCAATATTACAATAATAATTATCAAATCAGTACATTGATAACCTGTCGTTTTAAACATCATGAGGACTTTTGAAAAGTTGTGGGAATGGGATCCTGACCTGTAACTGATCTATTGGTCTTGATCTAACAGTTGTCTAATCACATCAATATCAAATACCTGCCTGAAAACATTCCGATAGACACTCATTCCAGAGTTCTGAAATCAATCATAATCCTCAGATTTTCTATCATGTAGAGCTCACTTTTAAATGGATGTACTGTAGTATGGATTAGGGTATTTTTTAATAGGAAGCGAAGTTGGAAACACAGAAACATGAAACATAGAACTGCGCGCCGAAAAATTGAACAGCATTCAATATTTGCTGAACTTGTCTTTATTTTTGGAATGCGTAGAGTTGAGACGAAAACGTAATATGATTAATAACGAGGATAACTCTTTCCGAAAGTAGAGTAAAGCTTATGAAAAATTGCGTTTTCTGTTCGATTCTAGCAGATCCTGATAAATTTTGATGAGTTTTTAATTTTTGTTGTGTTGCCAATTATGTGAATAGATAAAATAAATGTATGTAAACAGTAATTTAAGATCAAGATTACATCATTTTGCAACCGCCAATTCCGAAGGTTTAGCATCTTCGATGCATTTTACAAACGTTAAACAGCACATCATCTGCTGAAATTACTCTGGCGTTATATCCTCTAGGAAGTATTTATGGAGAGTTTACTCTTCAAACAAATCTAGTTCGAGACTTAATGTCTTCAGCAAAATTTTGGGTAATGCTATTACAAACCACTTTGTTGAAGACATGAAGGTTCCGTGTGTTCAGGGTATCAACATATTTTAGGCTATTTGTACCTTTAAAATAAATTATTATTATTTTTCTGTTTATGATCTTCTACTATTTATAAACAATAAATTTAACATTTTATTCAAGGCTTGAGTTTGTAAAGCTCGCAATAAAAAGTTGTTTAAACCTAAAAAAATAGATTAATACTACGTTCACACTACAGAGTTAAAACATGTTGTAATAATTAGCAACAAGCAAAATGTCATCAAGATGGCGTTAAAATACGTTTTAACTCGCAGTGTGAACGTAGTAAAAGGAACATTTCGTACATATCATTTTAAAACTCGATATACTGTCTACACGTAGTATTCATTCCTGCAAATAAAGTTGTTTTAAATGATAGTCTCAACCAATTCGCTAAAGAAACAAACTCTGTTACTATTTTTTGAAAAATTAATTCTCCATAATTTTAAAACTTCAAATATGACGGTTTCGGAATTATGCCATTTGGAGATTAAATTCGATTTTCACCAAACCCCCACCAAACCGAATTTCTAGCTACGCCGCTGACCCTAAGTAAGTAGAAACAAAGTCGTTCTACACTCGTCCACAAGAAACTTTTTCGAATACTGCCTATTTATTACAGTACAGTGAAGACCCCATTTAATTAGCCCCCGATTGTGTCAGTCTCGTATGAAAATATGTTTGATGGGCTCTAGCAGACGAACAAGGCTGAATTTGAGTAAACCCTTTCTTGAGCATATTTTTCTTACCTTAAAGATATAAATATGCAAAAAGAAAAATTCATTTTTTTTTAAATTTGCGCTAGAAGACCCCTTTAAGACAAATTTATATTATATAATCAGAAATAGCTATCAGACTAGATCAAGGGAAGGGAAGAATATTTTAACAGTTTCAGTTTATTACAAAGAAGGAAAGAAATATGTACCGATTTAGTCAATGTCAGCTTAAAACACACCAAACGGGTCTTCACTGTATTTATTATTCACTGTGTCCCACATTAATACGTACATTTTCTGAGGATATTTTCTTTCAATTGCATCGAACTACACCAATTTTTAGGTAGTTTTCAAGGGGTTATTTTATCGACTTCTTCCAACATTTTGGTGAACCTATTCCTATTCGTGCGATAGTTTATGTTAAAAGGGCTTTCTCAATTAATTGGTATACTTAAGGGCTTACATATTGCGGATTGAGAAAATAAAGAAATTTGCTGCTTTTTTTTTCTACACAATATTACAAAAGCTTATTATACAACTTTCCCTAATAAGGTTGTAAAAATTAAAAAGTATTTGAGAATTATTAATAGTTATGGTAAACCGGGTAGTGATCGTCGCTCCACAAGGCAGTTTATTTTTCATGACTTGCGGTGAGCGCGATCTCTCGAATAGCTGAACTGAAAATTATGGAATAGAAGTTAGTTTTTAGAATCCGTTACAGATTTAACCCGCCGAAAATCGCGATTTTGTTAGATTTTCAGAGCAGCGTGCACCCAGTGCACTAACACAAGTGACGGAAGGTTATCGAAAAGTTTCGTAGAAACGAAAATTCCAGTGCTGATGATTTTCTTTAACGGGTTTCGAGAGTTGTTTTATTTGTTCTTTGGCATTAGGATGAGCGATAATAATTCAAATCAAAGATACTACTAGGAAGTCACTTTTAGAAAAAGTCGATATCGAAGTAAAGTTTGAACTAGGCACGCATGCACTTCAGAGGTAGCGTGATATCAAGAGCTACAATTTCAGGTTTTAGTTCTCTGCATGTATTATAAAAAACGCTTTTAATCCACCTAACAGTGTGATGAGACATGTCTTATAACTCTTATCACTCTCTTCGGATATTATATCGTTTGAGAACATTTAGAACTTGATGCTTCGCGATGTTTTTGATAACATATACTACATGGGATAGTGGCAGGACTCAGAGAATCGCTCAAATCAGCATAGGACAACATCAGTGCTAGAAATCTCAAACCAAATCAATGGGAAAGCGAAAAAATGGCCCATAAAATAGACATACCAACGAATTATTGTTAATGCTCTGTTAATAAAATATCTAAATTCCTCAATAAATGCATTGTGGTGGGAAAACTGAATTTTCCTAAAGGGGTTATGTATATTGTACTGAGCCAAAAAATCGATTTTTTTAATCGATTTGAAGTTTATACTTTACTCAAATTTCCAACGCGACTGAGAACTAAGAAATCAACGCTTTTTCTTGAAAAAAAGCGATACTAGCGGTGACACCATTCAAAGAAAATCAACAGTGAATATTTCCAGACTTTGTTTTATTCCCTATTTAAGAACTATTGTTTTTTTACATCCTAGTGATGATTCAGTGATCGAAACCCAAAATTTCATGAAGTATTTGAAATTATTAAATTAAAATTTGTGTTGGCTATTGAAATTGACAAAATGATAGTACCGCCCCTTTGGCGATTGACTTTTGCGGTCCCACCTATCAGCATTGAAGTATCGCCCTTACGTTTTTTTACAATACCAATTTTACAATTGGTGGGGGTTTGGTGAAAATCGATCTTACTGTCCAAACGGCATAATTCCGAAACCGTAATTTTTGAAGTTTTAAAATCATGCAGAATTAATTTTTCAGAAAATAGTAACAGAGTTCGTGTCTTTAGCGAATTTGTTGAGACTTTATTGTAATCATGAATATCAACCTGAGAAAATTCACCATAAATACTTCTTGGACGATATACCGTCAAAATTATTTTATCAAATGATGCGCTGTTTAATGTTTGTAAAACTCATCGAAGATACTAAACCTCCGAAATTGGCGGTTTCAAAATGATGCTATCCTTGACCTTAAATTACTGTTTTTGAACATTTGACCCATACATATAATTGGTCATACAACAAAAATCAAATGCTCATCAAAATCGATCAGGACTTGCTAGAGTCGAATGGAAATCGACACTTTTCATAAATTTCTCTCTACATTCGGAAATTGTTATCCTAGTTATTAATCATATTACGTTTTCGTCTCAACTCGACGCATTCCCAAAATAAAAACCTGTTTAATTCCACCTAGTGGTGCAATTGTGCTTTTCTCATTTGTCCAGACTACGATTCCATGGCTGGTTATGTTCAATACAATGGTGGAAATGAATATTACATGTTCAGTACATACATACAATGGATCGACAGCCACGATCTTGAGATACTATGTGATACTGAAACATCGCTTGAAACCGGCGGCGGATCATGGAGAAAGATCCGGGAGGTCCGGGTTCTGCCGAAAATTTTCAACTTGTTAAGAAATTTCAAACTAGTTTTAATTATAAAGTAGCAATTCCTCACTGCATACTCCCTCCGGGCCGGTATGATTGACGATTTTTAGAGTGATTGCATAACCTTTCTATATGAGAAAGGC
The DNA here is from genome assembly GCF_030247195.1 of Topomyia yanbarensis. Taxonomy (NCBI): domain Eukaryota; kingdom Metazoa; phylum Arthropoda; class Insecta; order Diptera; family Culicidae; genus Topomyia; species Topomyia yanbarensis. Next base: position 99,801,122 of record NC_080670.1, on the reverse strand, counting down.
AAAAATGTACCAAAGTCCAAAAAAATCAATTTTTGTCAAGCATTATTTTTTTCGAGTTTACATCATCTCAATGTTTCATGCATTATAAAGTCATTTGGCATCAAAAATACAAATTTGATTTTGGAAATTTTTCATTTCAGTTTATATGGGAATTTGCTGTGTGATTGCACTGTTCAACTTGTAACTCCGGAACCGAAAGTCCAATCAATAAAAAATTCGCCGCCGCTGGGAAGGTTGTACCTTTCGTTTGAGACTAACTTTGTGCAAATCGATTCAGCCATCTCTGATTAACAGAGGTCACATTTTTTCCACATACACACACATACACACACACAGACATTTTCCGATCTTGACGAACTGAGTCGATTGGCATATGACACTCGGCCCTCCCGGTCGGGATTAGATTGACGAATTTTAGAGTGAATGAGAAAGGCAAAAACATGTTTAGCAAATGTTGAAAGTTATGCATTTTTTGGTGAGCAGTTCTATGTTTCATAGACATTAAATCAATTTTAAATTCGCTTTCTATTAAATAAAGACACTTATTACAGTACATCTCTACAAAAGCGAGATCAATTTGAAAAGAAATCTGAGGATTATGATTGATTACAGAACTCTGGAATTTTCTATTGGAATGTTTTCAGGCAGGAATTTGATATTGATGCTATTAGACAACTGTGAAATCAAGACCAATAGATCAGTTACATATCAGGACCCCATTCCGACAATTTATCAAAAGTCCTCATGATGTTTACAACAACAGGTTATCAATGTACTGATTTGATAATTATTATTGTAATATTGAATTAAATCAGTCAGCATCAATAAATTTTTAACTTCAATCCAATTTTTTTATGGGGGGGGGGGGGTTGTATGGTGTTAAACCCCAAAACCTTTTCTTGGCTACGCCGTTGCTTGGAGTTATTTATTTCGCTTTTCATTTTCCGATATGTTTCAGATCGATCCGATGGTTAAAAGTTAGAAAAATTGCAGTCAGAAGGTTCGTACAAATGAACATTTTTGCACTGATAAGTTATCAAGTTCCCTCCAGACAACTTGGAAGTGTACGGTGATTATTTCTAGCGGTTGTAGATAGAAAAATGAAATACAAAATTCGCTTTATCGTAATAATGTTTGGCTTATTTCAATGGATTATTACTATATTGAACAATAAATAGGCGACAAAGAGTAATCCACAAACAACAAGCCATAACTTTTAAAGTATTCAAAATAGATGTTTGAAGTCTTCAGTAAAGTAATTTTTGAAAATATCTCACTTATAGGGGGATTAATCAGCAACAGCACAATACCAAAAGAAAGGGCATATTGCCTCCATTAAGCTGCCTAAAAATATATAAATTGTTAATCTATGTTGCCAATTTCGGCAGATAATTTAAAAAAACTGCAAAAAACGCCATTTTTACACATTCAAATATTCATATCTTGGAAACTAAACATCAGAATCAAAAACAAATTAATAGCGTTCTTACTGTTTGATAGTTCTTTCATTTAAAATTGGTTTGGATAAGATCGGTTCATTGCTGAGAAACACGAATGAGAGTTTGTTCGTTACATACACACACACCGACACACACACACACACACACACACACACACACACACACACACACACACAGACATTGTCCCAAATCGTCGAGCTGAGTCGATTGGTATATAAGACTCGGCCCTTCGGGCCTCGGAAAAAAATCTTGAAAGTTTGAGCGAATTCTATACATTTCTTTTATAAGAAATGTAAAAACATGTCAAGACCCACATTATGCGGGAATGTATTCATAAACCAGATGGCAGGAATAAAGTAGCCATCACGAAATCAGCAAGGCAAATTAAACGCCAGTAGTAAGAATTCAGTAGGAAAGGTCGTAACACTACCAAGTCAGCTACAGATTACGCACTGCAAAGACGATTGAGATAAGTTGCACGTCGCATTTCGTCTGCAACATTACACAATTCACGAGGCAGGATAAGTCCAATATCTTGTCCTCGGTATCCACAAGAACGACAACAACGAACGAAGAAGGAAAAGAAGAAAAAACGAAACAAACACGAAATTACAAAATTCACTCGAAGTGAACACAAATCAAGTACCAGATGCAGCATAGATGAAGGAAACTGAAGCGAACGATCGTTAAACGAACCGCGGGATCACGAGATGGCAGCCGAAACACCCACACCCGATATCCAAAGTTGACCAATTGATGCGTCCCAAGATACACGGAACATCATAACAGTTTTAGCCTTCGCCTTGAAAGGTTGTGTTTGCTGATTGGTTGTAGCAACCAGGGCTGTGCAAGCCGTGAATGGGCTAGAAGTTTGTGTACCGTGTCAGTGTTTGATGCTGTGTTGGTGCGGAGACAGGCAGGATTGTTGGCTGCGAGAGCGGTCGTTTGGTGGTGGTACCACGCGATAAGCGAGTGTTGGTGCGAAGGCAACGAAGTCTCACGGCGCCCCACCTTGGTGGTAGTAGAGGTTGCGCTGCATACAACCGGCGCTTGCGACGGAGTGAGACAGAGCTGCATCTGGTTGGTGAAGCGGCTCGCTTCATCATCATTCATTCATCCATATTAGTGCAGATACGGGATTTTGAGTATTTGTGTACCTAGCCACGCTGCGTAGTAGGGGAATACCTCTGGACCCACAGGTAAGCGGCGCCCCCACCTTGGTGGTGGTAGTGGTTAAATACAGTCGGCGCTAAGTGAGACAGAGCTGCATCTTGTTGGTGAAGCGTCTCGCTTCATCATCACTTATTCATCTGTGCTAGTGCAGAAACGGGCTGTTGTGTATTTGTGTACCTAGCCACGCTGCGTAGTAAGGAAATACCCCTGGACCCACAGGTAAACAGCGGCTCCATCTTGGTAGTGGTGGTTGCGTTGTGTTCAACCCGAGCGTGACAGAGGGGGACAGCGTGAATCTGCAACTCTTCGAAGGACAGGTAGATTTTAATATAATTTTGCTAGTGTTAGTATTTAATTAACTTACTGTGTATGGTAGGCGAGATGGAGGATAGTGAGATGGAATCCTCCATTTCACAAGAGCAAAATTCTTCTGATCCCCCTCCCTCAACTCCCCCTAGAATAAAATTATACCCCCAAGAGTCTTCTGGACCTTGGCAGGTTTTCTTCAGGCGGAAAGGAAAGCCATTAAACCTTGTGCAAATTGCACGGGATCTGACTTCACGATTTTCTGCTGTAACAGAGATCGTGAAAGTAAATAAAGATAAACTTCGAGTTAGCATTGATAACATTAGACAAGCTAACGAGATAGTAGCCTGCGAACTCTTCACGCGTGAATATAAAGTTTATATACTTTCGCGCGATATAGAATTCGATGGAGTCATCTCCGAACCCAGCCTCACTGCCGAGGATATACTTAAGCATGGTGCTGGTTGTTTCAAGAACGCCCTGCTTAATAAGGTAAAAATACTCGATGTTAAGCAATTGTTCTCAGTATCAATTGAAGAAGAGAAAAAAGTTTACCGACCATCCTATTCATTTCGTGTAACTTTCGCTGGGTCTGCTTTACCTAGCCATGTTCTTATTAATAAAATTCGTCTCCCCGTTCGCCTTTTTATCCCTCGTGTGATGAATTGCCTCAATTGTAAACAGCTTGGCCACACAGCCACTTACTGTTCCAATAAGGTACGGTGTGGCAAATGTGGGGGGCCTCATCAAGAGGATACATGCAATAAAAACTTAGAAAAATGTTTACATTGCGGAGAAACTTCACACGAGCTCCTTGCATGTCCCATATATAAATTGCGGGAGGAGAAAATTAAACGATCGTTGAAGGAGAGATTTAAGCGCTCTTATGCAGAAATACTGAAAAATGCTACTCCTGAACCCACGGTCCCAGAAAACAGATACGCTATTCTATTGCCGGAAGAGTCTGACTCTGACGAAGCGTCCGAAGGTACATCATTTGTTTTACCTAGAGGATCCAGGAAAAGAAAACAATCCTCTTTCCCCAGACTGCCAAGCAAAGGCCTTAAAATTTCTCCTTCAACAAATAAATTGCGGCCAAAACTAAAGAATTCCGATGCAATACCGAAGCCAGTCCCTCCCGGTTTTGGTAATGTACAATCCAAACAGAACACCATTACTGGAAATAATAAAACTTCAACTTCCTCCGAGCCTCAACCGGGGATAGGTTTATTGAAATTTTCTGTTGATTGGATTTTCAAAGCATTCAATATTTTTGAACCACTAAAAAGTATACTTTCAGCGTTCCTCCCAACAATTAGAACATTTTTAGAGCAGCTGATTGCTCAATGGCCCATCCTTGCAGCAATTATATCTTTCAATGGTTAATTCACCTCCTTCAGTGAAAGATCCCATCACTGTTTTACAGTGGAATTGCAGAAGTATCATACCTAAAATTGATTCCTTAAAAATTTTGCTACATAATTTGAAATGCGATGCTTTTGCTTTATGTGAAACATGGCTTACCTCAAACATTAATTTCAACTTGAATGATTTCAACATTATTCGCCTAGACCGAGACACCCCGTATGGAGGAGTGCTTCTAGGAATTAAAAAGTGCTATTCTTTCTATAGAATTAATTAACACCCCCTTGTTTGCGGGCATTGAGGCTGTAGCTGTCCAAATGAACATTAAAGGCAAAGACATGTCTATCGCTTCTTTATATATACCTCCCAAAGCTCAAATTGGACAACGTCAGATTTTTGAGGTAGTGGAATCCATGGCTGCTCCGCGGCTGATACTGGGAGACTTCAACTCGCACGGAGTATTGTGGGGTTCCCTCTTCAATGATAATCGATCCTCTTTGATATACAATGTTTGTGACAAGCTCAATATGACAGTTTTAAATACAGGCGAAGCAACACGCATTCCCAGACCACCCGCACGACCAAGTGCATTAGATCTATCTCTATGCTCGACATCACTTCGGTTAGATTGCACGTGGAAGGTTGTACCTGATCCTCACGGTAGCGATCATTTGCCAGTCGTTATTTCAATTAACAGTGAATTAGGCCTCACAAATTCAATCAATGTCCCTTATGACACGAAATATTGATTGGAAAAAATACCAATCTTTAATTTCCACTTCTCTTGTTTCGACGGAAGAGCTACCACCTACCGAAGAATATGAATTTCTAGCGGGTTTGATTATTGAAGCAGCAGAACAAACCCAAACGAAATGCAATCCTGGCATGACAATGAATAGCAGGCCTCCTAATCCCTGGTGGGACAAAGAGTGCTCGGATGCATATGAAGCTAAACAAGTTGCTTACAAAGAAATTGTGAAACGGAAAGGGTGTACACGTGCAAACTTTGAAAATTATTCGATTTTGCAAAACAAATTTGACAGTCTCCGTCGTGCCAAAAAGTCTAGTTATTGGAGACGCTTCGTTGATGGCTTGTCAAGAGAAACATCAATGAGTACTCTTTGGAACACAGCCAGAAGAATGAGGAATCGAAACGTGACTAATGAAAGCGAAGATTTTTCGAATCGTTGGATATTTAATTTTGCCAAGAAAATTTGTCCAGATTCTGCTCCTGCGCAGAAAATCATTCGCGATGCTCCCACAAGTAACGATTTCATAGATTCGCCTTTGACAATGATGGAATTTTGAATTGCACTCCTCTCATGCAACAATAATGCTCCGGGTCCAGACAGAATTAAATTCAACTTGGTGAAGAATCTGCCTGACCTAGCAAAAAGACGCTTGTTGAATTTATTCAATAAGCTTCTTGAGCAGAACATTGTCCCGCACGACTGGAGACAAGTGAGAGTTATCGCTATTCCAAAACCGGGAAAACCAGCCTCCGACCATAACTCTTATCGACCGATTGCAATGCTATCCTGCATCAGGAAATTGTTGGAAAAAATTATCCTACGACGTCTCGACAATTGGGTTGAGGCGAACGGCTTTCTCTCAGATACCCAGTTTGGTTTTCGGAGAGGAAAGGGAACGAATGATTGCCTGGCGCTACTTTCGTCAGAAATCCAACTCGCTTACGCAAAAAAAGAACAAATGGCGTCTGTGTTCTTAGACATAAAAGGAGCATTCGACTCTGTTTCCATTGATGTTCTCTCAGACAAACTACATCAATGTGGTCTTTCACCAATGTTAAATAATTATTTATACAACTTATTGTCAGAAAAGCACATGCATTTTTCATATGGCGATTTGGCAACATTCAGAATAAGTTACATGGGCCTCCCACAAGGTTCTTGTTTAAGCCCCCTTCTCTACAATTTTTACGTGAATGACATTGATAATTGTATTGTCAGCCCATGCACTCTAAGGCAACTTGCAGATGATGGCGTGGTTTCTGTTACAGGACCAAAAGCTATAAATTTACAACAACCACTGCAAGATAGTTTGGATAATTTATCAAGTTGGGCTTTGAAGTTAGGCATCGATTTCTCTACGGAGAAAACAGAGTTGGTTGTTTTTTCAAGGAAGCGTGATCCAGCTCAGCTTCAGCTTCAGTTGGTTGGTAGAACGATAGCCCAAGTCATGACCTTTAAATATCTCGGAATTTGGTTCGATTCTAAAGGTACATGGGGAGGCCACATTAGGTATCTGATAAAGAAGTGCCAACAAAGGATAAATTTTCTCCGAACAATAACCGGATCTTGGTGGGGTGCTCATCCAAGTGACGTGATAAGATTGTATCAAACAACGATACTTTCAGTAATGGAATATGGGTGCTTCTGTTTCCGTTCAGCTGCAAACACTCACATTATTAAATTGGAACGAATACAGTATCGTTGTTTACGAATCGCCTTAGGTTCCATGCAATCGACACATACGATGAGTCTTGAAGTTCTAGCGGGAGTTCTTCCCTTAAAAGATCGATTCTGGGATCTCTCCTCTCGTTTACTTATACGATGTGAGGTTATGAATCCACTTGTAATTGAAAATTTCGAAAGACTTGTCGAGCTTCAATCCCAAACCAGATTCATGACAGTGTACTTCAATCACATGTCATAAGAAATAACGCCTTCTAGTTATGTTCTGACATGTGTTAATATACTAGATACTCCCGATTCCACTTTATTTTTCGACACGTCCATGCAAGAGGAAATTCGTGGAATCCCGGATCACCAGCGCTCTCTGGAGATCCCTAAAATATTCATAAGTAAATACCAACATATCGACTGCCATAAAATGTTCTACACTGATGGGTCACGAATCAATGAGGCCACTGGCTTCGGTATTTTCAACAATAACACCTCGATCTCTTTCAAGCTTGCAGAACCTGCCTCCGTTTATACAGCCGAACTAGCAGCAGTTCACTATAGTCTGGAAATCATTGATACTTTACTTCCGAGTCATTATTTCATCCTCACAGATAGCCTCAGCACAATTAAGGCACTACGCTCATTAAAGCTTGATAATCACGCTCCGTTCTTTTTGAAGAAGATACGAGAATACTTAAGTAAATTAACAAATAAATCTTATCAAATTACCTTAGTGTGGATTCCCGCTCATTGCTCCATACCGGGTAATGAGAGAGCGGATAATTTAGCCAAAATAGGGGCGCTAGACGGTGACATCTATGAAAGACCTATTGCATTCAATGAATTTTATAGCGCTTCTCGTCAGAGGACGCTTACTAGTTGGCAAACATCATGGGACAATGGAGATCTGGGACGGTGGTTGCACTCAATTATCCCTAAAGTATCAACGAAGGCATGGTTCAAAGGGTTGGATGTAAGTCGAAACTTCATTCGTGTGATGTCTAGGCTCATGTCCAACCATTATACGTTGAATGCGCATCTCCGCCGTATTGGGATCGCAGAAGATAATCAATGTGCTTGCGGAGAGGGTTACGAAGACATTGAACATGTTGTTTGGTCTTGCACTGAATATCGTGAAGCCAGATCCCAATTAATAGACTCCTTACGAGCCAGAAGAAAACCACCCTATGTACCTGTTCGTGATATCCTCGCTTTACGAGATATTACATACATGAGCCATATTTATCATTTCCTGAAAACAATAAATATTCAAATTTAATTATCCCCACAATGTTTCTAGTTTTTTCCCTTGCTACCCACAAACAATTTAGATTTCTTCGCAGTTAGTTAAGTTAGATAAAACGATATAAATAAAGAAAAAAAAAATAAACAAAGATTACAGAAAAACTATCAATAGGTTTACAATGAAATTCAAGAAAATAGAGTATAATTAAAAACATTCAAAATGATGATTATCCTCAGTGTTAGCATTAGAAAGTGAATTTTTTTTATAACGTGATAGTCTTAAGAACCTTTGTAACATGTTATGTAAAAAAACCCCGGCGTAAAAAAGCTTTTGCAAATGCCGTGTCAAATAAACGTTTTATGAAAAAAAAGATACACGGAACATACGTACAGGCAGTACTATATGAACGAACAAACCGGAAGACGACATCCCACGGCAGACTTCAAGCAACAGCAACTACAACGGCTTCTGGGAGGACAACCTAATAACATATTTAGGAGAACAGTACAAAAATTAAAATAATACCCGCATGTACCATTGATAATTGATCTCTTCAAGATAATTATCAACTCATTAACAAAGGGGAGATGAACAATCCCACAATTGTAGACGATTAAATCGCATAATTTATAAGAAACAACCCACAGTTCTGAACACTTACATTTCAAAGTTGATCCAAAAGAATTCACCGCTAGCAAACATTTGCATACTCAGCATTTATAGGTCTCGTGCACTGTAGGATGTAAACATAAATACGTATGTCACACTTGTCTTTGCAGTGTACATAGGAATGATGATTGTTTATAATCATGACCACAGATACTCAGGCACAGGTGTGCATGGGTAATAATGATAACTACTTTTGAATGATCGCAGTAGTCAGGTTTTGTTTGTTTATGACTGTATAGAATTTGGCTGTACCAATATTAATTAAAGTGAGCATTTAAATAGGCGTGGCATTGTCACGTATCTTAGCTAGGTGCGATTAGGTACATCCAGGCAATAGAGTAAACGATACTTACGGATAGCTTTAGTTAGAACAGAGGAACACTAAGTTCTAGCGGGAGCCGAAAGCTCACTAACGCCAAACCAATTAGAAGTTATTCATGTTCGGGTGATCTTCGAGAAGTAACAAAGGAAGGTCCGAGTCACCTTAGGATGGAGGAAAATAGGAATAAATTAACACAGAAGTTACATACGACTGAGAAAGATAGAAAGCTATGCGACACTAATCCAAATATGATGTCAATCGCATGCTGAACAGGGACAGATAGTTAATAATTGTAATTTGCTGAAGTAAGCAAAAAATTTACTATATGAACAGCAGGAAAATTTAGAATCAGGGCCTTTTGTGCTCTTGTGCTTATTCCTACGCGATAAGTCTTCATAGTCGGCCCATGTACTATGCGTATCTCTGGCCCCGGCATCTAGGAGCAGTAAGTGAGTTCTTCCCTCTGACATAGACGATGCAGGCTTAGTCCCATGTACTGTGCGTACCTCTGGCTACTAAGACCTTAGACCAATAAAAGTAAAGTTAGGCGCGAAAGAATCGCGCAGTAGGGTAGTTTAGGAAGTGAGATCGTGTAAGAAAAAGTAGGGAAAATATATAGTGTTCGTTCTCCACAATCCTATTGTAGTTTCTTTCTGCGGGTTTTTAAGCTGTTGCGTAAGCGTTACGGTGCAATTGCAACAATTTTAGGTTCAGTACAGTGGTGGCTCGCACCAAAGACGAAATGAATAAATAAATAGCAGCTTGAAGCAACATCTGATGTTGCTCCAAATGTATATGATATCCACTGTTGGTTAGTTTCATCGAGCCTCGTTTTCATACCTTACATAAATAGACTCATTGTTCTCCATTCAACCACAAATAGAACCAGAGATATAATCAAAAGAAAATCAAGGGTTTTGGCAATTTGTCAAAACGGGTGTACTCCCATGGACCCAGGGGTGATTCAACTGACATAAAGTTTTAGATTTCTATATACTGCCGTGATACGTGTTATGTGGATCACGGCAGTATATTGGCCCTATATGAATGATTTCTCCAAAATTGGTCGATTTCAAGTTTTTATCTTTTTTTGATCACTTCGCGCGGAATGACCCATATGTGGTCTACCTGCATAGTAGCATACATTTCATATGCAATCACGACGTAACAAAATATGAATAGATAGATACAAACCTCGTCTGCAGAGCACTCGAACAATTGTTCAGCAATCACTTCTCTGCTAAATCCGTTATCAATTTGTTCATCGTCATCGCTGCCTTCATCCGTTATTTTTTTTAATCTTTTAAAACGTTTCTGAAACAATAATTTTTGTTCTGTATTCTAGATAATTACCATTCGTCAAGTTAACTGTATATACTAGAAAATCTCACCCTTTCCACCTTCACGCCCAGATTTTCTTCGATTAGATCATAGTCTTCATCTTCCAGTCGATCATCTAGTTCGTCTTCGTCGTCGCTTTTCTTTCTCTTGGTGTGATCGCCTGAACCATCGGATTCATCACCAGCGCTGTCATCCTCTTCGATGGGGTTATCGTCGATAAGATCTTTCAGTTCCTCGCGCAGACGTTCCTCATCATCTAGAAACAATGTTATATTAAAAATGTTCTTAACGCAGGAAGAAAGATAAGGTGATCAGTAGAATTGAAAAGTGTTATGTGATGCTTATTGAAATCACGTCACTTACAGAAAAAATATATAAAGAATGTAATGTTCGATATCGAATATATACCCGAACCAGAGGCGACGAGTGGTTCCACCGTCAACCTGTTCAATACCACAAAATCCCTCAAAATCGACGATTCTAACATCAAACGAATAGTACCAACAAAAGATGTTCGGCGGACGGGTTTTTCTGATCGCAGGAGTTGAGCAAAACAAATTTGTTGTCAAAACCCATCGGTAATTTATCAAACAAACATCTTGTGGAATACCTAATTCAAGAGAGTCTCGCAGAAAAAAGCAAAAAAGATATATTACATCCGTATAGGCAACCACTTAGTTCGTATTGAAAAAGATTTCTCAACTTAAATTTCAACAACCATGTCTAAAGGGTGTCAGGCCATTTGGCATAAGCCCGTTTGGCATACAGTCGATTGGCATAAAAGTTATTTGGCATAAAGTCAACTGGCATAATGGCCATTTGGCATAACGTGCGTTTGGCATAATAGTCATTTGGCATAAACACGGGTAGAAAGCGAAGTGGCGTAGCCACATTAGGCGGCGGCAAGTCTCTTTTTAATTTATTTATAGTGTCGGAAGCGCAAAAACTTTGCAAGCAAACCTGTAATCCACTAGTTTGCCCGGATTACTTAAACATAGGGGCTATAACTAACTGAGCGGCAGCGAAGTCGGACAGCACGGACGGAAAGCGATGTGTCGTAGCCACATTAGGCGGCGGCAAGTATTTTATTAATTTATTTATAGTGTCGGAAGCGGGAGTACTTTGCAAGCAAACCTGTAATCCACTCGTTTGCCCGGAATACTCCAACATAGAGGCTATAGCTAGTTTAAGTCCGACTGAGCGGCAGCGAAGTCGGACAGCACGGACGGAAAGCGATGTGGCGTAGCCACATTAGGCGGCGGCAAGTATTTTATTAATATATTTATAGTGTCGGAAGTGGAAGTACTTTGCAAGCAAACCCGACACCTTGTATACGCTATTCTATTTTTTTTGTATTTTTTGTTATTTATACATTATTGTTCAAAATAAATAATAGCAACTTGATTTTGTGAAAAATATTCCGTCTAAAGTATTCGTTTCAGTGCAGTGATTATGCCAAATAACCATTATGCCAAATGGCCTTTATGCCAAATGACCTTATGCCAAACGACCTTATGTCAAATGATTTTATGCCAAATGGGGTATAATCGTCTAAAGGCACTATTGAATACTCAAAAGTCATATTATGATTCGAATTAACCTCCAATGTAGAATCTTATTTTTTACACCGAGAATTATTCCTTCTTCTGTATAAGATAGGTTGAAACATTTACTAACCTGTTTGAAATCATCTATTAATTCTACCAAACAGGAGAGCAATTTAAATGTTTCATATGCGATTCCAAAAAAATCATTTTCCTCGCAAAATGTCGTAAGAAAGAGACTTTTAACATTATTGCAATAGAACGCGAAACGATTCGAATGAAATCCATTATGTCCATTTTACATTTTCAGTAGACATGTTTTCAATGTGTAAATGCAAAGAACAAACAATTTCTACGAAGCAGAAAGATGGTTCATTACTTTCGTTGAGCCAACCAAATCCATACGTGCTTATAACTAATATGTCCCAAGGGCAGAAACATCTGGCTAGACTACCCAAGAAGCGTTCGACCGACAGCTGTGAACGTATGGCACAGCTGCGAAGCGTGTTGGAAAATTAAAAAGCGCTCTCGTTCCGCACACAGAGCTCTAATGAGCAAATGGACATCGCTACAATGTACGCTGGTTCAATATTTGATTTGAACCGGTGCAAAAGAGAATAAAAAAACCGATTTAATCCACCTAGCAGTGAGATGAGACATTTCTTACACATTTCACTATTAGATTAGTTTGCAGAACTCACGAGAAGTAGGCACCCAACTAGAGGTGGGATGAAAACAGTCTTGCACGAATAAAATCTCGAATAAACTGAATAAATTATAGAAATCAACAAAACGACCGAAATAAAAAAGTAAAGCAAAAAATAAAACAATAGGTTTTTAAATTCATAAAATGAGTAGAAAAATTAATGGAAATCAAAATTATAATATACACGAAACAAATTAGATTAGGTTATTACATAAAAATTTGAACCGGTGCAAAAGAGAATAAAAAAAACCGATTTAATCCACCTAGCAGTGAGATGAGACATTTCTTACACATTTCACTATTAGATTAGTTTGCAGAACTCACGAGAAGTTAGCACCCAACTAGAGGTGGGATGAAAACAGTTTCTAGTCTTGCACGAATAAAATCTCGAATAAACTGAATAAATTATAGAAATCAACAAAACGACCGAAATAAAAAAGTAAAGCAAAAAATAAAACAATAGGTTTTTAAATTCATAAAATGAGTAGAAAAATTAATGGAAATCAAAATTATAATATACACGAAACAAATTAGATTAGGTTATTACATAAAAATTAAGATTATATTTAGAAATAGTTATAAGATTAATAGAATAAATTGACTCATACTAACAAATTGAATGAAATAAAACGAATGATTGAACATGAAATGCATAAAATTAAAGATATGAATAAAATGAATCAAATGAATAAAATGAATAAAATGAATCAAATGAATAAAATGAATAAAATGAATAAAATGAATAAAATGAATCAAATGAATCAAATGAATCAAATGAATCAAATGAATCAAATGAATCAAATGAATCAAATGAATCAAATGAATCAAATGAATCAAATGAATCAAATGAATCAAATGAATCAAATGAATCAAATGAATCAAATGAATCAAGTCAATCAAATGAATCAAATCAATCAAATCAATCAAATCAATCAAATCAATCAAATCAATCAAATCAATCAAATCAATCAAATCAATCAAATCAATCAAATCAATCAAATCAATCAAATCAATCAAATCAATCAAATCAATCAAATCAATCAAATCAATCAAATCAATCAAATCAATCAAATCAATCAAATCAATCAAATCAATCAAATCAATCAAATCAATCAAATCAATCAAATCAATCAAATCAATCAAATCAACCAAATCAATCAAATCAATCAAATCAATCAAATCAATCAAATCAATCAAATCAATCAAATCAATCAAATCAATCAAATCAATCAAATCAATCAAATCAATCAAATCAATCAAATCAATCAAATCAATCAAATCAATCAAATCAATCAAATCAATCAAATCAATCAAATCAATCAAATCAATCAAATCAATCAAATCAATCAAATCAATCAAATCAATCAAATCCATCAAATCAATCAAATCAATCAAATCAATCAAATCAATCAAATGAATCAAATAAATCAAATGAATCAAATGATTCAAATTAATCAAATGAATCAAATGAATCATATGAATCAAATGAATCATATGAATCAAATGAATCACATGAATCACATGAATCAAATTAATTAAATGAATCAAATGAATTAAATGAATCGAATTGATTTAATTCATCCAGTGAATACAATGAATCAAATTAATGAAATGGATCAAATGAATAAAAAGAATGGATGAACAAAATAAATAAAGAAAAAATACATGAAATGCATAAATAAAACAAACGAATCAAATAAACAAAATGAGCTGAAGTGATAAAATGAATAAAAAGAAGAAAATGAGCAGAATTAAATGCATTGATTAAAATGAAAAATTGAACAATGGTAAAAGGTTATAAATTAATATAAAGAAATAAATAGAATCAAATAAATTATTTCTCGACAAACATATGATTACGGCTTAAAAGCCAACTGTCAATATTCTCTTTAAATGAAAATTCTGGACGAACCGTTGATGATGCAGTCTCTTTCCATTCATCCTTATAGCTTTCATATTGTTTCGTTCGGAATTCTCGTGCAGGAAATATGGATAAATAAGCCCTATACAGACCAATACTGTGAAAAGGAAATTGTTCAAACTACTCAGTATATCCAGATATGGACGACGATAAGTTAGAAGACACATTGTAGTTGCATCCCCCATCGAGAGTGGGTACTTTGGGAGACTTCTTTTCCTGGATCTAATATGTGGATCTTTGATCCGTTATTTTTCATGAAAGTTGGTACCAATACTACGAATGTGCAGCTGATACAACTCTTGGTTCATTCGCCTGCGCAACGTTCCGTCTTCCATCTGCAAGCCACCAAAGTAGGCACGATTTTCCGCTAAGATCCGTCTCTGAATTTCTCTGCTGTTATCATTGTCGTTGGTTACCAGTGAGCCCAAATACATGAATTCGTCGACCATTTCAGTCTTATATTTCATTCAAAATTCAATAGAGATACGAATAGTTTAAATATCGCACGTGGAATGTCTCTTTTGAAAATTTCCATCGTCAAACTTTTATATTACCCAGTTAAGCCAAATATCTTTCTGATATAGCCATGAATTTCCTTAATTATAGTGTAGATACAGGCTTTGAATACAATTGAATTAAAGTTGAGTTGATGTAGCAGCACACAAAAAATAGTTTTGTTTTCTCAAACCTTCGCAATTACAATTAATAAATATTTCAGATTGGCAGAAGATCTTATCACACAACTTAGAAATAAATACAGAAATAGCTAGATAGATGCGATAGAAGAGAGACAGAGAGAAAGAGAGAGATGGGGGGGGGGGGCGTGTGAGGAATGGCAAATGATGGTTAATGCAGTGACATTATTTTTATAGGTATATTATTATGATATATTGATTCTTACATTCTTATCATAAATAGTGTAAGTAGTAATTTTTGCGCCATAACCAGTATAACCGAAATCTTGCAAAAGAGCTAAATTTTCGCTAGATTTTTGGGCTTCAAACATACAGTTGCTTTCGGTGACGCCACAAGTATAATCATATTAGAAATGTTTTATCTCACTACTAGGTGAATTACTTGTTGATCTGTATATTGATATACCACCCAACATTTACCTCATAATTGAACGCAATGCCTAATCCAAGGAATAAATACTAGAACTCACTGTGTCTTTATCAACACATTATTTTGTCTTTGAAGTGAACTTATATATTGATTTTTGAGAAATAGTTCATTTATTATAAAGGGAATTCACAAAATATTCTCAACATCGAATTTCTTGAATCACGTAGATGTGTTTTCATACCCCGATATTCCAAATCGGTTTAGTTTTGTCCCTAAAACACCAGTAAAGCAATACTCTGTATGAAACAATATCATTTTTAGATAGTGGAAATTGGTAAGCGAGGACTAAAAATACAAAATATTTAATATCTCCGCCGCTCGTGCACGGATTTAGACAATCTATAGCTTGTTAGAAAGGTATTTTTACAAGCTTTCTATTTATGTGCACAAATATTGTATTGTTCGAAAGTTATTTGCAAAAAACCTGCTGTGTTTTGACAAAATCGTTCATATCTCAGAAAGTAAACAACATATCGAAAATCAAAAATAATAGTGTCAAATGGCAACGTTAGGCCTTTCATTTGAAACTAATTTCATTAAGATCGGTTTAGCCATTGCTGAGATAATTACATGACATTTTGTACATACATACATACACACACACACATACAGACATTGTCTCAATTTGTCGAGCTGAGTCGATTGGTATATGAGACTCGGCCCTCCGGGCCTCGGAAAAAGTTTTCAAAATTTGAGCGAATCCTATACATTTCTTTTGTAAGAAATGTAAAAACCGTCGCCCATGGCTCTCAGGCTGCTGTTACAGCCATCACCCATGCTGCTGCTGCTGCTCCATCCAAAGCGTGCGCTGAGAGTACGAGATGCGTGCATGTTTGAGGATGAACTGGTGAAACCATTTTTGAAATTTTACTGGAGACCGCTTGGTTTATCGTTCAAATCTGAATAACTTCAGTGTTTTATTTTTCCCTTAATTGAAAATATTTTGCAGGGTTCTACAGTTAATTTAAACTTGGAATGGGTTTGTCTGATTTGGCTTACCTGAACGTACCGACGCCTCGTGACCCAAACTATGCATAATAACTATTAGTGTACAAAACCGATTTGAATTGGTTATTGTTATTTGTTATTTATCAGTGTGCAATCGGGCTGTCTCAACAACCTATTTCTGCAACTTATGTGCATTAACGGTACACCTACCGTCCCTCCGTTGCACTTGACAGTGTGTGCAGTGCTTTATGGTCACACCTACGACCGCATACCCGGCTTCCCATGAGCGTTTTGGCGACACAGAGGCTGTCCTTCCATGTTGTTAAAGGATACATTGGTCCTATACAAATCCATGCATACAGGCATACATACGGGCTTACATTCATACAAACTATTTGGCGCAAGTTTAGAGCGTGTTACGTTACGTCGTGTCGTCTAGTCTGTCATCCTACGGAAAATCATCTTACCATCGCCTTGGGGTCAACGTCATATTGGCAAATTTCGCATTGAATCCGCTTCTGTCTCTTCCTAATCTCTTTTTTGTCTCCTAGGTACGAAGCGAATCAATCGACTATTAATTGAAACGGTAAACATACTAGCAGTATTAGTCCTTACTCGCGAATAATTTTCCTACAACGGCGCTGTTTCTTCTCTATCTTATAACATACCTCGATTATCCCTGTTCTAGTCAATATACATATTCATTACATTATGGACCAGGCAAACCCTTAATTTTTCTATTATTATTATCCTGAGTAGCTATACCAGTGAAGGTATCTTAGGATTTCGCAAAAAAAAAATCTCTGCCAATAAAGGCGTAAGAAATATTTATCCACTATTCCTCAAAAAGTTTGCTCGAACCGAATGTCTGCCTGGTTCGACTCGAATAGACCACACCGACCCTAAAGGGTTGCTTATCATTCCTGAGAGCCGGTGTGCTTGGTCGAGTTTAATAATCATAAGAACAAGTCCTTAATAATTAACTATCTCTTAGGTGCCAGTCCTGCACTCCTTTCCCGAACTAGCCTCATACTCACGATCAAAAGAGTCGACAACTAGTAGGATCCACATGTCCCCCATCCAAGCGAATTGATCAACTTGCAAGTAGGCACATATCTACCAACCAGCCAAGAAGACTTCCGAATCAATGAGAATGGACCATGCTAGTCGAAGGCCACAGGCCCAGCGCCATCTCGTACAGTGTCATTGTCATTTCTCAGCCCCCACCCTGGCAGACGTTCATCCGCCCATCTAGACTCTGTCAAGATGAGAACCTACAAAGCCTAACTGTTCGTATGTGCTAGTACGTATAGATTTTGGTTTGCTGAAACGAAGCCAGAAAAGCAAAATAATTGTGATTAGTATCGTAGTTATAATAAATAAGTAAACGATTTCTCATCTGTTGTTTGTTTCCTTGTTCGTAGTCCTCCTTCCTGTTCCTGATCTGTTTGGGCTATTGGCTTTCCGTTTCCTTGGCCGTCACGTTCTCTTGCACCAAGTTCCATATATTGTAACAAGAGAAACAAATAAAAAGACAAAAAAATAAAATAAATGGACGTCTGCTATCTGTGCCTAAATTGATGTTGCTTCTCAGTATGGAACGACCCAGGGGGAACTTGGCCTTGATCCCAATGCGTGTCGCCGATGTTACGTGATATTCGTTATGGAATATTCTTTGTTTGGGGGCCATTCATAAACAATGTTGTTCGTTTTTTTTATCCCTGATCCGTTTATTTAGTTTTTATCTCGTTACGTGACGCATTTCTCCTATTGTCAATATCCGATATTATTTATGAATGGTCCCCTGGTGATATATTTAGAGCAGACAATCCAATGAAAAATAGGATTGACAGGATTTTAGTGCGCTCTTGGCGCCTTGTGTCACATCTTCATGTTTGTTATACATACTAAGAATACCAAAGCATGTGATGTGATGACCGGAAGATTAGAGAAGCAACTCCTCCCCTTCCCACCAAACCGATTTATATTAAAAAAAAACTTTTAGATAACCTAACAATGTGATAAGACATTTCTTATATCTTAAAGAACTCCCTCTTCGGATATTATATCAATTAAATTAGCATTTGACAACATCATTGTTAGAACTTTCAAAAGTCAAATCAAATCAAAGGAAAAATATTCGATAAAATAGGCGAGCTGTACACTTATTAATAATGCTCTATGAATAGAAAATTTAAGTCCTTCATTCTAGAGTAGGGTAAAACTAAATTTCCCTTTAGAGACTGCCCAAAAAATGAAGAAAATATCGCGTATATTCGAAGTACTTATCATTAATAGCGTTTTTTGTGTTATGAATTTAAGCTTCATTCGTGAAGAAATTGTTGAAATTATTATTTATTAGTGTGCTGTCCCAGCAACCTATTTCTGCAACCTATATGCATTAACTGTACACCTTCCGTCTCACCGTTGCACTTGGGGCTTCTCATGAGCGTTTTTGCGGCTCAGAGGCGGTCCTTCCATGTTGCTCAGAGATACATTGCTCCTATACACATCCATGCATACAGGCATACATACCATAACTCCGCTAGCGAATGACGGATCCCAATAGTAGCATGTCTGTAATAACATACGTACATGGAACTATTGAGATCCAGAGCTACAGGTCCAAAGCCCTGGTAAAGGAGGATGGTTGTGATGATCCGGGCCGAGATCACCACGTAAAGCAAGGTAGGGCATAACCCCAATTCCAAGGCGTGAAGCGACCCGTGCCGAGGGATGAGTGATCGAGGGGGTGAAAAAGATGCTCGATCGTTAACGGAGCCTGTGGGGTACCTGGGCAACCCCCACAGTAAGCGTCCCTTACCACGCTAATGCGGAGCTCTGGCGTGGCGGACATATATTTCTCGCGCTACTCGTGGGACTATACATGGAGGCAAATAAAAATAAAAATAAACAGACGGAGGTGCCAAACCCCTTCGCAAGAGGTGGTTTGGCGAGGTCTCCCCCCCGTGGGGAGAGTAGTGGAGCGATGAGTGCTGCACCCGAAAGCACCAGTGACCCCCCAGCAGTGGTAGGCAATACCCCTACCAATGCATCGGAGGGGCCAATAGCTGCGATGCGCAAAGTAGCGAAGCAACTCGATGCTATAATCGACTTCGCTAGCGCAAAGCAGAACATAGCCAAGGAGTTGAAGTTGAGCCTTCTGGAGCTCCGGAAAGCTGTTCGTGTCGCAAGACAGGAACAGCAGGCATATGTTGAGAGGGTGGAATGTCGGGAGAGGCCCGACAGAGAAACCCAGACAGTGGCCTCCAATAGGGAGGAAAGAGAGAAGGTCAATAGAGGTTCACAGACAGTGGCCTTTACCTTCTACGGAGCAGCCACGTCGATCGGAGCGACGACCGAGTTCCCCTCGAAGGGAAAAGGAAAGGGCAATCGCAAGACGGCATCGAATGCGAAGCGCCCTAGGAAGTCGCCAGGAGAGGGTGCCAAAACCGACACCACTCGGCGTGCAACCGTCAAGGTCAAACGCCGCCTGGGTGAGGTAAGCGAGGGCGAGAGTGACCTCGCTGTGGAGAGCGATGGTACCAGCAACCCGACACGACCGGGGCAGGGGGGCTCAAACCCCTGGACGCTGGTTACCAAGAAAAAGCCGGCACCGAAACCGGAGGTACCGCGGCCTGCGAGGAAGGCCAAGGACAGAGGCGAAGCCTTGTGGTTAAAAACCGACAAGGACAAATACGCCGATGTCCTTAAATCGATGAAGGCGGCCGAAAGTCTCTCGGCCCTTGGGCAGGATGTGCGTAGCGTAAGACGCACCAATACGGGAGAGATGCTCCTGGTGCTGAAGCGAGGCGCACAATCAAGTGCAGTATATAAGGCCTTGGCCCAAGAGGTCCTTGGTGAGGGCGCCCAAATCAGGTCGCTAGGTGCGGAAACAACTCTCCAGTGCAAGCACTTGGACGAGTTCGCGACCGCAGAAAACGTCGTCGCAGCCGTCAAGGAGCAATGCGGCGTCACATCCGAGCGGGCCTCTGTGCGATTGAGGGACGGACCCTCTGGCACCCAGGTAGCCTACCTCAGGCTACTGAATGCGGATGCCAAAAAGGTAACCGAGAGAGGGAAGCTGAAGATCGGCTGGTCGGTATGCCCTATTAGTATACCCCAGCCGCCTTCAGTGGACAGGTGCTATCGGTGCCTAGAATCCGGCCATAAAGCTTACGAATGCAAAGGCCTAGACAGGAGCAAGCTATGTCGTCGATGCGGCGAGGAGGGGCATAAAGAGCGGGGGTGCACTAAGGCATATAAGTGCCTTATCTGCACCGCTAAGAAGCAAGCCCATAAACATGCTATGGGCGGACCTTCGTGTCCCTTCGGCGAGTTAAATAAGAAGAAGCCGTGAGAGTCACACAGCTAAATCTTAACCATTGTGCAGCAGCCCAGCAGCTGCTGTGGCAGTCGGTCTCGGAGTCGAGGACAGATGTCGCCCTCTTATCAGACCCGTACAGCATCCCTGCCGGCAACGGCAATTGGGTGTCGGACGGGTCTGGAATGGTGGCAATCTGTACAACGGGAAGGTTCCCGGTTCAAGAGGTAATACACCCCTCCGCCGAGGGTGTGGCGATTGCCAAGATCAATGGTGTGTTCTATTGCAGCTGCTACGCCCCACCAAGGTGGCCAATAGAACAGTTCTACCAGATGATCGACAGGCTCTCGTCGGACCTCGTGGGCCGGAAACCGGTAGTAATAGCGGGAGACTTCAACGCTTGGGCAGTGGAGTGGGGCAGCCGCTGTACAAATAGCAGGGGTCAAGCGCTAATGGAAGCGTTTGCGAAACTCGATACTGTGCTAGCTAATGATGGCTCCGCTAGTACATTCCGTAGAAACGGAGTGGAGGCGTGGATTGATTTGACCTTTTCCAGCCCGAGTCTGGCTCCAGGCATGGAATGGAGGGTAGACGAAGGCTACACCCATAGCGATCATCTAGCAATCCGCTTTAAGATCAACTATGGTGTGCAGCATCCGAGGGCGGGAGATCCCTGTCAGGTACGCGGGTGGAAGTCCAATCACTTCGACAGCGAAGCTTTCACCGCGGCCCTGGGACTGGAGGCCAACACCGACAGTCTAAGCGGGGATGCGCTGGTAGCTGTTCTATCACGCGCGTGCGACGCCACTATGTCGAGAAAAACACTGCCAAGAAACGGTAGATGCCCGGTATACTGGTGGATTGCCGAGATTGCAGCTCTACGGTCAGCCTGTCTCAGAGCTAGACGTAGGATGCAAAGAGCTCGCACCGAGGATGCAAGAGAGAACCGCCGTGAAGTGTTTCAAGCTGCGAAATTAGCCCTTAACAAGGCTATTAAAAGCAGCAAGAGAGCGTGTTTCGACAACCTGTGTGAGTGCCAACGCGAATCCGTGGGGTGACGCCTACCGGGTTGTGATGGCCAAGACCAAAGGGGGCTCCTCACCCCCAGAACGGTCTCCGGACCGGTTGGCAACGATTATCGAAGTACTCTTCCCGTCTCGAGCCACAAGCCCCTGGCCACCTGCACTACGAGACAGTGCGGGCACGGTCGAAATGGTGGCTCCAGTGACGAACGAAGAACTACTCGCAGTGGCTAAATCCCTAGCAATGAACAAAGCTCCAGGGCCGGATGGAGTCCCGAACAACGCTCTCAAGGCAGCGATCATAGCGAACCCGAACATGTTCAGGCTAGCTATGCAGAGATGCCTTGACGAGTGCCGTTTCCCCGATAGATGGAAAAGGCAGAAACTGGTGCTGTTGCCGAAGCCCGGGAAGCCGCCAGGCGACCCATCGGCGTACAGACCAATCTGTCTGATAGACACGACTGGCAAACTGCTTGAGAGGATCATCCTCAACAGGCTCACCCCGTACGCGGAAGGTACGGACGGTCTGTCAAGCAACCAGTTTGGCTTTCGGAAGGGTAAGTCCACAGTGGACGCTCTTAGCTCAGTGATAAATACTGCCGAGATAGCGATCCAACGAAAAAGGCGAGGTATTCGATACTGTGCGTTAGTGACACTTGACGTGAAGAATGCATTCAACAGCGCAAGCTGGGATGCCATCGCGCTCTCGTTACACCGGCTTAGCCTACCGGTGGGTCTGGAAAGTTACTTCCAAAACCGCGTACTGCTATACGAGACCGATGCCGGTCAGAAAAGGGTTCCGATTACCGCCGGAGTCCCGCAGGGCTCGATCCTAGGCCCGGTGCTATGGAACCTCATGTATGACGGGGTTCTGAGACTGAAGTTCCCTCCTGGGGTCAAGATCGTCGGCTTTGCCGACGACGTAACCTTGGAGGTCTACGGGGAGTCAATTCCTGAGGTAGAACTAACCGCAGAACACGCGATTAGCACGGTGGAGGAATGGATGAGCGCGAGAGGCCTGGAGCTCGCTCATCATAAGACGGAGGTAGTTATCGTCAACAACCGCAAGTCGGCACAACATGCAGTTATCCATGTGGGAGAAGTCGCGATCACTTCACAGCGAAGTCTGAAGTCTCTCGGAGTCATTATAGACGACAAGCTGACCTTCGGCAGCCATGTCGACTATACGTGCAAGAGAGCGTCGACTGCTGTTGCGGCACTATCGAGAATGATGTCCAACAGCTCAAAGGTGTGCGCCAGTAGACGTAGGTTACTGGCAGGCGTTGCCGTATCTATCCTCAGGTACGGCGGCCCGTCATGGTCAAGAGCACTGAGGGTAACCAGTTACCTACAGAAACTGGAGAGCACCTACCGCGTGATGTGCCTCAGAGTGATATCTGCCTACCGCACGGTATCACACGATGCATCCTGCGTGATAGCGAGCATGATGCCAGTCGGGCTGGTCATTCGGGAAGATGAGGAGTGCTTTGAGCTACGTGGAAATAGGGGAGCCCGCGAGCGCACCAGGGTGACCTCGGTCGCCAGATGGCAGCGTGAGTGGGACAACTCCTCGAAAGGTAGGTGGACCCACCGGCTGATACCTAGCATATCGAGCTGGGTGGGAAGACCCCATGGGGAAGTTCACTTCCACCTGACACAATTCCTGTCAGGCCATGGCTGTTTCCGTCAGTACCTCCACAGGTTCGGACACGCGGAGGTCCCAGTCTGCCCGGACTGCCCAGGTGTAGATGAAACTGCCGAGCACATACTGTTCGTATGTCATCGGTTCGACGTCGAAAGAAGAGCAATGCTTGACGTCTGTGGCTGGGACACAACCCCGGATACCCTTATTCAGCGGATGTGTCAAACGGTGGAGAAGTGGAACGCAGTCTCGGCTGCTACCATCCAGATTGCCAGTAGGCTACAGGTAATCTGGCGAACCGAGCAACAGACGGCGGGCACGGCTAACTAGTGATTGGTTAGTTGGAGCGAAAAAGGCCAAGCGCAAAATAAGAGAGTGAATGGTCTGTTCATGCCGAGGTAGGTTGGCGCAGCGAATGGCAACCGCGTAAGGGGTAAACCCAGCCACCCCGAAGCAAGACAGAAGAGTGAGTGTATAGGCGTATAAGTGGACTGCCTCATGCCAAGACGGGAGGGTCGTAGCGTAGTATGTTGGAACTAAGCTATCGATGCCTCATGGCGTGGCAGAGGAGTGAAAGGGTGAGCATCCAAGTCAGTCTCACACTGCATGTTAAGGGTGAGCATAAAAGTCAGCCTCACAGGTTGGTAGAGGCTAGCACAAAAGTCAGCCTAGCAAGGAATGAAAAAGGTGAGCACAAAAGTCAGCCTCGCATGGTATGTCAGAAGTGGGGCCTAAGAAAAATGTCCCACATGGGATGCCAGAGGGAGTGACAAAGGTACAATAGAGTGGCACGATTGAGAGTGAATCAGGTGATAGGGTGAGCACCCAAGTCAGCCTCACATGGATGGGTAGGGCGAGCACAAAAGTAAGCCTAGCAAGGAATGAGTAAGGTGAGCACACAAGTCAGCCTCGCATGGAACGTAAAAGGTGAGCACAACAGTCAGCCTCATGTGGGAGTGTTTGAGAGTGAATCAAAGTGTGATTGAGAGAGCACCCAAGTAAGCCTCATACAGGATGTATGATCGCGCGAGTGAGAGTGAATGAGTACATTCAGTACAGCCATCCCCCCAGAAGTAATACCGAGAGGTAGTTCCTGGGAGGAATGATGGCGGAGCCCAATGGAGTTTAGTCGGTATTAATGGCTGGTCACCATTTGAGTCCGACACGCCCCCAGTGCACCCCGTGTGGTAGATTGGACCCTACCGTTAGCACGTGTACTGGGGTAGGACATAAAGGTCTTCTCCATTGTAAAAAAAAAAAAAGGCATACATACCATGCATACAGGCATACATACGGAACTCCGCTAGCGAATGATGGATCTCAATAGTAGCATGCCTGTAATAACCTACGTACTTGGAACTATTGAGAACCAGAGCTACAGGTCCAAAGCCCTGGTAAAGGAGGATGGTTGTGATGATCTGGGCCGCGGTCACCACGTAAAGCAAAATAGGTCATAACCTCAAGTCCAAGGCGTGAAGCGACCCCCCAGCAGTGGTAGAAAATAGCCCTACCAACGCGCTGGACGGGCCAATATCCGCGATCCGTAAAGTGGTGGAGCAGCTCGATGCTATAATCGAGTTCACTAACGCGACGCAAAATATCAGCAAGGAGCTGAAACAGAGCCTGCTGGTGCTCCGGAAGGCTATTCGTGTCGCAAGACAGGAACAGCAGGCCTACGCCAAGAGGGTGGAGTGTGGAGAAAAGTCAACAGAGGAACCCAAACAGCGGCCTCCAAGAGGGAGGGAAGGGAGAAGGCCGACATAGGTACCCAGACAGGGGCCTTCCCCTTTCCCTTCTATGGAGCAGCCAAGTCGCTCAAAGCGGCGGCTGAGTTCCCCTCAAGCGCAAGACGGCGTCGAACGCAAAGCGCCCTAGAAAGTCACCAGGCGAGGGTGCAAAAACCAACACCAAACGGTGTGTAACCGTCACGGCGAAACGCCGTTTGGGCGAGGTAAACCGTGGCGAAAATGACCCCGCCGGGCAGAGAGAAGGTACCAGCAACTCGGCGCAACCGGGGCAGGGGGCGAAAACCCATGGACGCTGGTCACCAAGAAGAAGCCGACATCGACACCGGATGCACCGCAGCCCGCGAAGAAGGCCAAGGACAGTGGCCTTCTGCGCGGGCCGCGAAACCTTGTGGTTAAAAACCGACAAGGACAAATATGCCGACGTCCTTAAGTTGATGAGGGCGGCCGAAAGCCTCTCGACCCTCGGGCAAGACGTGCGCAGTGTGAGACGCACCAATACAGGCGAAATGCTTTTGGTGCTGAAGCGAGGCGCACAATCCTGGCCTTGGCCCAAGAGGTCCTGGGTGAAGGCGCCCAGGTGAGGTCGTTAAGGGCGGAAATGACTCTCCAGTGTAAGCAGCTGGACGAGTTCACGACCGCAGACGATGTCATCGCAGCCGTCAAGGAGCAATGCGACGTAACAATCAAGCGGGCCTCTGTGCGCTTGAGAGGGGGACCCTCCAGCACCCAAGTAGCCTACCTCAGGCTACTGAAGGCAGATGCCAAAAAGGTTACCGTGATAGGTAAACTGAAGATCGGCTGGTCAGTATGCCCAATCAGCATACTCCAGCCGCCTTCAGTGGATAGGTGATATCGGTGCCGTGAGTCCGACCATAAATCGTACGAATGTAAGGGTACAGACAGGAGCAAACTTCGCTGGCGAATGACGGATCTCAATAGTGGCTTGTCTGTAATAATATACGCACATGGAACTATTGAGAACCCGAGCTACAGGTCCCAAGCCCTGGTAAGGGAGGATGGTTGTGATGATCTGGGCCGAGGTCACCACGTAAAGCAAGATAGGTCATAACCCCAATTCCAAGGCGTGAAGCGACCGGTGCCGAGAAATGAGTGATCGAGGGGGTGAAAAAGATGCTCGATCGTTAACGGAGCCTGTGGGGTACTTGGGCAACCCCCACAGTAAGCGTCCCTTACCACGTTAATGCGGAGCTCTGGCGTGGTGGACATTTATTCTCGCGCTACTCGTGGGATCAAACATGGAGTCAACTAAAAACAAAAACAAACAAACGGAGGTGCCAAACCCCTTTGCTAGAGGTGGTTTGGCGAGATCTCCCCCCGTGGGGAGAGTAGTGGAGCGACGAGTGCTACATCTGATAGCACCAATGACCCCCCAGTAGTGGTAGGAAATAGGCCTACCAACGCACTGGACGGGCCACTATCCGCGATGCGCAAAGTGGTGGAGCAGCTCGATTCAATAATCGAGTTCACTAGCGCAAAGCAGAACATAGCCAAGGAGTTAAAGCAGAGTCTCCTGGAGCTCCGGAAAACTGTTCGTGTCGCAAGACAGAAACAGCAGGCTTATGCCAAAAGGGTGGAATGTCGGGAGAAGTCCGACAGAGAAACCCAGACAGTGGCCTCCAAGAGGGAGGGAAGAGAGAAAGTCGATACAGGCACTCAGACAGTGGCCTTCACCTTCTATGGAGCAGCCACGTCGCTCGAAGCGGCGGCCGAGTCCCCCTCGTAGGGAAAAGGCAAGGGCAATCGTAAGACGGCGTCGGACGCGAAGCGCCCTAGGAAGTCGCCAGGCGAGGGTGCAAAAACCGACACCACACGGCGTGCAACCGTTAAGGTCAAACGCCGTCTGGCTGAGGTAAGCGAGGGCGAGAGTGACCTCGCTGAACAGAGCGTTGGTACCAGCAACCCGGCGCGATCGGGGCAGGGGGGGCGTTAACCCCTGGACGCTGGTCACCAGGAAGAAGCCGGCACCGACACCGGAGGTACCGTGGCCCGCGAAGAAGGACAGAGGCGAGGCCTTGTGGTTAAAAACCGACAAGGACAAATACGCCCAAGAGGTCCTTGGTGAAGGCGCTCAAGTCAGGTCGCTAGGGGCGGAAATGACTCTCCAGTGCAAGCATCTGGACGAGTTCACGACCGTAGAAGATGTCGTCGCAGCCATTAAGGAACAATGCGACGTCACAATCGAGCATGCCTCTGGGCGATTTAGAGATGGACCCTCTGGCACCCAAGTAGCCTACCTCAGGCTACTGAAGGCGGATGCAAAAAAGGTAACCGAGAAAGGGAAGCTGAAGATCGGCTGGTCGGTTTGCCCTATTAGCATACCCTAGCCGCCTTCAGTGGATAGGTGCTATCGGTGCCTTGAGTCCGGCCACAAAGCCTACGAGTGCAAGAACATAGACAGGTGCAAACTATGTCGTCGCTGCGGCGAGGGGCATAAAGAGCGGGGCTGCACTAAGGCGTACAAGTGCCTTATCTGCACCGCTAAGAAGCAAGCCCATAAACATGCTATGGGCGAACCTTCGTGTCCCTTCGGTGAGGGAAATAAGAAGAAGCCGTGAACGTCACACAGCTAAATCTTAACCATTGTGCAGCCGCCCAACAGCTGCTGGGGCGCAGTCGGTCTCGGAGTCGAGGACAGATGTCGCCCTCTTATCAGACCCGTACCGCATCCCTGCCGGCAACGGCAATTGGGATTCGAACGGGTCTGGAATGGTGGCAATCTGTACAACGGGACGGTTCCCGGTTCAAGAGGTAATACACTCCTCCGCCGAGGGTGTTGCGATTGCCAAGATCAATGGTGTGTTCTATTGCAGCTGCTACGCTCCACCAAGGTGGCCAATAGAACAGTTCAACCAGATGATCGACAGGCTCTCGTCGGACCTGGTGAGCCGGAAACCGGTAGTCATAGCGGGAGACTTTAACGCTTGGGCAGTGGAGTGGGGCAGCCGCTGTACAAATAGCAGGGGTCAAGCGCTAATGGAGGCGCTTGCGAAACTCGATACTGTGCTAGCTAATAATGGCTCCGCTAGTACATTCCGTAGAAACGGGGTGGAGGCGTGGATTGACGTAACATTTGCCAGCCCGAGTCGGGCTCCAGGCATGGAATGGAGGGTAGACGAAGGCTACACCCATAGCGATCATTTAGCAATCCGCTTTAGGATCAACTATGGTGTGCAGCATCCGAGGGCGGGAGATCCCTGTCAGGTACGCGGGTGGAAGCCCAATCACTTCGACAGCGAAGCTTTCACCGCGGCCCTGGGACTGGAGGCCAACACCGACAGTCTAAGCGGGGATGCGCTGGTAGCTGTTCTATCACGCGCGTGCGACGCCACTATGCCGAGAAAAACACTGCCAAGAAACGGCAGATGCCCGGTATACTGGTGGAGTGCCGAGATTGCAGCTCTACGGTCAGCCTGCCTCAGAGCTAGACGTAGGATGCAAAGAGCTCTCACCGAGGATGCAAGAGGGAACCGCCGTGAAGTGTTTCGAGCTGCGAAATTGGCCCTTAACAAGGCCATTAAAATCAGCAAGAGAGCGTGTTTCGACAACCTGTGTGAGAGTGCCAACGCAAATCCGTGGGGTGACGCCTACAGGATTGTGATGGCCAAGACCAAAGGGGGCTCCTCACCCCCAGAACGGTCTCCGGACCGGTTGGCAACGATTATCGAAGTACTCTTCCCGTCTCGAGCCACAAGCCCCTGGCCACCTGCACTTCGAGACAGTGCGGGCACGGCCGAAATGGTGGCTCCAGTGACGAATGAAGAACTACTCGCAGTGGCTAAATCCCTAGCAATGAACAAAGCTCCAGGGCCGGATGGAGTTCCAAACAACGCTCTCAAGGCAGCGATCATAGCGAACCCGAACATGTTCAGGCTAGCTATGCAGAGATGCCTTGATGAGTGCCGTTTCCCCGATAGATGGAAAAGGCAGAAATTGGTGTTGTTGCCGAAGCCCGGGAAGCCGCCAGGCGACCCATCGGCGTACAGACCAATCTGTCTGATCGACACGACTGGCAAACTGCTTGAGAGGATCATCCTCAACAGGCTAACCCCGTACGCGGAAGGTACGGACGGCCTGTCAAGCAACCAGTTTGGCTTTCGGAAGGGTAAGTCCACAGTGGACGCTCTTAGCTCAGTGATAAATACTGCCGAGATAGCGATCCAACGGAAAAGGTGAGGTATTCGATACTGTGCGTTAGTGACACTTGACGTGAAGAACGCATTCAACAGCGCAAGCTGGGATGCCATCGCGCTCTCGTTACACCGGCTTAGCCTACCGGTGGGTCTGTACCGGATCCTGGAAAGTTACTTCCAGAACCGCGTACTGCTATACGAGACCGATGCCGGTCAGAAAAGGGTTCCGATTACCGCTGGAGTCCCGCAGGGCTCGATCCTAGGCCCAGTGCTATGGAACCTCATGTATGACGGGGTTCTGAGATTGAAGTTCCCTCCTGGGGTCAAGATCGTCGGCTTTGCTGACGACGTAACCTTGGAGGTCTACGGGGAGTCAATTCCTGAGGTAGAACTAACCGCAGAACACGCGATCAGCACGGTGGAGGAATGGATGAGCGCGAGAGGCCTGGAGCTCGCTCATCATAAGACGGAGGTAGTTATCGTCAACAACCGCAAGTCGGCACAACATGCAGTCATCCATGTGGGAGAAGTCGCGATCACTTCACAGCGAAGTCTGAAGTCTCTCGGAATCATTATAGACGACAAGTTGACCTTCGGCAGCCATGTCCACTATACATGCAAGAGAGCGTCGACTGCTGTTGCGGCTCTTTCGAGAATGATGTCTTCAAAGCTCAAAGGTGTGCGCCAGTAGACGTAGGTTACTGGCAGGCGTTGCCGTATCTATCCTCAGGTACGGCGGCCCGTCATGGTCAAGAGCACTGAGGTAACCAGTTACCTACAGAAATTGGAGAGCACCTACCGCGTGATGTGCCTCAGAGTGATATCTGCCTACCGCACGGTATCACACGATGCATCCTGCGTGATAGCGAGCATGATGCCAGTCGGGCTGGTCAATCGGGTAGATGGGGAGTGCTTCGAGCTACGTGGAAATAGGGGAGCCCGCGAGCGCACCAGGGTGACCTCGGTCGCCAGATGGCAGCGTGAGTGGGACAACTCCTCGAATGTAGGTGGACCCACCGGCTGATACCTAGCATATCGAGCTGGGTGGGAAGACCCCATGGGGAAGTTCACTTCCACCTGACACAATTCCTGTCAGGCCATGGCTGTTTCCGACAGTACCTCCACAGGTTCGGGCACGCGGAGGTCCCAGTCTGCCCGGACTGTTCAGGTGTAGACGAAACTGCCGAACACATACTGTTCGTATGTCATCGGTTCGACGTCGAAAGAAGAGCAATGCTTGACGTCTGTGGCTGGGACACAACCCCTGATACCCTTATTTAGCGGATGTGTCAATCGGTGGAGAAGTGGAACGCAGTCTCGGCTGCTACCATCCAGATTGCCTGTAGGCTACAGGTAATCTGGCGAACCGAGTAACAGACGACGGGCACGGCTAACTAGTGATTGGTTAGCTGGCGCGAAAAAGGCCAAGCGCAAAAAAGGGAGTGAATGGTCTGTTCATGCCGTGGCAGGTTTGGCGCAGCGACTGGCAACCGCGTAAGGGGTAAACCCAGCCACCCCGAAGCAAGACAGAAGAGTGAGTGTATAGGCGTATAAGTCAGAAGTGGGGCCTAAGAAAAATGTCCCACATGGGATGCCAGGGGGAGTGACTGAGGTACAATAGAGTGGCACGATCGAGAGTGAATCAGGTGATAGGGTGAGCACCCAAGTCAGCCTTACATGGTGGGTGGGGCGAGCACAAAAGTAAGCCTAGCAAGGAATGAGTAAGGTGAGCACACAAGTCAGCCTCGCAAGGAATGAAAAAGGTGAGCACAAAAGTCAGCCTCATGTGGGAGTGTTTGAAAATGAATCAAGGTGCGATAGAGAGAGCACCCAAGTAAGCCTCATACAGGACGTATGAACGCGTGAGTGAGAGTGAATGAGTAAATTATGTACAGCCATCCCCCCAGAAGTAATACCGAGAGGTAGTTCCTGGGAGGAACGATGGCGGAGCCCAATGGAGTTTAGAGTTTAGTCGGTCGGAGAGGTAGTTCCTGGGAGGAACGATGGCGGAGCCCAATGGAGTTTAGTCGGTATTAATGGCAGCGTCAGCATTCGAGCCCGGCACGCCCCCAGTGCACCCCGTGCGGTAGATTGGACCCTACCAATAGCACGTGTACTGGGCTAGGACGTAAAGGTCTTCTCCATTGTAAAAAAAAAGACAGGAGCAAACTATGTCGTCGCTGCGGCGAGGAGGGGCATAAGGAGCGGGGCTGCTCTAAGGCGCATAAATGCCTTATCTGCACCGCTAAGAAACAAGCCTGTAATCATGCTATGGGCGGACCTTCGTGTCCCTTCGGTGAGGCAAATAAGAAGCCGTGAACGTCACACAGCTAAATCTTAACCATTGTGCAGCAACCCTACAGCTGTTGTGGCAGTCAGTCTCGGAGTCGAGGACAGATGTCGCCCTCTTATCAGACCCGTACAACATCCCTGCCGGCAACGGCAATTGGGTGTCGGACGGGCCTGGGATGGTGGCAATCTGTACAACGGGACGGTTCCCGGTTCAAGAAGTAATACACTACTCCGCCGAGGGGGTTGCGATTGCCAAGATCAATGGTGTGTTCTATTGTAGCTGCTTCGCTCCACCAAGGTGGCCCATAGAACAGTTCAACCAGATGATCGACAGGCTCTCGTCAGCCCTGGTGAGCCGGAAACCGGTAGTTATAGCGGGAAACTTTAACGCTTGGGCAGTGGAGTGGGGCAGCCGCTGTACAAATAGCAGGGGCCAAGCACTAATGGAGGCGCTTGCGAAACTCGATACTGTGCTAGTTAACAATGGCTCAGCTAGCACATTCCGTAGAAACGGGGTGGTGGCATGGATTGACTTAACAGAAGGCTACACCCATAGCGATCATTTAGCAATCCGCTTTAGGATCAACTATGGTGTGCAGCATCCGAGGGCGGGAGATCCCTGTCAGGTACGCGGGTGGAAGCCCAATCACTTCGACAGCGAAGCTTTCACCGCGGCCCAGGGACTGGGGGCCAACACCGACAGTCTAAGCGGGGATGCGCTGGTAGCTGTTCTATCACGCGCGTGCGACGCCACTATGCCGAGAAAAACCCTGTCAAGAAACGGCAGATGCCCGGTATACTGGTGGAGTGCCGAGATTGCAGCTCTACAATCAGCCTGCCTCAGAGCTAAACGTAGGATGCAAAGAACCCGCACCGAGGATGCAAGAGAGAACCGCCGTAAAGTGTTTCGAGCTGCGAAATTGGCCCTTAACAAGGCCATTAAAAGCAGCAAGAGAGCGTGTTTCGACAACCTGTGTGAGAGTGCCAACGCGAATCCGTGGGGTGACGCCTACCGGATTGTGATGGCCAGCGCAAGCTGGGATGCCATCGCGCTCTCGTTACACCGGTTTAGCCTACCGGTGGGTCTGTACCGGATCCTGGAAAGCTACTTCCAGAACCGCGCACTGCTATACGAGACCGATGCCGATCAGAAAAGGGTTCCGATTACCGCCGGAGTCCCGCAGGGCTCGATCCTAGGCCCGGTGCTATGGAACCTCATGTATGACGGGGTTTTGAGGCTGAAGTTTTCTTCTGGGAACTTCAGTCTCAGCTTTGCCGACGACGTAGCCTTGGAGGTCTACGGGGAGTCAATCCCTGAGGTAGAACTAACTGCAGAACACGCGATAAACACGGTGGAGGAATGGATGAGCGCGAGAGGCCTGGAGCTCGCTCAGCATAAGACGGAGGTAGTTATCGTCAACAACCGCAAGTCGGCACAACATGCAGTCATCCATGTGGGAGAAGTCGCGATCACTTCACAGCGAAGTCTGAAGTCTCTCGGAGTCATTATAGACGACAAGCTGACCTTCGGCAGCCATGTCGACTATACATGCAAGAGAGCGTCGACTGCTGTTGCGGCACTATCGAGGATGATGTTCAACAGCTCAAAAGTGTGCGCCAGTAGACGTAGGTTACTGGCAGGCGTTGCCGTATCTATCCTCAGGTACGGCGGCCCGTCATGGTCAAGAGCACTGAGGGTAACCAGTTACCTACAGAAACTGGAGCGCACCTACCGCGTGATGTGCCTCAGAGTGATATCTGCCTACCGCACGGTATCACACGATGCATCCTGCGTGATAGCGAGCATGATGCCAGTCGGGCTGGTCATTCGGGTAGATGAGGAGTGCTTCGAGCTACGTGGAAATAGAGGAGTCCGCGAGCGCACCAGGGTGACGTCGGTCGCCAGATGGCAGCGTGAGTGGGATAACTCCTCGAAAGGTAGATGAACTCACCGGCTGATACCTAACATATCGAGCTGGGTGGGCAGACCCCATGGGGAAGTTCACTTCCATCTGACACAATTCCTGTCAGGCCATGGCTGCTTCCGACAGTACCTCCACAGGTTCGAGCACGCGGAGGTCCCAGCCTGCCCTGACTGCCCAGGTGTAAACGAAACTGCCGAAAACATACTGTTCGTATGTCCTCGTTTCGACGTCGAAAGAAAAGCAATGCTTGACGTCTGTGGCTGGGACACAACCCTTGATACCCTTATTCAGCGGATGTGTCAATCGATGGAGAAGTGGAACGCAGTCTCGACTGCAACCACCCAGATTGCCTGTAGGCTACAGGTAATTTGGCGCACCGAGTAACAGACGACGGGCACGACTAACTAGTGATTGGTTAGTTGGAGCGAAAAAGGCCGAGCGCAGAAAAGTGAGTGAATGGTCTGTTCATGCTGAGGCAGGTTTGGCGCAGCGACTGGCAACCGCGTAAGGGATAAACCCAGCCACCCCGAAGCAAGGCAGAAGAGCGAATGTATAGGCGTATATGTGGACTGCCTCATGCCAAGATGGGAGGGTCGTAGCGTAGTATGTTGGGACTTAGCTATGTGGGTGGTTGGCTGCAGTGAGGCAAATCGGATGATCGCGGAACGGGTGGAAAGTGAAATGAGATGGGTCGTGTGATCATGATCGAGACTCTCGGTCTTGAGGTTGCGACCGTGGAAGTGAGTAGATGTGCTGAAGTTAAGTTCATGTGATTAGACCAAATTCTGATACGTCGAAACCGGCTGCCATAGCTCTGGTCGCTGGTTGGATCTTAGATCACCGGTTAAACGTTAAGGACCAGTCAAAACGCGCCTGTCTCGCCCTGATCAGCTTTCGAGCTGGTACGGCTAATTGTAATAGGAGATAGCAGGCCGTCGTCGCGGGTTCCCGGTAGTTAACCGGTATTCGCTCCACCCGCTAAAAGTAAAGGATGACCGCGTGGCCCACCAATCCGTACGATCTGTGCGAATAACGACCGTACGACAGTCGGAATGTTGCCATTGGATTGACCATCGTCCGCCGCGTTTAATAAACAAATTGCAATTGAACTCACACGAATTTTCAAAAATTGTCGTAGATTTGGTAAACCACCCTAAAGTGTTTATTGATCAATACCGAGACCGGCCAGGCCCGAACGTAGATCGCGGAAGGAAAGGAAAGGAATTGTTAGTCCGATACTTGCTTTTGCTAGAGGCCGTATATACTACTGCGCACTTCACAAGTATCACGGGAGGATGATATTTGTTAGTAAGTATAGAAGTTGGATTCTACTTCTTCTTTACCGACGCCAGAAAGGTGACTCCACTATCTGGACGAGATATCGATCCATCAACTCATGGACCGGGAACCAACGGTTTTACTTCCCTTCCGAAGGAAGACGTGAACACATATTTTTTCACCTCAGAAAAATCTCAACGACCTCGGCTGGAATTGAACCCAGGCCAACTGGAATGAGTGGCGGTCACGCTTACCACTCAACCACCGGCGTCGTCAGATCAAAGCTTCATAGACGAAGATGAAAAAAGAGAATTGCACGAATACCATATATTCCCATATATGTATGTACACTAAGGTTCCTTTACGAAGGGGATACGCGCGTAAAAGACTTCAGTGTATATTTGGTATTTGCATTCTCGCTGGCTCCGTTATTGTTGGTGGTATGGTAGGGTGGAAGTAAGAGGAAAGCGATTCTAGTTTCTATTGCGCTCGTATACAAGTTTTTCTTTAATATACAGGTTCTTAGGAATAAGGGACCATTCATAAATTACGTAACGCTTTTAGGGGGGGGGAGGGGGTTCGACAAGTTGTTACATATTGTGACATAGGGGGGAGGGGGAGTAAGCTAGATCGTTACGTAACATGTTTTCGCCGAAGAAAAAAATTTTTTCAGGGAATTTGTTACGTAATAGGGGAGGGGGGGATAAAGAAATTTGTGACAATTTGTTACATGGGGGGAGGGGGAGTTAATTTTGGGCAATTTTTGCGTTACGTAATTTATGAATGGTCCCTAAAGCAAATATTGACCCTAACTAACTAATGCCATATATGTATGTACACTAAGGTTCCATTACGAAGGGGATACGCGCGTAAAAGACTTCAGTGTATATTTGGTATTTGCATTCTCGCTGGCTCCGTTATTGTTGGCGGTATGGTAGAATGGAAGTAAGAGGAAAGCGATTCTAGTTTCTATTGCGCTCGTATACAAGTTTTTCTTTAATATGCAGGTTCTCAGGAATAAAGCAAATATTGACCCTAACGCTTTGATCATATTTCATATGCATTACAACGATTGTACATAGGTCGAGTAATTGATGATATAGTGCGGCACCCTAACGAATAGGCCCAAAATATGATATATCAGCAATATGAAAAGCCTGCAAATGTATGTGGTCCTTGAAAAGTGTTGGCAAAAATTCACAGAATCTGCACAAAACAAATATTTTTTATATTAGCGCTGTAGGAATGTATGTAAAAATGCTTCTATGTAATTTTGGTTTATTCGAGAAAAACTAAAAAGCGTTCTCCAATTTTTTAATATATTATAGGCACAAATACAACCTTTCAAATGCAATCAAAATTATCAATTTTCGTTTGCCCCCTTTTCAGTGAAAATTATGTATAACTTTTGAACCAGACAAGATAAAATTTTCTTCCTTCAGCAAAAGTTGCCCCTAATCATGCTCTAATCATGCTTCTACACAGAAGAGTACTTTTGTGAGAAAAATCACACTAAACTATACGAAGAAAACTGTTTTTTTGAGACACCCTAAGTTATGGCATTAAGCTCACTATAAAATGAAAACTGTTAGAGATACAAAGTTAAAATCTTCAGCAAAGTCACTCAGAATTTATTATTCAAGAATATTTCAGAAAAAAAGTATCATTCTATCTCAACTAAAATTTGAAATAATTTCTACAACTTTGACATTTTAAGGACCACCCTAAAACCATTTCAGCCAAAAGATGCAGTTTATCACACACAATAAATGTTTCTAAGACATCAAATCCAGAAATCCAAAGATGAAAGCGTAATCAATTGTTTCCCGCTAATTTTGCTTTCTGGACCACTGTGCACTGGGTAGCGCGGCAACAATAATAATTTTCTTCATTCACTAAGCAAATATAAAATAGCAAAGCTGTGACAATCAATCCTCATTCTTTTGCCGAACGGCGGGGCGAACGGATCGCCTAGAAGCGTTCAAAAATCAACACTGAAGCAGCGGATGGCTCCCTGAATCCCTTACCGGACGGCGCGGCGAACGGATCGCCTAGAAGCACTCGAGAAGCAGTGAGCCAAATGGCTTCCCGAATTCCTTACCGGACGGCGTGGCAAACTGATCGCTTAGGAAAGTAGCAACACCAGATCCAGACACGTCTCTCCGTATATCCTACCTACCTGGCAAATCAGATTGGGATTTGACTGAAAATTACGACAATAATGTAGCAGGTATCGGTAAGTTTCACTGAAGTCTGATCGAAGATAAAAAACCGATACTGTAGTCGAGGCAGTATCTGGTGAATGAAATTGACCTCTGATAGTCTAGGCAGAGTGTCTTTTTTTTTTTACAATGGAGAAGACCTTTATGTCCTAGCCCAGTACACGTGCTAACGGTAGGGTCCAATCTACCACACTGGGTGCACTGGGGGCGTGTCGGACTCGAATGGTGACCAGCCATTAATACCGACTAAACTCCATTGGGCTCCGCCATCATTCCTCCCAGGAACTACCTCTCGGTATTACTTCTGGGGGGATGGCTGCACTAAATGTACTCATTCACTCTCACTCACGCGTTCCTACATCCTGTATGAGGCTTACTTGGGTGCTCTCTCAATCGCACTTTGATTCACTCTCAAACACTCCCACATGAGGCTGACTTTTGTGCTCACCTTTTACGTTCCATGCGAGGCTGTCTTGTGTGCTCACCTTACTCATTCCTTGCTAGGCTTACTTTTGTGCTCGCCCTACCCATACCATGTGAGGCTGACTTGGATGCTCACCCTATCACCTGATTCACTCTCAATCGTGCCACTCTATTGTACCTTTGTCACTCCCTCTGGCATCCCATGTGGGACATTTTTCTTAGGCCCCACTTCTGACATACCATGCGAGGCTGACTTTTGTGCTCACCTTTTTCATTCCTTGCTAGGCTGACTTTTGTGCTAGCCTCTACCAACCTGTGAGGCTGACTTTTATGCTCACCCTTAACATGCAGTGTGAGACTGACTTGGATGCTCACCCTTTCACTCCTCTGCCACGCCATGAGGCATCGATAGCTTAGTTCCAACATACTACGCTACGACCCTCCCGTCTTGGCATGAGGCAGTCCACTTATACGCCTATACACTCACTCTTCTGTCTTGCTTCGGGGTGGCTGGGTTTACCCCTTACGCGGTTGCCATTCGCTGCGCCAACCTGCCTCGGCATGAACAGACCATTCACTCTCTTATTTTGCGCTTGGCCTTTTTCGCTCCAGCTAACCAATCACTAGTTAGCCGTGCCCGCCGTCTGTTGCTCGGTTCGCCAGATTACCTGTAGCCTACTGGCAATCTGGATGGTAGCAGCCGAGACTGCGTTCCACTTCTCCACCGTTTGACACATCCGCTGAATAAGGGTATCCGGGGTTGTGTCCCAGCCACAGACGTCAAGCATTGCTCTTCTTTCGACGTCGAACCGATGACATACGAACAGTATGTGTTCGGCAGTTTCATCTACACCTGGGCAGTCCGGGCAGACTGGGACCTCCGCGTGCCCGAACCTGTGGAGGTACTGACGGAAACAGCCATGGCCTGACAGGAATTGTGTCAGGTGGAAGTGAACTTCCCCATGGGGTCTTCCCACCCAGCTCGATATGCTAGGTATCAGCCGGTGGGTCCACCTACCTTTCGAGGAGTTGTCCCACTCACGCTGCCACCTGGCGACCGAGGTCACCCTGGTGCGCTCGCGGGCTCCCCTATTTCCACGTAGCTCAAAGCACTCCTCATCTTCCCGAATGACCAGCCCGACTGGCATCATGCTCGCTATCACGCAGGATGCATCGTGTGATACCGTGCGGTAGGCAGATATTACTCTGAGGCACATCACGCGGTAGGTGCGCTCCAGTTTCTGTAGGTAACTGGTTACCCTCAGTGCTCTTGACCATGACGGGCCGCCGTACCTGAGGATAGATACGGCAACGCCTGCCAGTAACCTACGTCTACTGGCGCACACCTTTGAGCTGTTGGACATCAAAGCCGACGATCTTGACCGCAGGAGTGAACTTCAGTCTCAGAACCCCGTCATACATGAGGTTCCATAGCACCGGGCCTAGGATCGAGCCCTGCGGGACTCCGGCGGTAATCGGAACCCTTTTCTGACCGGCATCGGTCTCGTATATCAGTACGCGGTTTTGGAAGTAACTTTCCAGGATCCGGTACAGACCCACCGGTAGACTAAGCCGGTGTAACGAGAGCGCGATGGCATCCCAGCTTGCGCAGTTAAATGCGTTCTTCACGTCAAGTGTCACTAACGCACAGTATCGAATACCTCGCCTTTTTCGTTGGATCGCTATCTCGGCAGTATTTATCACTGAGTTGAGAGCGTCCACTGTGGACTTACCCTTCCGAAAGCCAAACTGGTTGCTTGACAGACCGTCCGTACCTTCCGCGTACGGGGTTAGCCTGTTGAGGATGATCCTCTCAAGCAGTTTGCCAGTCGTGTCTATCAGACAGATTGGTCTGTACGCCGATGGGTCGCCTGGCGGCTTCCCGGGTTTCGGCAACAGCACCAGTTTCTGCCTTTTCCATCTATCGGGGAAACGGCACTCGTCAAGGCATCTCTGCATAGCTAGCCTGAACATGTTCGGGTTCGCTATGATCGCTGCCTTGAGAGCGTTGTTTGGAACTCCATCCGGCCCTGGAGCTTTGTTCATTGCTAGGGATTTAGCCACTGCGAGTAGTTCTTCATTCGTCACTGGAGCCACCATTTCGACCGTGCCCGCACTGTCTCGTAGTGCAGGTGGCCAGGGGCTTGTGGCTTGAGACGGGAAGAGTACTTCGATAATCGTTGCCAACCGGTCCGTTCTGGGGGTGAGGAGCCCCCTTTGGTCTTGGCCATCACAACCCGGTAGGCGTCACCCCACGGATTCGCGTTGGCACTCTCACACAGGTTGTCGAAACACGCTCTCTTGCTGCTCTTAATAGCCTTGTTAAGGGCCAATTTCGCAGCTCGAAACACTTCACGGCGGTTCTCTCTTGCATCCTCGGTGCGAGCTATTTGCATCCTACGTCTAGCTCTGAGACAGGCTGACCGTAGAGCTGCAATCTCGGCACTCCACCAGTATACCGGGCATCTACCGTTTCTTGGCAGTGTTTTTCTCGGCATAGTGGCGTCGCACGCGCGTGATAGAACAGCTACCAGCACATCCCCGCTTAGACTGTCGGTGTTGGCCTCCAGTCCCAGGGCCGCGGTGAAGGCTTCGCTGTCGAAGTGATTGGACTTCCACCCGCGTACCTGACAGGGATCTCCCGCCCTCGGAAGCTGCACACCATAGTTGATCTTAAAGCGGATTGCTAAGTGATCGCTATGGGTGTAGCCTTCGTCTACCCTCCATTCCATGCCTGGAGCCAGACTCGGGCTGGCAAAGGTCAAATCAATCCACGCCTCCACTCCGTTTCTACGGAATGTACTAGCGGAGCCATCATTAGCTAGCACAGTATCGAGTTTCGCAAACGCTTCCATTAGCGCTTGACCCCTGCTATTTGTACAGCGGCTGCCCCACTCCACTGCCCAAGCGTTAAAGTCTCCCGCTATTACTACCGGTTTCCGGCCCACGAGGTCCGACGAGAGCCTGTCGATCATCTGGTAGAACTGTTCTATTGGCCACCTTGGTGGGGCGTAGCAGCTGCAATAGAACACACCATTGATCTTGGCAATCGCCACACCCTCGGCGGAGGGGTGTATTACCTCTTGAACCGGGAACCTTCCCGTTGTACAGATTGCCACCATTCCAGACCCGTCCGACACCCAATTGCCGTTGCCGGCAGGGATGCTGTACGGGTCTGATAAGAGGGCGACATCTGTCCTCGACTCCGAGACCGACTGCCACAGCAGCTGTTGGGCTGCTGCACAATGGTTAAGATTTAGCTGTGTGACTCTCACGGCTTCTTCTTATTTAACTCGCCGAAGGGACACGAAGGTCCGCCCATAGCATGTTTATGGGCTTGCTTCTTAGCGGTGCAGATAAGGCACTTATATGCCTTAGTGCACCCCCGCTCTTTATGCCCCTCCTCGCCGCAGCGACAGGCAGAGTGTCTAGAATACTGGGACTGCAGACGAGGCAGTATCCGTTGAATACAAATCTCTTTTTTAGACTTACAGCACCGGTGCGTGGGTAATAGCGATTTGTTTACCGCCAGCATAACACGACACCGCACCGGCGGTTGGTAAACAGGTTGGGAAATGGAAACTTATCGTTTCGGTTTATAGCAAGTGCGTATATTTGGTAACTTCTGACAACCGACGCCAACGTTGCTATTAGTAGAAAGGAAGCAAAAACAAAGGAAAATGTAAAAAGTAGGGTTCGATAAATGTTATGTAGAAGTGTTCTGCGTAAATTTTGATTCGACTCGTGAAAGATTTCTATTTTAAATAAAATAATGGATTGAGCTCAATAAATTGGTTGTGAGACAATAAATTAATTGATTGAATTAAATAACATCTACTTAAAGTTCACTGAAATTAAAACAGAGTTGTTGAAATTAAAATTTTATTGTTGTTTCAATGAAAATATATTTTCAAAACTCGATTCACACCAATTATTTTGTCGATTGATGCAATGAACAGTATTTGTTTGAATTCAATGACACATCGTAGCTGTTATGTTATCTTATGACAAACGCCATTTTGGGGTAAACTAAGTTAGATATGCCACATTACTTGCTTAAAAAATCTCTACAAAGGGGCGTTTTTAGAATTTTGTCATTCTGCTTGGTTACCAAGAGATAGCGAGAAACGTGCTGAGAAATTGTGAGTTTGTTGGCTTAAAATGACTGTATTTGGAGATTTGCACAAGTTATCTTGATGTAAAATACGTTTTTGCTGTGTAAAACTATCTGAGAAACACAATGACATAATTAAGTTTTTATATGGAAATATAGCATATTTGGCAACACTGTAGCAAAAAATACTATTTTTCTAGATTCACTGACTCATTACCTTCAAAATGCATCTCACCGATTGTTTGTAGACGAAGTTAAGCCAAAGGTATGAATAAAAGTTAATAATCAATGCTTTATTTGTAAGGAAAATTTTACATGCACGATTATGACACAACATACAATACACATATGACACGTGTGAGTGCGACTTTTGTTTACAGTTTTAGTAAAAACTCGTAATATAGTAAACCGATCTTCGTAATACTTGAGAGATTAATACGGAATAGATAGAAGCATCTATTGTCTTCTTTGGATTGTTTTAGCTGTGGAGGCCAATACGAAGGCTAATGACAGTATCTAACGACACCTCTAAGCTTTCGATTATTCCAATCGATTTTAGCGGATAAACTAATATTGCCAATGAATATCATCAGCAGGAGCACACAAAGAAGTGGCTTTTGTCACTGTAAAATCAACGGATGCTATTTTTGCTTCTGTCGATGTTATCGAAGCAATATTAGCATATTAGAATAGTAGCAAACCCAAGGATTGCCATAAAAATAATCAGGATGGCGAACATGTTCCCAGTTCATAAAAAGGCCAATAAGCGAGACGTCAATAATTACCGTGGGATAATATCATTGAGTGCTGTCTCGAAGTTGTTCGAGCTGGTGATTATGAAACCTCTTCAGGCTCACTGTAAGCAGTACCTAAGTGACGATCAACATGGTTTCACGTCCGGGCGGTCAACTGCATCTAACCTGTTATGCTTAACATCCTACATAACACAGTCAGCTTCCTCATCTCGTACAGATCAGAAGCCAAATAGCGCACCGCTTGCGAACAGCACACAAACAAAAAATACTATCCGCGCCGCGCCGTTCTATCGTGTACGTGTAACATATAGACACAGGAAAGTTCCGTTGCACCTAACTTCGAGTGAAATGAGTGAACAACAAAATAAATTTCGCCCATTACGGGAGAACACAATCACGATTGATTTTTCGCAAACCCGTCTTAGGCCTTCAGTGCGCGAGGTGGAACAGTTGGTTAAGGTGGAAATGGAACTTGATCTTACAGAGGTTTCACAGGTCCAGCTTCACCACACCAGGAATATAGTACTAATAACGTTCAACTCCTTAGCCGAGGCAGAAAGCTTCGTAGCAAAGAACAACATGCAACATGACGTCGAATATGAAAACGTCAAATCCAAGATCCCCGTGTATATGGATCTCGATCTAACTGAAATAAAACTCCATGATCTGGCACCTCGCACTGGCACGGAATATATTAAAAGATTCATGTCAAAGTATGGAGAAGTGGAATCAGTCTCTAATGACACATGGAGAAACTTTTTCCCTGACGTTCCCAACGGTGTTCGGGTTGTGCGAATGCGACTGAACCAACCTGTACCGTCTTATTTAACTTTCGAGGCCAGATCATCGCAAGGTGTTAACTACATACAAAGAACCCTTTGCACATACCCTGGACCCTGGACAGACGCCCACGTGCCAGTTCTGTAACAAAACGGCACACTACGGAAAGCCATGTGCCAAAACAACTAAAATAAATTCATCTACTACAACCCACACCACCAAACAGCCTTGGACATCTACTGATACACCACAGATAGCCGGTAAAAAATGCATGCCGGACAAACAATATTCCACGGTATCCCAAAGCCAATAGTTAACGTACGCAAGGAAGAAATAAACAAGAAGGAAGACAGCTATACCAGAGTCACACGAAAACACAAAGAGCACCAAGAATCTAACAGCGACGAACAAAGCTCCAATGATGAAGACATGGCCGTAAACACGAGCGAGGGAGAGGGCAGACGGACTGAGCAGCAAGCGACAGTAGGTAAACCTGATCATTGCTCACCACCAAGAAAGAAGATAAACACGAGAAACGGAAATCAGTGCGCCCAGAAAGGCAGCAATAATACTTGATTTTTTTACTATTATTTTATGAATTGTAATCTATTATTTTTGAATTGTATACGAAATCAAAAAGGCGCATGACCCTTGGGGTTGAAACCTTAATAAACAAACAAACAAACAATCCTACATAACAGAGAGTATGGAACGTCGCGCTCAAACCGATGTCGTTTACACCGACATATCTGCCGCTTTTAATAAGTTAACCACGATATCACAATAGCAAAAATGGAGAGGTTTGAAATAAATGGTAGTGTTATGCAGTGGTTTCGATCTTATCTCACAGACCGAAAGATAGCGGTTGTCATAGAACATTTCCAAGGCCCTATATTCACTTCTACGTCAGGAATACCGCAAGGAAGCCACATGGGATGTTTCTGATATACTTCAATGCTGTACATCTAATTCTGAAGACTCCACAATTGTCCTTCGCGGATGATCTCAAGATTTTTCGCAAAATTCGTACAATTGAAGATTGCAGATTTCTCCAACAGCAGCTTCAAGCCTTTGCTGATTGATGTAACATGAACTGCATGTATGTAAACCCGAAGAAGTGCTCGGTAATATCATTTTTACGGAAAAAAGAATTCGATCTATTTTAAGTACCGTATTCTAGAAACAGAAATCGAACGCGTCAGTCACGTGAAGGACCTAGGAGTGATTCTGGATTCTCAACTTACGTTCAAACAAAATGTCTCCTATGCAGTTGGTAAAGCGTCTCGAGCGCTAGGATTCATCTTTAGGATAGCCAAAAATTTTACAGATGTTTATTGTCTTGAATCGCTGTACTGCGCTTTATCCCGATCAATCCTAGAATATTGCCCTGAAGTGTGGAGCCCAAACT
Organism: Topomyia yanbarensis; assembly: GCF_030247195.1. Lineage (NCBI taxonomy): Eukaryota > Metazoa > Arthropoda > Insecta > Diptera > Culicidae > Topomyia > Topomyia yanbarensis. The sequence continues at coordinate 99,756,486 of NC_080670.1, read as the reverse complement.
ACAATAATGGCGTTGAGAGAATTGAAAGCGTACAGTGTCGCTTTTTACGTTTCGCGCTCCGTAGATTGCCGTGGAGAGATACTGTCCGATTACCTAGCTATTAAAACCGGTGACAACTGATTCAACTGGAGCCCCTTTATGTTCGAAGGAATACATCAAGAGCTTTGTTCATCGCCGACACTTTGCAAGGCCATATAGATGCCCCAGCTATATTAGAACAAATCAATATAAACGTCGCACCACGAACATTACGCAACAACATTATGTTTCGATTCCCGTTCAGACGCACTAATTATAGTATGCATGGAGCCATCACTGGTCTACAAAGGATTTTCAACCAGGTTGCTGCAGCTTTCGATTTCAACGTGTCTAGACAAACTCTGCGTCAGCGATTTTCTAGACTTTTTAATCGATCGTTTTTACCGTTTTTTGTGAATTATTGTACGACCGCTATTTTTGTATATGACTTGAATGTTAGTAATAAGTTTATTATTAAGACCAACATCATTGGGGCTTTGGTATGCCTGTTGGTGTATAAGACTAATAAATAAAACAGAGAATGGTTCCAGTGGAGGTAGTAGCGTTAAGGTGGCTTTTAAATTGATGTTCTGTCTAGCCAAATGAAGTGATTCCAACCCGTGAATATCGCTGCAAACAATTCTTGAATCTTACTTTCCACATTCCCCACAATTGTTTATTAATTTGTTTCAATAGTTTTTGACTTACTCCGAGTATTTTATCCAAACTGTGGATACATGGATGTTGATTTGGTGACCAATTTGGTAAGCAGCAAACGTTACGTTCAAAAACGTTCGAACGTACGACTGTTTAATCAATGCCCTAGTAACAATTGTGGTTTTGTGATAGTTTTATAGCCACTCATAAAACTTAGATTGCACTTGTAGCGTGCTATAAAACTTAAATTGTTACTTGGGTGATTATGACCCGTGTCAGGCCATAGCAAACGCCGGATGATCCTTTGGCTCGGTCTAAGCACAGACGAACAGATATAACAATTCGAAGACTGATTTGGGAAATACATCGATGATATTCAAAAGAACACATCTGAACATTACATTACGCTACCTACTGTCGCTTCAGCTCAAAGCGATGCTAATGCATCTGACAGGCGAAGCTCTAATAGAATTTCAAATTGTTTGAGTTAAAAGTTGGAGACACAAGTGTTCACCATATGAAACTCTGCCTAGGAATTTTGCACTACCCCGCAAGATTCCGTGTTATGGCATCTTCCATACTGATAAATTGGGATCTAATTTATAATTTAAAACAATAAGTGATTATTTGATTCCATCTTTGGAATTATGTATCGACAACAAAATTTTGAATTCAGGTAATACACTGCATCAACTTGCCATCAATTCGTATGTGCCAATTTGCCCCACGGTGCGTACCGTAAACCGGGGTGACTTTGATCATCGGGGTGACATTGATCACTTGAAACTCTTTTCGTAGATCGCTTATTAAACTAGAATAGTCTACCGAATCATTTTAATTTGAATTGATTTTTACTCTAAACTTATAAAATACTGATTTGTTATACTTTTTGAGTATATTGTTCGGTTTTTGGGTACAAAAAACCGAAATTTAACTTGACCTCATTTTTACGAAGCTTAGTAAAGTGTCTATATTTTATAAAACAAATAAATCTCAGATTTGAGCAAGAGTAATAAATTACAAGCGAGTTTTTATTTTCCTTTATATTGGAATATGCTAAATTTAGTTTTAAGAGTTTGTTTATTTTTAATACATTTTTTGTGAAACTAGTTGGCAATAATTTAAAATTATTTTAAGCTAAAATTCGCAACATTTTTTTATTGTTCAATATTCCAACGTGTTAAAATGGATGAAACTTTTTGTACATTGATAAAACACTGAAACAAAACAATTTTAGCAGTTTTAAAAGTTTTCAGTATCTTTTATTCTAGTTGGACACAAATTATACGAATTTTGGTTACTCGAATTTTACAGTACATTGAAACGCTTTGTGTAATACTAATTAACATCTATTTAACAATGAGTATCTTTCCTGAATTAGTTTAAACAAACATTTGAATGAAAAGCATTGACATCAATAACTTAATGTGGGTGAACATGCAGGTTATCAAAGTCACCCCGGAACACGAAAACGGATTTCAACTTGAAATCGTTTTTGAAAAAATAGCTGTGAACGTTGTGTCTAAAAATATGTAATGATTGCTTCGAAAAGTGATCAATGTCACCCCGGTTTACGGTACTTAATGTTTATTTCCTGAAGTAGATGTAGTTGTAGTTAGTATTCCAACTCCAGTGATACAACCGATTTTAATTAGAATTTATTGTGTTAATATTAGCGCCGGAATGCTACACAGTTAAGCTCAGCCGGATTGTTGGTTGGTTCTAACTCGCATTCCGGCTCCAGTGACACAACGGATTCTAGTTAGAATCGGTTGTATCAATGGAGCTGGAATACGAATTAGAACCAGAATTCCGGCTCATTTCTGATTGAACTTTACTGGGTGCGCAGAAAGTCCGTATACCGATTACTGGAAGTCTGTTGGCCGGTAGCAGCGTCGGTTAGCAGCTAGTTGTTGCTTTCTGATGTCATTTAAAAATGATAGTTATATTTTTTTACACATACAATGTGACTTGGATGTCAGTTATTAATAGCAAAAGTACAATTACTTTTGGGGAAGGGTCAAAATCCACTTTGAGGGGAATTTCCGGAGAACCTGTTGTTGGCTCAACGCAGTTCACAGCAGTCACGAAAGAGATGACGATACTCCTTTTGTTCACGAGCACTAGATGTGTTTGGTGAAGATTGGTTTGGAGCTTCCCCTCAACGAGAATTTTGATAATTGTCTATTAGGGCATTGCAAAATTTTTTTTTTAATTCTCGAAAGCCCCCCCCCCCCTCTCATATTGTGACAAATGTCAAAATAACCTCAGAGGCCAAATTTCACGACATTTGGACAAGTCTAGACCCCCGCCCACTTCGCTTGAAATTTTTGCGAAAATATGTCGGAAAAATATATTAAGTCCTATAACTTCCGAAGTAGCACTCAGAAAATTACAATTCATCCCAATTTTAAAAGAATATAAGCTTAATATTTGAATGGAGAAATTTCTGTTTCTCGAAAAATACGGGAAAGTGAGGTACTGGATCATTTTGTCCCCAAAATCCCCTATATTTAATATATTTAATAATTGAATTGAATTGATTGAATAGATCTCAATTTATCCAAACGTGCTCTACTGTAACCCTTTGATGTGCAATTGGAATCAAGCGTGTAGAGAGAAGGAATTCCCGGACAAAAAAAAATGCGGACGAACATGGTCAGGCGATTTAAACAGTTTGACGTTTAACTCAACTCGCCTGTGCTAATTGCCCCTAGGAACAAATGCACTTTGCGAATGCGATTTAAAGGCAATTTCAACACTTAGACAAATTTTCTGGCGGCTGAAAAGGACTTGGTTGTTTTTGCGTTTTTCAAACATGGCGGTTCATGTTTGGCTTAAGCTTAAAATAGTTTGTTTAAACGATTGACGTGTTCTCGCTTGTATTTTGTTTGTCTAGTGCACTTCATTTAGCCAACGAATGTGGGAAATTGTGGAATCGTGTGTAAATATAGATACCTCACCTAAACTCTTAATAAAAGTCAGCTTGTGGTAAGTTTTGGTGTGCAATGCCAATTTCACCATTGATTCTTCCCATAGTTTGGTGGTGATTACCTAGTGTAGTGATCAGGGGTTGTAATTCTCTCTCACTCACGCGAGAAGTAGCTTGTCCGATGTCCAACTTTTCCGAGATAAGATGAGTCGCAAAATTCTCCGTCTCCACAAATAGCGTGAGAATGATTTTCCGGATAAAATTTATTTGACTTTTTCCTTCTCACCGGAGAAGGTGATAAAATTTTAATTTCGTGGAAATCAATAAAAGCTTCAAAAAATACACTTAATTACAAAGAAAAGCGGCAAAGAAGTATGATGGACTTGTTTTATCGTGTTTTGGAATAACGACAGCAAAGCAGGATACGCCAAAAGGATACCGTGATAAACTCATTCACTCATTCTCCGGCTGTTTTATTTATCCGGAGAAATAACACGTTGTATTCATCCGGAGAAGTTGTGTGAGTGCCAATAACTTTTCGTGTGAAAATGTGAGTTTTTATTGTCGCAGTAGCAAACTATCCGGGCGCATTTACTCATATGAGCGATAAATGCAATGCCTGGTAGTGATAAGTTTATGTGAGTAGCTAATGAATCCGAAAATAAGTAATATTTGTAATTTTCATATTAGGCAATTAAGGGCGATTAAATGGCGCGTTCCCTGGGCGATTTGGGGGCGATTTAAGGGCGGGTAGAGCGGCTAAAAAAGACGGCGGCAAATCGCCCAAATGTTGCATTTGAAATAGCCCCCTAATTGCCAGCAATTTGCTGACAAATTGAAGGGCAATTAGCGCATCCGAGTTGGCAAATAGCCCTCCGTTAGCCTTGCCTTTTTGACTGGGAATGAACGAGGAAATAAAAAAATGCGGGTAGATAAACACGATAAAATTTTTTTACCCATTTTATGAGTTGTCAAAAAATGGGTATTTTATTGCTTTATTGCTTTTTATTCATTTCACAACAACTCGATGAGATAATGTCAATGGATATACTGATCTTAATAATGAGTGAAAAGTCATTAAGAATTATTTTAAGCGAGTTAACCTGCAAACTAAGGTTCGTAGCGGAAACTGCAAATTACCGGCCTGCATCTGAGTACGTGGCGGAAACGGAACATTTCGGCAATGCTCATAAAAAAACGGCTGTTTAAACTACTGAGGATGTTGCAAATATGCGTTTGGCATTTTTGGAGCAGCCAAAAGATCTAGCCATTAAAAATATATCCAGTTGGCGGTTTTATTTTGTTTAGTAGTTAAGGAGACAATAATGTGAAATGAATGTTATGTTATGTATTTTTTTTTAATTCAGAAATAATTCTATTGACAGTATTTTTCATTCTGGCGCGATTTTCATGAATGGATATTTTTCACGCGTTTTGTTGTAACAGTTCTGCGAAAAATAAAGGGTAAAGCATACCCAGGTTGACGTACAAGAGCTGTATTCATTTATGGATACGAACTCTTTACCCACTTAATGGGTTATTCCACTTTTATTGAAAATGCGCAGTTTTCGACGCATTAATTGGTATTTTATTTTATTAGTGTAGTTCGACAGTGCTTGTCTTTCCTACCTGATAAACTGGCTTATTTATTTCCATCTTTATTGCGAGCAAAGGGAGCCATATTTATCCAGAAGAAAGTCGAAGAGAGGATTGAAAATAACGAAATGTATGCAGGAGAAGCATGACAATTTTTTGCATATTTGGTCTTCTTCCGGTAACATGATGCTGCCATTTGCATTGCTGCGTTCTGATCAGCAATACACGGCTATGTTAAAAAACTGTACAATAAAGTTAATTTAAAATTCACTGTTAATGCTATTTAATAGTCTGAATATTTCGAGAATTTTTTTATTGCTCAATAAAATGGTGAATCGACATCTTGTTGAATGGGATTTATAACATAAGTATTGTATCAAATAAAATATTTTTTTCGAGCAATTTCATCACAAGATGGCGGCTCTGCAGCATTTTCACCTCATGAGCGTTTTTTGGAAGGGGTCCATGGTCGGAAATCTATCCTACCTAGCGCCAAAAACTAAAGTTTTTCTGATTCCTTATGTCAATAGCGATGTACGTAGGATTTTTTCGATATTTTGATTTTAAGCGAAATGGCGCAGTTTTGAGCGATAAACCGTAGAAAATGTCATAAAAATCTACACAAAATCAATAAAAAGGTAAGCAATAAAAAATTTAATCCTGCGTACGTGACTGGAGAAATCAATTTTGAATATACTGTGAAAATTTCAAAGCGACCAAAAATCATTTATTCGAGTTACATTTCCGGCCAGTGGTTTCGAGAAAAACGCGGGTAAAGTTTGCAGTACACATGGGTTATACATAAGAAGCGTTGCGGCAAAATTGAAAATTTCTCGATAAACGTATGATTACGGCGTAAAAGCCAACTGTCAAAATTCTCTTTGAAAGGAAATTCCAGACAAACCGTTACTGGCTGAATACAGTTCACATCAGTTAATGAAAGAGAAAACTTTTCTCTTGCGTTTACTACCAACGTTTGTGCTTGGTGAGTAACGGTTTGTCCAGAATTTCCTCTCAAAGTGAATTTTGACAGTTGGCTTATACGCCGTAATCATATGTTTGTCGAGATTTGTATATTTTTGAATTGTTTTCGTTCTCCATGTTTTGGGATATCATATTTGACATCCTAAAGCACATTTTAGACTAATAAATAAAAAATCGATTGTTTTAAAATTTTACAGTGGAGTAACCGCTTAAACAATTTATTATTTAAGATCCATAATTGACTAAAACGTTATTTTGCTAATAATGGTGCATACTATCGAGAACGTTATAGAGTTGTAATGTTAGGAGCTAGCCACTCCAAGGGCTTGAAGAGCTTCTCTAACATTACACTTAGTAGTCAGTTCAGCCAAATCTGACTGTTCCAAATTAAATCAAATGCTTATAGAATCAGGGTGGAAGCTTACATCTTTTGAAAAGTTTGTATCAGTTGCTGTTCTGCAACACATGAAAAATGCCAGAAAAATTATTTATTTGCTTCAGATAATTATGTCGTCCATGGAATGGAAATCTGAAATTTTAGCCTGGTGGGGCTTATTATACCATCCTACCCAGCTAGTCTACTAACCATGCATATAGAATTTGGCAGACCTACTTTGCTGAAAATGAAGTAATTCAAATTATCAGCACGACTACCCAATCAAGCCTGCAATACCTAAAGTCCAGTAATTTTAATTAATAAAAATTATAATTAGTTATTTCCTATAGTCTGCCATCTGTCTGATAATGAATTGACAATTATAAATTTACAAATTGAACCTGATACTGGATGCAGACAAAATTTCTTGGACCAATCGTTCTGAATTTTGCACAGTTCTTCTTCTTCTTCAAGGCAACTACAACTGCTAAATATTATTACTTTACAATAACATGTTAATCGTTGTTTTAGCAATAATCGGACTTTGGTTTCAAAGTACTACGAAAAAATCGAAAATCGACCAAAAAATAAAAGCTCCCTTGACTACTTGTGAAATGCTGTGAAAAACAACTGTGCAAATGTCTCAACGTTTGGTCCAGTAGATTTTGAGTTATGGTGTACAATTGTCGATGTGGCGTCAGACTGAAAAGACAATCTTTGCATCGAAAAAAATTAAAGTATCCAATTTTTTGCCGATTATACCTTACACAACCCCCCTTAAGTTCCGACACGATTTAAGCGATTTTTCCGTATTCAACTTTTTGCGTAATTTTGCCAAGTCATCTGTCTAGTCTCAGCTTTCACAGCTCTTTCATACCTTGTGCATATCTGTTCTATCATAAAGAATTAAACGAAAATTTGTACTACAGCGGGAATGCAAATCGTTCAAGATATGCTAGAAAATTATAAATTACGAAACAATACAAATAAGCTCCGATAACATTTAAATAACGATCAAAATGATAATATTTGTAACAGTTTGTTTGCCATCATATTTAAAAGTGTTACTTAGGCTATATGGCATGGCTACATTTACAGTTTTTTATTCAATCTTAGTTTTGAACTCTTTCGAAAGCAGTAAAAATATAAATAAACTTCCACTTGCTTATGGTGTTCTTTGTGAGAAGATAAACCTAGAAAAGGGAACAAATTGTGATTATATATTCTTTTCCTCGTGTTAAAATAACTAAAAAATGTGAGCAAATTAAACTTCACTCATTTTGATAGCCATAGGTAAACTAACGAACGAAAACAATTTTCATCTCTGAATCCAATTATAAAATTTCGTTCGACAGTTTTTTTCAATATGATTCGACTTCTGCTAACCTACAATATAACTCTTCGATGTGGCATTTTGAAATGAGCGTGTAGCACCTTCTAGATATAGGACGATAAAGAATATTTAAAAAAATGCATTTAAAATTCGATTACACCTGTTTTTCGTACGGGATAAAACTTGCTTACTTGCACTCTTATGATTTTTGTGCAACATGGGCCATAATATTGCACAGAAAGTTCGAAAAGTTGATTCAAATTATTGAGATGTATGCAAGAGGAACATGGCGGCCTCTTACACTGTTTTCATTTGGCTTCAGGATGCAGCCATTTCTGTAATGACAGGTACTAACGTCTTAGGCCGGACTAAACTCGGGCCTAAAATCAAAGATAGTACCGTGTGGCGGTACCAACTAGATTCAAGCTTACCGCTATTAGAAGCACACAAGCGCTAGAACCTGGCAACTCTGTATGGATTTAGTGCATCATTAAGTCAACTAATCGCACATATAAGCATGAAAGGTTTGAATATAGTGGCTTGAAATTAAGGGAGAAGGACCATTTTTCGTTGCTTTGATTTAATTTTTTGAATTTTGGGAATCATAAATTGGCTGTTTGAATAAATCTATAAAACTACAGTACCCTAAAAATCTTCAACATATGGTTCGTTGCGAGATATATTTGTTTTCTAGACATGGAAAGATCAATTATTACACAATTTTCATTACAATGACGTATCATTCTATTGATGGGGCTATTTTTGTTCTAAAAGATTGTTCTTGGAATAAATTACGAGTTCTTAGTTGTCGGCTAGGTACATAAAATTTAATTTACGAAAGTAATGATGCGGATTGTACACGTTGAGAAATAATGTCGTTGATAAAGCAAACCATGGCAAATTCGCGGCGTTCTCTGAATGTTTGTATATTAATGAGCATGCAACGTGCTTTATACGATGGAAGAGGAAATGTCGTCCAGTTTAGTTTACGAAGTGTGTACAAAATAAATTGATTTTGGACTGATTCGATGCGTTCTTCGTACAGGACAGTGTATGGGTTGCACACTATGCTGCAATATTCCAAAATTGGCCTGACATATGTATTGTATAATGATTTTATTGTGTAAGGGTCTTCAAAATTGTAGGTGAAACGTTTAATAAAGCCCAGCATACTATTTGCTTTATTTATTATTGTATTATAATGTTGCCTAAGTGTAGCCCGGGCCCCGTGGTGGTGGAGGAACGCTACGTGGGAAGCTGAGCTGCAAGCAACCGGGCGGGTCATAGGTGGTGGATAATGCTTAATCGCGATAGCAACTAGTTGTGATTCGCGACCCGAACCAGCAGCGGGGGCTGACTGCGGGTGTGGTAGGACGAGGTAGTGGGCCCTATACGTTCTAGGCCTAAATACCACATGCCCTAAAGCAACCCTGACAAGGCGAGCCAGCGCCGCCTTTAAATATGCGCTTAGCCCAAATCCCTCTCCTCCCGTTATCCTTCCTTCCTTCCTTCCTTCTGCGGCTGTTCGACCATCTAAATATGGAAGCTGTACTTCAATGTCAGCTTCTTTCACCGAACAGCCTAGATAAGCCGTGTAGTGTCGGTAGTGGATGTTTCAACCGACTAAGAATTACACTACGGACTACCTGTTTCAGTGGTAAAAATCTACCAAACAGGGAACCCCAATTCCATAGTGTCATGCGACCCGTGCTATGGGTAAAATTGTTGAGGGGGTTTAAAACATTCTCAATGGCGAACGGAGCCTGGGAAGAGTCGGGCGAACTCCCCAGTATGCCGCATTACGCAGCGGAACGTTCACTCTACACACCGATTTTTTTTTCACCGATGATCCACTTAATTTTGCCGAATTTTTGTTGGCTGGGGGTTTGCTGAGACTCTCGGCTGATGGTAGTTCGGTGAAGTTTTGTTGAGTTTCGATTATCAAATTTCGATGTGTACAGATGAACCTGCCCATAGGCCGTGTGGTATCCAGCCTAGAATTGAGCCACTGGAGTCCTGCTGCCATGTCGTAGGAGGCGACTGAAAGTAGGAGACCCTAAGTCAAGGTGTAGTTCCGTGCCGAGGACTTAATGACTGGAGGGTCTAAAATATGCCAGTCGCGCACGGAGCATTTTGGGTTTTGCCCTTACTGTGTTATGCGAATCTCTGACACAGTGGACCATTATTTTCTTCGCAAATCGTGGGAATCAAATGATCATGTCCCATTTAAACCTGATATGGCTCGCTAAATGCGTTAACATCCCAACTCGCTTGGTGTCCTCTAGTTGTTGTGCAATTTGTGTTGGAGATGAAATGTACAGTTCTCTAATCAACAATGGTTAGAATAGCACAAGTCAATCTCCAACATAAACGTACAGCAACTATGAATTTATCTCGACTCATGCAGGAAGGTAAAGCTTCCATAGCATTGGTTCAAGAACCGTATTTCCATAAAGGAAACTTCTATTTTGGAAAGTTACTGAACGCTGCCTTCATTGCTTACAACAAGACAGGCATGACTAACCCACGTGAAATGCCTCGTGCTTGCATTCTTGCAAATAAGGCTATTGACGCGTGTCTCATATCGGAGCTCACAACTCGCGATATCTGTGTTGTCACAGTTACATTGACTGTCGGAAACGTAGACAAAAATATATATATTGTTCAGCATACCTACCGCATAACGAATCATCTCCTTCTGATGATTTCAAAAGCGTTGTATCATATTGTAACAGAAATGGGCTTCCGCTCATTATCGGCAGTGATGCGAATGCTCATCACATCATTTGGGGCAGCTTAGACATCAATCTGAGAGGCTCTGAACTGATGGAGTACATAAGTAGTACAAATCTCCATATTCTGAATGTGGGAAACCGACCAACTTTTGCGAGGTCTGGGAGGGAGGAGGTGTTAGACATAACACTTTGCTCTGATAGAATTTTGCATGAACTGGGAAATTGGCAGGTTCCAAATGAAACTGAACCGTCTCTATCCGATCATAAATATATATTTTTCGATCATTTTGATGTCACCTTCAATGTGGTGACATATCGTAATCCTAAATCTACAAACTGGGACCTCTTTTTGGAAAACTTGGCGACTAAATTTCATGGATATTTTCCAACAATTAGTCAATTAGACGACTTAGATGACGTCGTGGATACGACAAACTCATTCATATTAGCATCCTACGAAGAAGCTTGTCTACTTCGTACTGTTAAATCGACTAGGGGAACCCCTTGGTGGAGGGCTGAGCTTGAAAGAATGAAGAAAGTTATGAGAAGAGCTTGGAACCGGCGTCAGCGTGATGACTCCAGGGCTTTCAGGTCAGCTCGTAGTGCATATAAGAAATGTCTAAGATCTGCAGAACGGGCTGGCTGGCAAAGCCTATGCACTAATGTCTCTAGTCTGAACGAGGCTAGCAGATTAAATAAAATTCTCTCCAAATCGAATGATTTTCAGATGAACTCCTTGAAAACCAGAGATGGTGTTTATGTGACGGACGAAAAAGATGTTCTTAATTGTCTCTTCGACACACACTTTCCAGGTTGTATCGATCCGGAGTTGAACAATGTTCACAGATCTCATTCTGGTGATTCGGACTCGTGGGCGTTAGCACGCACATTGGTTTCCACTGAATCGGTCAAGTGGGCAGTTGACAGCTTTGCTCCATACAAATCACCCGGAAAAGATGGAATACTTCCCGTGCTACTGCAAAAGGGATTTGATATTCTTAAACATGTCTTGAAAAAGATTTTGCTTTCCAGTCTTGCTACCGGGTATATCCCGAAAGCATGGCGAGAAATAACTGTTAGATTTATTCCCAAAGGGGGGCGCTCAAGCTATGAAGAAGCCAAGAGTTTTAGGCCTATCAGCTTAAGTTCTTTTCTTCTGAAAGCTTTGGAACGGATAATCGATCATCACATCAGGAACGTAAGTTTAGTTGAATATCCACTGCACAAAATGCAACATGCATATCAGTGTGGGAAATCCACGATAACTCTGCTTCACGATGTTGTTTACAACATTGAGAAAGCCTTCTCGCTCAAGCAATCCAGCTTGGGTGTATTCCTAGATATTGAGGGTGCTTTTGACAATGTGTCCTTCCAGTCTATTCTGGAAGCGACGCGCGGTCATGGGATACCTGCATGTATCTCAGGTTGGATAAACGCAATGCTTAGTAACCGCATACTTTGCTCGTCACTGCGACAGGCTGAGATACGGAAGTTGAGTATTTGCGGTTGTCCTCAGGGCGGCGTTCTGTCACCTTTGTTATGGAACTTAGTAGCTGACGGCTTGTTGAAGAAACTCAATGAGCTTGGATTTCCAACCTACGGGTTTGCTGACGATTACCAAATACTAATTACTGGATTTTGCATCGGAACAATCTTTGACTTAATGCAACAGGCATTAAGAGCTGTCGAACAGTGGTGTCGACAAGTTAAACTATCAGTTAACCCAAGCAAAACTTCAATGGTTCTTTTCACGAAGAAGCGAATAACAACCGGGGTTCGTCCCTTGCAGTTCTTTGATTCTGAGCTACTGTGTGCAGATCAAGTCAAATACGTTGGAGTCATATTGGATTCCAAACTGAATTGGTCTGCTCACATTGAGTTCAGAGTCAAGAAAGCGTGCATGGCCTTCGGGCAGTGCAGACGAACTTTTGGAAAGACCTGGGGTCTCAAACCTAAATACATCTATTGGATTTACACGACAATTGTACGTCCAATACTGTCATACGGATGCCTTGTGTGGTGGCAGAGGGAAGAGGTGGTGACAGTTCAGTCAAAGCTAAACCATCTGCAAAGAATGGCGCTCATGGCGTTGACTGGTGCTTTCACCACGACTCCGACTGCTGCTCTTGAGCACTTCTAAATATCAAACCATTACACATACACTTAAAACAAGAAGCACTATCATGTGCATACAGACTGCAGGTTACTGGGCTTTGGAACAGTAATCATGTTGATCTTGCTACCAGTCATACACGATTGTGGTCACAAATGGTTACATGGGGTGAAGATATTCTTGCTCCCAGCGATATTACACTCACTTGTAGTTTTCCTTACAGGACATTCCATGTGAAGATTCCCTCTCGAGAGGAGTGGTTGTCTGGCTTTATGGAAAGACAACAACAAACGCAAGTGGTTTGTTACACTGACAGTTCTCTGATGGAGGGACGTGCCGGTGCTGGTGTCTACTGTCGTGAAATGAGATTGGAACAATCTCACTCACTAGGTAGATACTGTACTGTATTCCAAGCAGAAATCTTTGCGATTATGTGCGGGGTGCAATCGGCCCTTCAACTGAGTTTGTCCGGCAGAGTTATAAACTTCTGCTCCGATAGTCAGGCTGCAATCAAGGCTCTTAGCTCAGACAAATCCCGGTCCAAGCTAGTGATCGCGTGCCGAACCCAAATCGAAGAACTAAGCATTGTCAACACTATCTACCTTGTCTGGGTGCCCGGACATTGCGGTATTACTGGAAATGAATGGGCTGACGAATTGGCCAGGGCAGGTTCAGCGATTGACTTCGTTGGTCCTGAGCCCGCGCTGCCAATTTCGACAAGTTGGATAAGGGAAAAAATACGGTCCTGGGCTTCGTCCGAGCACCGAAATTATTGGAGAAATCTACAAACGTGTCGCCAAACAAAGGCGTTTCTAGAACAACCATGCCCAGTGGTTTCGAAAAATCTCTTACATTTTTCGAAGCTCCACAGCGGTATGCTGACCAGGGCTTTAACCGGCCACTGCAAACTCAATTATCACATGGCAACTATTCAGCGCGCTGAGTCTTTTTCATGTGATCTTTGTGAATCCGACTACGGAACCTCATATCATCTGATATGCAACTGTCCAGCGGTAGCGCAATTGCGATTTCGAGTCTTCAGCCGTCCTTATATAGACGAAACCATGTTTGGTCGACTGAAACTCAGAGACATACTAAAGTTTCTTATCCAATGTGGTAAAGAGCTTTAGGCTTATTCGCAGGCAAGTTGAACTCAAGTAGTTTAACTTACCTGTTGTTTATTTTTGTTTTGTGCTGTTATTTTTCCCACCCTTCCAATTCTACTTCCCCACACCTCCTTGTCCTTTCCTTCCGCTCAGGAAATGATGAAAACACACGGCAAGGCACAAATCCCCGACTATGTCCGGGGAACGTGCCATTTGAGCCAATATATTCTGATTCCTTCAAAATTGTAGGTGAAACGTTTAATAAAGCCCAGCATACTATTTGCTTTATTTATTATTGTATTATAATGTTCCACAAATGTGAGCTTGGAGCCTAAGATTACGCCTAAATCTCGTACAATTTTGCATTTTTCTATAAGTTGGTTGCCTAAGTGTATGTCTATGGGCACATTTGAATTTTTTCTGCTGAAGGTTATTGAGTTGCATTTCTTTACGTTAAGTTGGAGTAGACTTTTGCTACACCACGTGTAGAATAGATTGATTTCATTTTGGAATATTTCAGTGTCTTTGACATTTCTTATTTCCATGGAAAGTTTCATGTCATCTGCATATATAAGCACTTTTAGATGTTTGAGTATAAAGGTAATGTCATTTACGTACAAAATAAAAAGAAGAGGGCCTAAGTGGGAACCCTGGGGTACGCCAGAGGTCACAGAAATAGGTTCCGAGAGTATATTTTGAAAGCGAACTCTTTGTTCACGTTTCGTTAAATATGATTCGAGCCATTTCAATAGTTTATTTTCCATGCCATATTTTTGCAGTCTGAAGTAATAAAGGTATGTCAATACGGTCGAATGCTTTACTAAAGTCTGTGTAGAGTGTTTCCACATGGTTGCCATTGTCCATTGCATTTACAGTAAATGTTACAAATTCTAAAAGGCTTGATGTTGTTGAGCGGCCTTTATAAAAGCCAAGCTGCTTGTTTGTGATTTGATTTTTGATTTGCTGAAATATTTTGTCATTTACTAGTTTTTCGAATAATTTTGGAATGCATCATATAATGTCAATCCCACGGTGGTTCCGGATGACCGATTTAGCGCCTGATTTAAAAATTGGCACTAAAAAGGATAATTTCCATATTTCTGGGAATGTTCCATTTTTCAGTGACATGTTGAAAATATGTAGTAATGGTAGAGTGAATTCTTCTGCTAGATTTTTTAAAAATATTGGTGCTATTCCGTCCGGTCCTGGTCCTTTTGATGCGTCTGTTTTTTAGTGCAGTGGTAATTTCGTGTTCAGATAGTTCGTGAACGGAAATTTGAAAATTCAGGTATAAATGAAAAGTATTCGCGGTCGCGGTCTGTTTCGGAATATGAAGTATAGACTTCTTGAAAGAATTTCCCAAATAAATTACAAATTTCAGTACTGTTATTTCCTACATGTCCGTCAAAATGCATTTGGGATGGAAAGTTGCTACTTTTCAATTTCGTTTTCACGTAATTGAAGAAATTCTTTGGATAGGTCTTGGTTTCATTCTCGATTTTACGACTATATTCTTCATGTGCAGTGTTAATGGCTATGTCGAGTTGGGAGCAAATATCCAAATAGTTTTGCCGATTTGTAATGCTGTGTTCTTTCTTTTTATTGGAGAGTTGTCCTACTGGAGCTGTAGAGCTAGGTTCTCGGAAGGGCTCCCCGTCAGAATCACATACTACAATTTGCAGGCAATGTCGCCCACTAAAACACTGCATTAGGCCAATTGTAGCGGGCCGTGATTCTGAATGTGATATTCATTGTACGGTTCAGGTATGTGCGGACGTAGGGACTCGCGATCGCATGTATCATCGCGAAGGGTTCGAGCATTTGTACGTGTAACTTCGCGTGCATAAAATCTATTTTATCTATAAAAGATTGTCATAACCGTGTGCATTTCGCATATTCGCGTGTGTTCTTTTGATAATCGTGCGCGGACCGTGAATCTAATACTTTATATTTGGTGTACGGCTCAGATGCTAAATGAAAGTGAGATCTTCCATATCACGAGTTCCCGGCGATGTCGCCGTAGAGCGTGTGGTCTAGTGGATATGAGCTTTATTTTTTTGATTGGTCCAACTGAATGTATGGACCTAAATTACTAGAATGAAGGCTAATGATTTCCGGACGTGACCGATTCATGATCGCGCGCGTTTGCGGGTTCGCGTTCGTAACTTCGTAAGTACTAAAACGTTCACATAATTACCGGAGTGTTATCAAGTTTGCGCGATCGCGGGCATAGGTGTGCGTAGATGATCGCGAAGGGCTTAAGCGTTCGTATGTTGACGTGTTTGTCGCGTGTGCTCGCGTGTATGTGACTTCGCGTGTATAAATTCGATTTTGAAACCCTGCGGCCATTGATATATTCGCGGACCGTCATTCTGATATTTAGTTCGGTGTACGGATCACATTCTGACAGGGAGTGAGTTATCCCATATCACTAGAGTTCCCGGTCATGTCGCCATGGAACGTTTTGTCTAGTGGATATGGGAGCGATTTTTTTTAATTTTTCAATTTTATTTATTTCTTTTTAAATTAACATGGACCTAGACTGTTGGTACCGAGGATAGAGACTTCCGGACGATCCCGATTCATGATGGCGCGAGCGCAGGAGTTTGTAGATTAACGCTTAAGATCGCGTTGGTAAGTTTATGAGCGCTGAGACGTTAACCTTATCACCGGGGCATAATCATGCTTGCGAGTTGGTGGGCGTAGGTTGTTTGGAAAATCGCGAGGGGTTCTAACGTTTGTACGCTGACGTGGTTTTGTAACATATTTGCGTGTGTTGTGTGTTCTTGAATGGTCGCGCGAACCGTGAGTCTGATATTAAATTTTCGGTGTGCGGCCAGAATTCTGGCAGAGAGTGGGATCCCTTATATCGATAAGGTTCCCGGTCATGTCGCCATGAGACGTGCCGCCCAATAGGTATGAGCGTATTTGCCCAATTGGTCCAGCTGAAGGCATGGACCGCGTTTGAGAATGTGTGAGTGTTAAGACGTTCACTATCACCATCTTTGCTGACCCAGCTGAAGGCGGGAGTAGAATGGCAGTATAGGATTCGAAAAGAAGAGATAAAAGACAATATATGAGAGACGCAATAGATTAGACAGGTACAAGATACAGCTAAAGTTATGATCATCACATGAAAGACATACATTAGTACTTCAAACACTACTAATACTTGAATAGCCAACCCCACACATAGCACATCCTTTCTCAATTATCTATTTGTTACTAGTTGATTGTTGTTTATGAGCGGGTGAATAGAAGAAAGGTAAATAACAGAAAAAAGGCTGCTATCAGCCCTCCCGGCCTCCTCGATACACCACTATCGAGGCGTATTGTAATCAACATCTTGAAGCGGGCTTCTTATATAAATAAAATCTTGCGTCATAATGATTGGTGGATTATTAACATAAGAACTAATTAACCTCTAGTAGTAGCACTTGGTGCAAATAGAAACCAAAAAGAGCGAAGGTTCCTTATATTTAGATAATTCTATTGAGTCTATTGTGGCTTGATGATTTTTACAATACCGTCAATCCTCCTGCGAGAGGGATAAAGAAATAGATATTAATAGATAATAGAATAGATAAGATAATAGATAACACAGAAATAGATATTACATGCATCTAAACTACTTTTAGGTGTTTGGTGATGTGGTTCACGTGGATTGGATTTCTTCAAAAACTACGTGTTTCAGTTTATTAAGTTTATCTAGTTGAGCATTAACTAGTGGCTGAACAGTATGTTTAAGAGAAGGTTACATCTATAAAAGATTGTCATCTCTGTTTCTGAAAACAGCGAATCCGATTCGTTATAAACGAGTGTTACTCGCCATCTTCACGAGCCAGAGCGACAGAGCGATTTAAGAGATAAAAACACCCACCTTCAGTCTGATCATCTCTTATAGATGACAGTATTCGATCCGAATCGAATGACTCGATCACTATGCTCAAGATCAAATGAGTCCCCGAACAACCGAATGTTCCCCCATTTGAAAGTAGAAACATCCATGTCAGCCGTCCGCCAAAACACTCGATCGAATGATTATTAGTCATGAGATTCAGAGATCAATGAACCAGCACTCGCTCGGATCTCCCACTCTTATCGACCAAGCAATAGTACGCGCCCATTAGGCTCATCACCCAAGCCTGTAATGCTGTGTTCTTTCTTGTAAATTTTATGTGTCTTTTGTTTTCTATTTTTTAAATTTTCCAGATGTTGGTTAAACCACACAGGCTGTTGACCGCCATGAGCTCTTCTTCTTCTTTTTACTGGTACAGTTTCAGAGATTAAATTCGTTACAATTAAATAGAATTTTTTCACTGCTTCGTTGACACTTCCTTCTATACTAAATACAGTTTGCCAATTTATTCTACATAGTCTACGTTTGACTTCTTCGAAGTCAGCTTTATGGTATTCCGGCACTTCCTCATACTACAAGTCGTTCGGGGAAGAGTTTTGATGAAAGAAAATTGAATATTCGATTGCTGAGTGATATACTTCATTTTTCCATAATGGAGTTAAAGATGCATTAACACAGAAGTTTTCAGTGCAGTTCGTAAATAAGAGGTCTAAATATGAATTTTGTCTATTTTTACATGGTTGATTTGGTGCAGGCCAAATTCAGATATTTTGTCAAAGAAGTATTGAAGTGTTTCGTTTTCGCCTACGACTGGGAGTAAGATAGATTCGTGTTCAATGTCTACGATGAAGTTGGTGTTACGTTGATTAAAGTCGCCATAAATATGTAGTTTTACTTCAGGTTCCATGTTTAACATGATAGATTCTACAGTTTGAAAAAACAGTTCAAATGATTTTTGATGAGCATTTTCAGGTGGAAAGTACACAGAGGAGAATGTGTGCACTTTTCCTGATATTACTGCTTTTGCCCATATATGTTCAAATTCTATGTGTTTCATGGTTTCTATTTCTTCTGAAGGAAAGTCTGCGTTTATGGCTATAATGACTCCTCCTCCAAACTTTTTCTTACAAAGAGACAAATTACGGCCATGCCGAAATACATTAAATTGATTTCCAAAAAATTCTTCGCTTCTTACGCTTTCATCCCAGCTACTTTCTGTTCCAAGAATTATATTAAAAGAAGATGAAATTACTTTTTGTTGGATTTCTTTCATTTTGGCTGGGCTTTTCATTCGATTAAAATTTTGGAAATAGACTAAAATTTCAGTCGAATTCTGTTGTGGATGCGAAGAAGTTTTTGGAATATTTAAATTACTTACAGTTATATTTTCTTCCTCTATAGAGGGCGTCGTTACTTCCGAAAATTCGACGTTCCAAATTTATGCGTAGCTTCGCGGAGTTGTTGAAGGCGCCTGGTTCTTTCGCTTGATAAAAATTTTCCATAAGAGTCAAGATCTGCTGCCGCTTCGTCTGGGTTTAGCCCATATCCCTGATAGACTTCGATGAAAATGCGCAGGAGATGGTCAGGAGCGGTCGGTAGTCCTTCGGATGCGAACGTCATTTTGATGCTGGTCGGCGTCATTCCTTCCACGCAAATAGATGGGTGTTGGTCTTTCATATATGCCAGGTATAGGCGTGCAATGTTCATTATTTTTGGTTCGCGAAGTCTGGCCTTTAAAAAGCGACCGTCGCCATTCGTTGATTGTGATGTGAGGCGTACGATTGGAGGGCGCAAGGGGTCCAGTTCAAATTGGCTGGCTGTGTTCGAATGTTGAGATGTGGTTGCCAATGAATTTAAACTATTTTCGGCGTTGGTAGGTGTCACGGTAGGTGTCCTTTCAATTCTATACGGGTTAATTTTGTCTCCCTTATGACAATTTATAAATGTTGAAGTAATATTTGTATTTGGAGGTCCAGAAAATTGAATACGTGCTGCGGCCAGTAGGTCCTTGTCCGAAGGCAATTTGGTAATTTGGTCGTTAATGTTGAAATTCTGAATATTTTGGTTATTGTTATTCTGACTGTTATTGATGTTGCCATTGCTTGCATTGGTGTTGCTGTTGTTGTTATTGATGTTCCTGTTACTATTTTTGGTATTGGTGTAGTTTTTCATGTTGCTAAAGTTGCTATTGTCTTTATTGTTCCTATTATTGTTGTTATGTGTATTCTTCCTTCTTCGTCTGCGATTTGCCCTTTCAGCTTCTTTTTCTTGTAGGCGTCGTTTACGTTGTCGGGAGTCATATTGGCTTCAGTCGCGTTTCCATATTTTTTGGTTCCAATGAAGCGCCAGCCAGATGTAGGTTCAGAGTTAATTTCGATTTCTGCCGCTGGTTGTGGTTGTGTCGGTATGGCGTCTAGCTCTTCAGCGAGACTAGGATGGATCGCTGGTTTTTGCCTTTCTCATATAAAGAAAGGCTATGCAATCACTGAAAAAATCAATTTTCCAACCGAGGCCCGGAGGGCCGAATGTCATATACCATTCGGTTCAGTTCGTCGAGATCGGCAAATGTCTGTGTGTATGGGTGTGTGTCATTTAAACTCACACAATTTTCTCAGAGATAGCTGAACCGATTTTTACAAACTTAGTTTCATTTGAAAGGTATAACGGTCCCATATGCTGATATTGAATTTTTAGTTGATCCGACTTTCGGAGTTACGGGTTGAAGAGTGCGGTCACACAGCAAATTCCCATATAAACTGGTACAACCATGATGTTCAAATGACGTAAAACATTAAAATGGGTTCAACATTACTCTAGTTTGCAGGTCTGGATCACTAATGATAAATCAAAGCAGCTTTGACCACATTGGCCACCTATAACGGTTCATGATGCCTCCAGGGAACTCGTCAAGTTCCTAAGCTAATATCACACCTATTACCCAACGAATTCTCTACCGATTTTTACAAACTTGATTTCAAATGAAAGATACAGTAATGCCATTGACTGCTGCTGAATTTCATTCGGTTTTGACTCTTGATTCCGGAGTTACAGGTTGGTTAGTAAGGTTACACTGGAATTTCCCATATAAATCGGTACAATCGTAACCTCAGAAGCTAAAAATTATTGAAATGGTCACCAAATTACTTCGATTCGCACGTCTAGATCACTGATTGCCAATCAAACATTCTTTGGATATATTGTCTACTATCGACGCCATATGAATTGCCCATTATCCAATGTGTTTTTGTTAAAAAAACAATGTGTTTTGTGAAAGTTGTGGGCGATATTGTGTTTTCGAGCATGCCAAGTTATTTTTTTAAAATTTTTAACACTTTGTGTTATTTAGGGTTTGATTTGGGTTTTGATTTTATTTTTCGATAGTGCGTGAAACGAGCTTTCAGTATCCGTATAGATATTAAATCTAGCCATGAATTAAAGTTATTTTTCAAATAGTTTTTTTAGTAAAATATGCTGTTGGCGGTGACGCACGCGGGGCAAATTGACGCTGCTATTTACAGTGCAAATATAGTCATCATATATTTTTACATTTCTTATAAAAGAAATGTATAGAATTTGCTCAAACTTTCAAGATTTTTTCTGAGGCCCGGAGGGCCGAGTCTTATATACCAATCGACTCAGCTCGACGATTTGGGACAATGTCTGTGTGTGTATGTAACGGACAAACTCTCATTCGTGTTTCTCAGCAATGGCTGAACCGATCTTATCCAAAACAATTTTAAATAAAAGGCCTATCACCAGACCGAACGCTATTAAATGGTTTTTGATTATGATGTTTAGTTTCCAAGATATGAATGTTTGAAGGTGCAAAAATGGCAATTTTTGTAGTTTTTTGCAATTATCAATTTGAAATTGACAACGTAACTAATCAATTTATATATAGAAAGGTTATACGAATACCTTTCGAACGAACTATTGATTGTTGAAATCGGACTATTATCAAAAGAGATATTTAACATTAAATGCGGACGAAAGATTTTTATCATTTCTCATATCCAGAAATAAGACCAAAAACATTCAATGTATTATTAGCGCCAAAACGGATAATTTTTGGTCAATAGTATCTTCGGAGAATTTGAAATCATACAATATGCACTTTCTTTTGGTATTGTGATTTTACTGATTAATCCACCTAAGAGTCAGATATTTTCATAAGATTTCTTGGAAGTGATTGTATTGAAATAATGCCTTCAGCAAATTTGTAGCCCTTACTTTTGCGAATAACTCTGCTGAAGACATCAAATACATATTTCGAATACTTTAAAAGTTATGGCTTGTTGTTTTTGGATTACCCTTTGTCGCCTTTATTGTTCAATATAGTAGTAATCCATTCAAATGAGCCAAATATTATTTCGATAAAACGAATTCCGTATTTCATTTTTCTATCTACTACCGCTAGAATAACCATCGAACAATTCCAAGTTGTCTAGATGGAACTTGATCACTTATCAGTGCAAAACATTCCATTTGCGGAACCTTCTGACTTATAACCATCGGATCGATCTGAAACATATCTCGGAAAATGAAAAGCGAAATTAATAACTGTGTAGTCGGTGTAGCCAAGAGGATGCTTTGGAGTTTAACCACACCCCCCTCAGCCAAAAAACATTGGATTGAAGTTAAAAATTTATTCATGCTGACTGATTTAATTCAATATTACAATGATAATTGTCTGATCAGTACATTGATAACCTATTGTTTGAAACACCATGAGGAAGTTTGAAAAATTGTGGAAATGCGATCCTGATCTGTAACTGATCTATTGGTCTTGATTTCACAGTCGTCTAATAACATCAATATCAAATACTTGCCTAAAAACATTCCAATAGAAACTCATTCCAGAGTTCTGAAATCAATTATAATCATAATTTCCTCTCATATTGAGTTCAATTTTGAAGGGCTGTACTGTAATATGGATTAGGGTCTTTTTTAATCGGAAGCGAAACTGGAATTGCTTTAATGTCTATGAAACTTAGAACTACTCACCGAAAAATTGCATAACTTCCAACATTTGCGGAAAATGTTTTTATTTTGGGAATGCGTCGCACAGTGTCGCCTAGCCGGACAAAACCTTAAAATTTTATGTTAGATTTTTCATGATTTAAGATTTTTCTCTGTTTCTTAACAGATTTAATAGAGCCTTCTCAAAATATTAAGTCCCGAGGGTGAAAGTTCAATTTTTACAGAACTTCAAAGGTGAAATAGAAGATGAATTCTGAGAAAAACTGTTTTCAAACCTAAGTTATTCAAATGAATATATCTTTTTAGTTAATATTCCGATTAGGGTCAAACTGGTTTCATTTGAAAGGTTATTCGCTGGACTTATAGTTGCCATCCGATTTAGTCGATACAAGCCTTTCTTCTCTCTCAGACATGAAGAATAAATAATAAATCGTACTATAAATTAAAGTTAATAATGTTCAAAGTGGCTGTACTTTTTTTGAACCAGTTCGGAAAGATCGCTTGTTGTTCATCATACTTGAAAATTAGTGTACTTTCCTAAACTGAATATCTTGTTTTGCCCATTTCTGCCCCGAGGTATGAAAAAAGGTGATTTTTCATGACATGTCTGAAGGAGACGCATGGTAGCCTTTGATTACCCAGGGTTCGCAATATAATTTATAGATGTGTCTTATTCATTATCAACAATTGGACAAATGTGCATACTGCTAAAAAAATTATTTTTGGAAATGAATTTTCGGATATAGTGAACTTTATATTCGTAAATGTTGAATCTTCGTACCACTCTAAGTGCCAAAATTTTGAGGTTAAAAAAAAACAAAAAATACACATCAAATATGAATTCAGCGTCACAAAATTACCTTAATGTTAAGTTTTCATCAAGATCGGGCCACTTTTGAGGTTTTGTCCGACTTTTGTATGGAAGGTGATCACTGTGCGTCGAGTTGAGACGAAAACGTTATAGAATTAATAACGAGAAAACCACCTTCCAAAAGTAGGGGAATTTATGAAAAATGGTGTTTCCCGTTCCGCCAATTTCGCAAATTTAGTATCTTCGATGAATTTTACAAACGTTAAGCAGCACATTATTTGATAAAATAATTTTGACGTTATATCCTCTAAGAAGCATTTATGGCAAATTTACTCTTCAAACAAATTTAGTTCCAGACTTAATGTCTTCAGCAAAATTTTGGGGAGTGCTATTACAATCCATTTTGTTGAAGACATGAAGGCTCCATGTGTTCAAGGTATTAACATATTTTAGGCTATTTCTGTTTAATTTTAAATTAAATTATTATGATTTTACTGTTTATGAAAATCTCTGTTATTGTTTATAAACGATAAAATTTACATTTTATCCAAAGCTTGATTTTGTGAAGTTCTCAATAGAAAGTTATTTTAGAAAATACTAGATTAAGGAACACTTCGTAAATATCATTTTATAATTCGATATACTACATATACCGTAGTATTCATGCCTACAATGAAATTGTTTTAAAAAAAGTCTTAACAAATTCGCTAAAGACACGAATTCTGCTACATTTTTTTTGAAAAACTGATTCTCCATAATTTTAAAACTACAAAGGTTGTGGTTTCGTAATTATGCCATTTGGACAGTAAGTTAGATTTTCACCAAATCCTCACCAAACCGAATTTAAGTAAGTAGAAACAAAGTCGTTCTACACTCCTCCACAAGAAACTTCTTCAAATACTGCCTATCTATTATAATACATTGAAGACCCGATTTGATCAGCACCCAATTTTATCAGCCTCATATGAAAATATGTTTGATGGGCTCTAGCAGACAAACAAGGCTGAATTTGTGTAAATCCTTTCTTGACCATGTTTTCCTTATCTTAAATATGCAAAAATAAGAAAATCAATCTTTTTAAATTTTTGCGATAGAAGACTATCAGAAATAGTTATTAGACTACATCAAGGGAAGGTAAGAATATTTTAACAGTTTCAGTCTATTATGAAGAAAAAAATGTCCCGATTTAGTCAATATCTCCATTTTGTCTGCCTAAAATACATCATGGAGATGATAAGAACGGGTCATTGCTGTATTTATTATTCACAGTAATAGATATATCCCATTTTGTGAGGATATTTTCTTTCAATTGCATCGAACTACACCAATTTCAGGTAGTTTTCAACGGGTTATTTTATCGACTTCTTCCAAAATTCGGCGATACTTTGTTAAAAGGTCAAATTATCAAATTAAATTAATAGGTATACTTAAGAGTTTATGTGTTGCAGATAGAGAAAATTCATAAATTTTCAGCTTTTCCTACACAATATTACAAAAGCTTCTTAAACAGCTTTCCCTAACAAGATTGTGAAAATTATAAAGTATATGAAAATCATAATAATTCAGATTAAAGATAGTACTGGGAAATCATTTTAGAAAATGTCGTTACCAAGGTAAAGTTGGAACTATGCACGTATGCACTTCAGAGGTAGCGAGATATCAAGAGCGGAAATGTCAGTGCTTAGTTCTCAGCTGCGTTGGAAATTTGAGTAAATGCTATTGAGAATATGAACTTCAAATCCATTCAAAAATTTGTTTTTCGAATTTTTTAACTCAGCTTAACATAGGCTGCTTTCGGAAAATTCAGTTTTCCCTACACAATGCATTTATTGAAGAATTTAGATATGTTATTAACGTAAAATTAGCAGTGATTCGTTTGTATGTCTATTTTATGGGCCATTTTTTTCACATTTTCATTACATTGGTTTAGCCTTTGAGAATTCTAGCACTGATATTGTCCTATGCTAATTTGAGCGATTCTTAAAGTTCTGCCACTATCCCATATAATGTTATAAAAAAAATGCGAAGCATCAAGTTCTAAATGTTCTCAATCGATATAATATCCGGAGAGAGTAATAATAAGAGTTATAAGAAATGTATCATCAAACTGTTAGGTGGATTAAAAGCGTTTTATTTTTGGAATTCACTCCAAAGTAAATTTTGTGTATCTCGTCAATGCAGGGGATATTTACTTCGGCCAATCACCTGTAGAATTTCGACAATATGCTTTTGAATATGGAATACGCGTCAAATTAAAATGTCGGGGTATTGAGACTGAAATATATTGGCAGTTGTCGGTTAATGTACAATTTTATTGAAAAGACATTCAGCACGAACCTTTGATGTGATTGAATCTCCATTTTCTAGCGTATCCATACATACCGCCAACTTACCCCGGGGTCCTGGGTAAATTAGCGGGATTTCCGCGTCACACATTTTTGTCTATAAAAGTAAAGACAATGCAACAAACACTTTGATAAAATTCAGGGATGTTGGCTACAGCCGCATGTTCTATTTTGCAAGACATATCTATATCAAAGCGGTAAAAATGGAAACTGAAAACGCCGCAAACTAGCCCCGGTCTCCCCTATACTTTTGACATTAAAAATGTCTTACTCCACTATCTGGGGCTGGGTGTCATTCTAAATTTTGAAAATCTTCTATGTAACAAAACTATGTAAGGTTTGTACGGTTATAACTTCGCAATTAGTTGATGGATTTCAATCATTTATACACCAATCGATTCAGAAACACCTGACTTGAATATAATTGCTAATAAGTTTGATGTTCTATATAAGTATTCTATTGAAAATCGGTTGAATTGAAATTGAAAAATTTCACGAAAAAGGAGGAAATGTGCATATACGAGGCGGTTATTCCGAGCAGAGCCGTCAATACAGAGCATTTAAGAGGTCAATCAAACAAGGAAAAGTTATAAATATATGTGCTGAATTTCCTTTTTTCCTTATCATTCGATACTTGATGGTCGACGAGTAGTGTACGGACGTACGTACCTAAATGATTCTTATAAACAAACGGCCAATAATTGCCAATGTAATGTACGGAACAAACAGATTCTTGCGATGTTTTGGGAAATAATCATAATAATTGTGTAGTAGATTCCATAGAGGATACGAGTACCGTAAATTTTGATAGAAATGATTTTGTAAAAGCATTAATTAGCCGTGCTTTGATTGCTGGTTCACTTGTTAGCGCCGCCTTTTTGACGATGAACCACATCTGAGATAGGTAAAACGAATTGTCTATAAGAAAATGTTTTCAGTTTGCATTTGATCATCGTTCAAATCAGTTCGTTTGTCGCCGGCGATTCGCTTCGTTAGTTCCTGGAAGGAATACTCCCCGTTAGCAGCAGCAAACAAAGGCGCTCTCAAAATTGCCTCCATCACTAGACGTGTACAGAAATCGTATTGTTTTTGCAAGGAAACTGCGATATAATATTCACAACAAACAGTCCTTATTATGACCACAAAATCGTTCTCAGAAGAATTACAAATGAAATTTCCATTTCGTGCTTTGGAAAATAACTTCCCTCTTATCGGGTTAGTTATTTTCTATAATAATATACGAAAAATGTGCGATAAAACAAATAAACTGACCAATTGGACGGAAGCAAGAAAATACCTACAAAAACTTGAATCAGAAAAGTAACATTGACGGAAAAATGCTTCGATCGTTTCTAAGTGGTCGATTTGTTTTCCAACCTCAATTATTTGCGCGGTGCTGTACGGAACAAACAGATTTTTGCGCGATTTGTTGGAAAATAATCAAAACAATTGTGTAGTAGATTCCGTAGACGATACAATTTGTTACCTTTTGTGTGTAGTTCTAAATAAGTCCGTGGTATTACAAGATGTATCCACGAATAATATAGCTGGCTCACAAAAATGGTCGCATTTTTAATGTCATCGTGGTCGTGTCTTATACACAACCCTTTAATTTTTTGTTTAAAGTGAGTCTACGTCTACTTTCGTGGTAGTCGTGGGATACGTGTTAAGTGAATTAAGAATGTAATAGACATTTCCACAATTCTATTGAACAAAACCAACTAATGAATCATAATTTGGATAAATGAGAAAGGCGCAATTGCACCACTAGGTGGATTAAAACAGGTTTTTTTTCAAATTACATGTAATTCTGATGTTGAAAAATTGAATAATAAGAAACTTGCGTAGGTCCCATTATGTTAAAATAAGCTTATTTACACATCCCGTAAGCAGCAGCATTCAAGTACGATGAGAAGTGCATGAGTCTATCTCACGAGACACAACGCACGAACGTATAGGGTGTTGAGCCCATTTTCGCCATGTTTCTATTATCATCCTACTCATTTGAAGCCGTTGGTTAGATCAGTGTCTGTCATCTTTGTTCAACGCATTGAGTCAAATGGTAGCGCAACAATAGGGGCACTCGATTAGAGTTTTCGTTGCGATCAATCACGAGAATTAAGCTGTTTGGTAAATATAGGAATTGATTTAATTTATTTAGTTTTTAGTTGCTTGTATCCAAATATATATGGATAAGTTTCGCAGATATAAATTTTTTTTCTAGTACACAATTGGGATGAGGACTTTGAAATAAAATCGATGTTGTCAAACATCGATCCAAAAAGATCCCATGTAATATGGAAATACGATTTGTTTCCTTTTATGTACAAAAAAAATTTACCCCTTTCCAAAAATATTTATACTGTATAAAACAATTAATAAAAGAATGAATCATTTCGTTTCATTCACGGAAAATATTTTAGTCACCGATGATAACTTTTATGCATCGTACGGGCCAATCAACAAATAAAATTTTAGTTCATTCCAATTTTTTTTCTTGCATTCTTCAGCACAAAATATTTGACAGGTATTTTTGTTATGGCTGCTGAATATAATATTTACTTCAAGGTATGAGCTTTCAACTTTTAAAGTTAGAAAAATTAAACATGTTTCAATCGCTGATAGCTCGGAAAGTATTCGATGCATGAAAAAAATATTGAATATAAAAAGTTGCATTTTCGCATGAGCTTGCCGGAAAAATTGAGTTTTTTAAAGTTGGATAAATTTTTTGCTTATTTTTTCTTCAAATAATAAAAATCATGTTAAAAATATTGTGTAAAAATTTTGCAGTGTCAAAATATTTTGCGAAATATAACAATTATAACATTAAAAAGGGCAATTTTACATTAAACACCATGTTATGGGCGAGCTTTAATTGAAATATCTCGTGAAGTAATAAGGTCCTCAATATGATTATTAATGTTTTCATAGAATAAAAACCTTATTAGTTCAAGGTTGTTTTTTCAAAATGTTTCTAACATTTGCAGAATTCATAACATAAATAACAAAAAAAACTATATTAGATTTTTATTGGTGAGCTCATTCGAAAATGCACTTTTTATTATTAATAATTTTTTCCGTAAAACGAAGAGTTTCCGAGTTATCAGTGGTCAAAAAATGGTCCAATTCATAAAATTCAAAAGTTCATAACTTGAATAAAATCTATCGTATTCAGCCAAAACAAAAAATAGATGTCAATTATTTTGTGCTAAAAATGCAAGAAGTTTTGGTAGGAATTAAAATCGTGGTTGTAAATTTGACGTGGAATAACCCGTACATTAAATATGTAAAACTACTCAACTTTTCGTTCATCAAGATGCCATTTTTCAGTTCGTGAATTAGACGAAACGAACTATTTACAATGCACGAAAATGCTACGTTGCAGAAAACGAGTAATGATTTTGTTCATCGCATGATAATTTTAATTCCATCTAAAAATTTTTTTCAGTGTAAACAAAATTGCAGTTTGTTTTGTTTTTTTCCGATGAGCGTCAAATTCACAGAATAAAACTAGTGATAGTGGTAAATAAAATGACCCAAACATGTTCATAATTTGTTGACGTCTCTCACCCTCACCACCTTTTTTCAATGCTTGCGCATTATTTTAGTTTGATATAACTGTATTCTAGAACTTCTTACCACAAAATTTTAATATATCTCGCTGTTTAAGTTGAAGCACCGAAACATCGAAATGCCAAGCTGGTAGTTTCTCTTATTCGGACCTCAGTCGCTTGATGGAATGTATTATCTGCAGAATGAGTTATTCACAATTATTCTTAGATTAAATAACATATTTAATATCTAAATAATTGTTTAAAGCAACACAACTTCGAAGCCGCCAAATTTTTTTTTGGAAAATAATAGCGAGCAAACAGCCCTTTTCAATAAAAATGGCTAATTTTGCATTAATTTTGTTGTTGTCAGGGTTTTTTTCAGGAAACTGATAGCTTCCAAAAGCAACAATTTTTTCAGCAATTGATGACGCAAAAATTTAAAAACTAGTTCGTTAAAATAGCCATTTTTAGTTGAAATAGTCGAGACAAAAATTCGTTTTCATGTTTGTGGGGTTTTCCATGTACTTGTTAATTAATCATTTTGTTATAGCACACAACTAGAGATAGCGAGAACATAATCAAAATGAAGAAATTGTAGATGGCATAATTATTAATCGGTTGATGCATTTAAATTTGTTAGTAATTCGATTTGATTCAAAGTTCTTTGCTATATAAGATAATATTCTGTATTTTCATGCATTTAATACAAATGATGATGTAACACCTAATTTTGTTGGTGCATAAAACGTACATTATGGCATTTAATTCAAGCCTATATTGCGATATTGTAAACAATTGAGGTATAGTCGGGAACAAATGAATCAATTAGAATATAAAATTGTTTAAATCACCGCTTTGAAATCAAAAATGATTGTGATTCTATACATCTATTAAATAGCGATTAGATAAGTCAATGTGCCTTCACTTTGCTCCATCGATTTGTTTTAACACTTTTATATTATTACTTGGTGTAGGATAATTTATCATCAATATTTAGTATTACTTTTTCCTGATGGTGAAAATAGATATAACATAAAGTAGCTCAAAGTACGTGGGAGCTTTTTACACCTTTTGGTAATTTTATATCCTTTAAGTATTCCGATTGTTAACCAATCTAAAGAATGACATGAAATAAAAACTCAAATCATAATCTCGAACGACAGTCGACAGCAATCAAACTATGGAGCAAATACGTTCGACTCGACTCGCTTTCGAGTTCGATTGTTATGGTTCCATAATGCCAACACTTCTCGATAATCTAGTACTTCTTCGAGCGAACTCGAACGAAAATTTACTTTCGAGCTCGGTTCGAAATACATAATGCGAAACAAGGTAGAATTTTGATCGAATCGAGATGCGTAATGTCACCCCAGTTTTTGTGTCACACATTCTATTCTACTCTCCATATCGTTATTAATGTGAATTGAAGATAAGTTTGAGTATTTCAATACTGTTAATTGAGCATTTAACAAAAATTTGCGCTGTTGGGGTAAGACCGACAGTTTTTGGGTGGGGTAAGACCGACACGGTGTTTAGTTGATTGGGTTCGTTTTTGAATCGATACAAACGACTGGGTAATTTGTTGTGTTCAATTATACTATAATTACGTCATGTTAATAATTGAAATACACGGAAACTATGTTTTTTTTGCATTTATTTATCAGTATTGTCTAAAAGCCGACCAAAAAAATTAAGAATTAAATTGAACGTGATTCATAGTTATATTACAAACAGAAACGAAAAGTATAATCTAATATGAGATTTTGAAATGATATTGATGAAAAATTTTCATTGACCGCCGGATTATTGATCAATAGTGTTCCGAAAAATCACAACACGAACCGGATAGCTTACTACGAAGCGTGCGTCACTTTTAAGTGAATGAGTCCTAGTAATAGCGTATATAATCTGTTTGTAGAACAGCTCTTCCTCGTTAGAATGGCTATACAAGTGGCAATTAACCTCGAAAGAATTACTTGAGAAAACCCGTGCCATAATATAAACCATGCGTTAAACATCATTAATTCATAACACCACGCATTCGAATGCTCTTCCTCTTGCTACGCGATGAAACTACAGAAAGCATGCGTTTGCGTCACACATACTCATATACACATAATTGCACTTCATCACACATACACAATACATTTTTAATGGAAAAAAATTAACAGAAAGCTCAAAAGGGGGTCGCTCTTATCCCTTTGGGGTGTCGGTCTTACCCGCAGCGTTTTTAAAATGTCATTTTGCTCCATTTTTTGGCAAACTAATTTTTAATGAATTCAAGGATTATGCACAGAATAAACAATTTTAGGAGCTTTGTGGAATTTTAGAAAAATTATTGCGCTTAAGGTGTCGGACTTGCCCCGCGGTCCCCTATAGATTTTATTCTTTTGTTTTGACGAAGAATGATCCTAACGCTTTGAATTAAAGTTATATTGAGGCGAAAATCGTTTGTTTACGAAAGAATCCACTACAACATCGCGTAACATTGAACCACCATATGTGCATATCAGCTGCAATCCTGAAATAAGAGACAATTTCTACAAAACTTGCCCAAATTTACTAATTTTGCACTATATGAGTAGTATTTACTGTGGAAAATCGGAACCCATTCACATTTTGAGACAGACCACAAAAACAAAAAATAATCACTGTTCTCCATACGCCATCGTTCCACAGTTACCCAATGGGTCTATTCATGAGAATTGTGAAATTACACAGAACCATGAGAAGTTACCAAAAAACTTTGTTCGCAGCAAATGTTGAGCATAAAATTATAAATAGCAATAGACTAAACATTTATTCAATGAATGGTAACTCATAAAGATGGAATAATGTTTTTCATTGCAAATTTACTCTGGCTGGCACAAAACAAACAAATCTAGAGAAAATTTAGAATAGGACGTAAGTAATAATGAAAGATTCTCTTTGGAGTCTTTCTCTTCTGCTCATAACTCGGCCATTTCAACATTTACTACTATACTCTTTGCATAATATTCTAGTAAAAACCGTCGGCTTTCGATATGTACTGGAAAATTAGTGCAAAGTGTCGTAATGACGTCGTAATAAACGAAAGAAAAAGTAAACAAAGAGAGGCTCTCACTGTTACTTACGTCCTATTGAAAATTTTCTCTAGAAATATCCATTAAAAGAGATACAGTTATCAGATCTCTTCCAAAATATAGCAACACGTGTAAAGAATTAGAAATCGTGAAAAATGAGGGAATGAGACGATTCTGATCATGCATTATGATTTTATTGCGAATGTTTCATAGTTCCTGCTGATCCACTGTTACCCTCTCTCCCCTATAGATGCATTCCTCGCACGTTTTTGTTTCGTCTATTTGGTACGCCGTACGTGGCTCGTAGCTATTGAATGTGATGCGAGACTATGTTGCACGCAGCTCGTTGTCTCTTTCCTGTACTCGCGAGTTTTCAGAAAGTCTGGCTGGAATTTTGCTAGTTCGTGTTTTTTCTCGAGAAAATAACCGTCTCTGTCCTTTTCGCCAAAAATTCCAACTCAACAGCCCAGACCGATAAATTGTCTTGCAGTGGCTTTTGTCATTGCGGTTCGTGCCTACTATCGACACAACGCCATCTTCTGCAATTTGCCTCAATGTACAATTATTTGCCAAGCAATCACCCATACTGCTGACATAAATATTGTAGAGCAATGGACTAGGACATGAACCTTTGGAGAGAAACGAATAGCTAAATCTCAACGTCGATGAAGAGCCATGGGCAAAGTTCATATGGTTTTCACGCAACAGAGTTGGTAAAAGAGTAGTTCAACTTGGGTGAAAAAAAAAATTCGGTTAAGTTTCTCCGACAGAACTTTTAAGGAAACTGCATATCAAACGCTCCTTCAATGTTCAGAAAAAACGAATGCGATCTCCATTTCCTTCACCAGCAGCACCCATCAGTCGCCAGCGTCGATCACAGATCAATACACGCATGCTTACATCGAAAGGCTTTTGGGCATGTAGCGCACAGGAGAGAGAGACTCTCTAGTGTGATCAGTAGACAACCTGCAAGGCGTCGTCGACTTTTGGGGAAAGCGTTGCTTGCGTTGGAAATATGCAATCGTGGGAAATATGTGTGTGTAGCGTGACCGGAAGGTGGCTCCCTGGAAATCTCTAATGCATTCAACCATGGTTCGCATCAAATACCCGGATTGTTCAGTCGCTATAAATAGCACTGGTTTACGAGAAAAAAAATATTTCTTTGCCAACTATGTTTTCTAAATGTATTTTGAACCATTCAAAAACCCCGATAATTGCTATTAATTTTTTTCCTGCGGAAAGACGATTTTCCACTGAATTCTCGGAGTTGCTCAGAAGTTGTTCAGAAGTTTCTGTTTGGAACATTTTTCTTATAAATCCATTAGAGGTTTAGCTTTAGCTCCTTTACTATAGAATTTTTTTATAAATTGAAAAAGTATTTTTTTTGTGAATACCTAGGTCAGAATTCGCATATTGTCATAAAAAAGGTATCATAAAATGAAATTTCAAAATTGATTTTTTTAAGCTTGAAGCCCATTGGAAAATATATCACAACGAATAGAAACCCAACGACCGATAGCAAAGACCATCCAAATTTTTTAAGCACTATAATTTACGTCGTCAGTGGGCCATATTCGGCAGCACTAAGTTTGCGCAGCTAAACAACAAAAATGATCCATAAAAAATTGAAAAACGATCCATTAAAATGTTTTTCATGTTCCATAAAACAAAACTGAAAATCCATAAAACAGTGTGAATGGATCCATAAAAAAGGGTGATTTGATCCATAGATTATGTAAAATTGAACCATAAAATGGTCGCAAAAGAGTATTAAAATAGTAATAAACAGCAATTAAAATCAACCAATGCCCCATAAAAATATTGGAAATGTTCCATAAAATGATACATTTTGCGCCATAAATTAACTGACACTGATCCATAAATATTAACAATGTACATTACAACACGTCAATAGGTTCCATAATATCGACAAAAATGTTCCACGGTATTACAAAATGGAGCAATAAAATGTTAGAAAAAGTTCCATAAATTTGATGAAAATGTTTGCAAAATAATATTTCTTGGTCCATAGAAGATGCAAAAATGAACATTAGAAATACAATGTATTGATTCATATATCGAAAGTTGGATAATGGATTGATTCGCTAACGGATTGCAAACCGATGCTATTTACATGGATTCGACAAAATCATCCATGATATCGCAATAGCTTCTGCGCTGGTTTCGTTCCTACCTCGATGGAAGGCAACTCCAAATCAGCTTTAAGGACTGTCTATCTGCACCATTCTTCGCTACATCCGGCAAACCACAAGGAAGCCATCTCGGTCCAGTAATATTCCTCCTCTACTTTAATGACGTCAATATTACATTACAAGGACCCCGACTTTCTTTCGCCGACATGAAAATTTTACAACAAATACGGGATAAAACCGATGCAGAGCTTCTTCAGAGGGAACTGGACAGCTTTAGTACGTGGTGTGATCTAAACAGAATGGTTTTAAACCCGAGCAAATGCTCAATCGTTACGTTCACGCGGAAACGCCATCCGACTCAATTTAATTACCATTTTTTCGGCTCGAGGATTCCAAGACACTCTCACATCAAAGATCTGGGAGTCATCATGGATTCGGCACTAACATTCAAACCACACACGTCATACATCGTGGATAAGGCATCACGACAGCTTGGGTTCATCTTCCGAATAGCGAAAAACTTCAGGGGCGTATATTGTCTTAAATCGCTTTACTGCGCGTTGGTCCGCTCAACGATAGAATATTGTTCAGCTGTTTGGAATCCGTACTACCAGAACAGGATTGACAGAATCGAGGCTGTCCAACGTAGGTTCATACGATTCGCCCTTCGTCATCTCCCATGGCGAAACAGATTTCAGCTGCCGAGCTATAAAAACCGTTCCCAGCTAATACACCTTGATACACTCAGCATTCGGAGGGACTGCTCACGAGCCCTGTTCGTCTCGGACTTACTCTCTGCCAGAGTGGATTGCCCTACAATCCTCGGACGCCTGGATCTTCAAGCCCGCGTTCGAGCTCTACTTAATAACTCTCTTCTGCGAGTTCCGTTCAGGAGAACCAACTATGGTTGCCAGAGCGCTGTT
This sequence comes from Topomyia yanbarensis, assembly GCF_030247195.1. NCBI lineage: Eukaryota > Metazoa > Arthropoda > Insecta > Diptera > Culicidae > Topomyia > Topomyia yanbarensis. The sequence goes on along the minus strand of NC_080670.1, from coordinate 99,720,949 downwards.
ACCGGACTCCAACGAATTTATAACAGTGTGGCGACGGCCTTTGACTTCAACCGGAAGCGGAATGCGATAAAAGCGAAACTGTTGGTAATTTTAAAATGTAATTAGTTTAAGCAACCACCATTGGGGCCAAGGGGCATGTTGGTGAAGATAATAAACATAAACAAACGTTAAATTATGGTTCATGGATATTTATAAAACGATACATAAGAAGATGTAAAACGATCCATTAATATGTGCTTATGCACCAGAAAAATTAAATTTAATGAATTCATGCGACATTTTTGCCATTCGAAGTAATAATACAGTTTATTACATTTGGTTGTAATGTCAAACTACAAAAAACAATGCATACATTATTGTTAAACTTAAGCTTCCGTATCACACTAGTCAGGTAACTGATCTTAGCTAACCTGAAATAATTATGACAACTCTTTAAACGGCAGGGTATCTATGATATTAGCGCGCTGAGAGTTATTAGCTCACTGATACAGGGACATGAGTCGCAAATACCATCTATCTGAAGCGAAAAAGGACACTTTATACACGAACACTGACTAATGTGGCTACGCCACATCGCCTTCTAGTGCACTGTCCGACTTCGCTGCCGCTCAGTCGGCTTTTAACTAGCTATAGCCCCTATGTTTAAGTAAACCGAGCAAACGAGAGGATCACAGGTTTGCTTGCAATTCCAGCTACGGGTTAATCAATGCCTCGTCCAACGGATCAACGGGCTTTGCGCCGCTTCGGATCCTTGGCCTCGGATATGCGGCCAAGCCGCATCACACTAGCTTTCAGTATAAGCACGCTTGTTAAAACACTGTCACTGTTATGAGTATTATTAAGCACAACTTATTTTTTCAGTTTACCATAGCTTGGTTAATAATTTTACATTTTCGCTCTCGGATGCGGTTTATTTATGTTAAAATAAACTGTTTTCGCAAAAATCCGCATTTTGCGACCATTTTATGGTACAATTTTACATAATTTATGGATCAAATCACCCATTTTATGGATCATTCACACTGTTTTATGGATTTTCAGTTTTGTTTTATGGAACATGGACAACTTTTTTATGGCTCGTTTTACAATTCTTTATGGATTATTTAAAATATTTTATATGCAAAAGAATATTTTCCCGCCATATTCCATTATCACATCCTAGCGAGATAGAAACAGAAATAATATATTTCGTAAATATTTAGATCTGATTACGAAAATTCAGAAAGAAAAACTATTTTTTATGGAATTTTCCACTTTTTGAGTTCAGTTCATTGTACTTTTTTGTTGACTTTATTTACTTTTTGTTTTTTGATTAGTTGTAAAATTTTTAATTGAAGCTAGCTTGAGTTTTGGATTTTCAAAAAAAAAAAAAATTTTTTAACAACTGAAGCAAGGTAACTTTTTAGCAGGTGGCCTGTTAATATGGCAATATGAATGCTGATATCCACTCTGATCTTTAAACAAAATTTTCCTAACATAATTCAAAAAAATTACAAAAAGTCTGAATTAGCTTAAAGCTATACGAATGTAGAATCTTTATGCGTCTTCTTATCGGGTAAAGTGCTCTTTGCAGTCATTTCTGGAAGCTTTTGACTGCAATTTGCTTACAATTACAATTCTCTTGAGATCTCGTGTAAAAGTTTTTAAAAAAGTTAAAGGTTTCAGTTAAGTTAAGTTAACGTCACGCGATGGAAAAAAGAGAGAAATAATTCTGCACATAAGAAATGAAAACCCGAGTATGAAGATCACAATATCCAATCCTCTATACTACCCATGAGCGCATATTTATTCTGTTTACTATGGGACTTCCTATCATTATGGGACTGATTTGCGATCATAGGTCGTATATGTACAGTTCAAACAGATTTCAAATAATGTTTGTTTGCTGCCCTGAAAGTGCCATCATGTCGATTCCAAAAACTGTGTCAGAACTTCATAGACTTTCAAAGCTACTCCAGGACTTTCGGGCATAGCGACAAGTTTTTTTTTTCAAGTATGCGGCTATCAAGCAATTAAACTGTAACGTAAAGCAAAACATTACGGCCAAAATCGCGAGCCTGGAAGATATTTGATCAAAGTCAATAAATACATCTGAAATTATCGAGGGTCTTTTCTCGAAGCACGATCCAACTCTCTGGCCACCAACACCGTACGGCGAAGAAGAATGAACACACACGGACGATCGGTAAGTAACGATGAGCTCGACAAAGCATCGAAGTGTCTAAGAAAGCCCCTGGTCCGGATAGAATACCAAACGTGGCGCTGAAAGCTGCGATCCTGGCATATCTGGACGTGTTCAGGATGGTGCTGCAGAAGTGTTTAAATAAAGGTTCCCCGAAATTTGGAAGGTATAGAAGCTGGTACTGCAACCGAAGCCAGGGAAGCCACCGGGCGATCCGGCATCTTATGTCTGCTAGATACACACGGAAAATTCCAGGAAAGAATCATCTTTAACAGGTTGATGAAATGCACGGAGGGGGAGCGCGGACTAACTAAGAGGCAGCTGGGATTGCGCAAGAAGCGTCAACAGTGGATGCAATTCGGACAATATTTAAGAGTGCTGAGAAGGCATCTAAACAGAAGTGAAGAGGATAGCGATACTGGGCTGTGGTCACGATAGATGTTAAGAATGCATTTAACAGCGCCAACTGGACAGCCATTGCTGCAGCGTTGCTCAGAATGAGGGTTCCCAGGGGCTTTTTCTAGAGCAGAGTGTTGCTGTGCGAGACGAGCGAAGGGCAGAAGTCAATGCCAGTCACAGCGTGCGTTCCTCAAGGCTCCATTCTTGGTCCAACTCTGTGGAACGGGATGTACGATGGGGTCGTAACTCTGCGGCTGCTCAGGAAAGTGAAAATCGTGCGCACAAAAAATGATGAAATTTAAACGACATGTAAATCAATACGAATGTAAACATATCAAGATTGAATCAAAACTTTGATTGAAAATTACGTTAAAATCAATGCACTCCATTGAAGCATCAAAAAGCATACAATTTTACACTTTCATTCGTGTAATATTACATGTCATTCATTTTACAGCAATAAGTGTGTAAAAAATACATTGAAGTGCATTGGTTTTCCGTTTGAAGAAACTGTAATTTTCAATCCACGTGTAGAATTATAATAAAATTCGTTGAAGAAAACACGACAAGTCGTGTGGATTTGTGGTGGAACTTAATTTTTCATTAAAATTCATGCTCCTAATATGTGCATGAAAATAAACTTAAAATTACAAAATATTTTTTCTGTGTGGGTTTCGCGGACGACGTGTAACTAACAGTGATGGGTGAGATACTTGAAGAAGTGGAGTTTTCGGTGACGGAGACAATAGACGCGATCGAGAGTTGGATGAACGGAGTCTAGCTGCAAATAACTCACCACAAGTTGTTGGTCAGCAACGTCAAAACGGTTCAGCGGATTAAGATCGACGTTGGAGGGTACGTGATTGCATCGAAGCGTGCACTGTAGCAATTTTGAGTGTTAACCGACGACCGGTTTCAACAACTACGTCGACAACGCCTGTTAAAAGTCTACGAAGACAACGAGAATCATGCCAAATGTCGGCTACCCGAGAAGCAGCATGAGACGTATGCTATCTACTGTTTCGTCATCGATACTTCGATGTGAGGTTCCTGCCTGGAGTGCTGCGCTGAAAACCAAGCGGAACCGTGAAAAGCTGAATAGGACATTCCGGCTGATGGCCGTACGAGTCGCGAGTGGTTACAGAACAATATCGTCGGAGGCAGTATGCGTTATCGCCAGCATGATCCCTATCTGCATCACTATGGCTGAGGACTCATAATAAATGTAACAGCTTGAGTACATATTTTGTACAGGTACGGATGCTTCCGGAAATACTTACATTGGTTTGGATATGCTTCGTCACTCCTTTGTCCGAAGTGCGTGAACGTGCAGACACCGGAACACGTAGTCTAGGTTCGAAGAAGTTTTCGTAGGGTGTGATAGTTGTCAGTATCGTCGAAGAGAAGAGCCACGACGAGCATATCTGGGACGCTGTTAACAGAGTGGTTACGAGTATACTCTCCGAGATGCAGAGGAAGTGGCGAATGGACCAACGAAGTAGCGCCCTTGACTAGAAAGTCGCAGTGAAACCACAAATTGTGATTCGAGAGATATTCCACCGTCGGGAAACTCTCCGTCGGTGTAGATTAGGTCCACCGCCGGAGACCAGTTGAGTAGTACGCGACGCAGAACCGGGCTCGAGTCATCTGGGCGCCAGTGAACCGGATATCAGGCTTAATCGGAATCGGCGGATCGACCTTAACACACTACCGGATAGCTCGTGAGTAGGGTAGATGCACAGCCGGGGATCAGATCGAGTAGACCGCGTCGAATAGCTATCAGTGGGTCATTGGGGCGCCATTGAACCGGAAGCTACGCTCCACTACACTGAATGGACTTTAGAACTTACTGACTGGCCCCTAGAGTAGGCTAGGTCGAGTAGATCGGAACAAAGCAGGAAGCTAATTGGTTCACGGAAACTAACATCGGTATCGGGAGAAATCTATACCGCTTGGTATTGGAAGAACCTCTCTCACCTAGGAATTCTCATTCGGAGTAGGCTAGATCCAACGTTGGGGACTGGACCGAGTAGTTTGCGAACAAGTCGGGAGCTGAACGAGTAAGTGGTGCTGAATGGCACGAGAAGAAAGTTTCGGTGCTAATGGCACAAGGGAGCCGAAGGGCTAGGTAAATTAAACATTCTGAAGTTTGCCGCCCAGATTGTCTTCGTAGGGGAAGAGCACTAAGTTTCGACCCACAGCTAGCTTTCCGACTGTTATGCGGAAATTGCCAGCCTGTGTGGATGGTGGAGAACACACCACCGTCGAGGAGTAGTGCTGTAACCCTACTGAAGGAACTAACTGTTATGTAGTGGAGTTAGAGTGGGTGTTATGCACATATAAACCCCCTCCCGAAGTAATGCCGTAAGGTAGTGCTGGGGAGAACTCAGGTTTTGGGCAAAGGTGGCAGCAGTGGTTTTTGGCGAGTCGGGTGTCAACACAAACCAGCTCCCTGAGACGTTAGAGTTTAATATATTTTTTTCCTGCAGCCTCAGGGCTTTTTTGGAAGTTTTTTGCTATCCTCAAAAACAAAAACAAAAAAACACACACATTGGTATATGAGACTCGGCCAAATAACAAATCTGAATCAGAGTTAAAAATATTCAATTTCATTGAATGAAAATTGATCATATTCAGCCGCATTCATTTTCAATATTCAGTGACACAGCTGAAAACGTCAAACGAACAAACCGCCCATTCATCCATGCAGATTTTCATTCGTCTCCGATTATTACACGAAGCGGCCGTGCAGCAACGAATCAAACGCATCAAAGTAGGCCCTGGTACAATGTAAGCGATGATGATTTTTGTTTCATATGCTTTACCGGCATTTGAAAACATTTTCCTATATAATTAGTGAAATGAATATATTGTACGATATTCAACTGAATGAATAACATGGATATTTGAATGAAAATTTTTTCTATTCACCGCGAGTCGCATCAGGTTCATTTTCAGCCGTCAATAAAGAGCTTCGATTATTTTTAACTCTGATCTGAATTGAAAATATCAAAATTTTCTGAACTATACATGAAGATATAATAGCTTATTGAGTTAAAACTATCAGCAATAGTCTAGAAATGTCTCACTCAACATACTAATTTCATTATAAATCCGGTAAAGATAAGTTTTCTGTATTGTATTTTGAAGATATTTTTGTTCCTTCCATAAAAAATTATCAACGGTCTTCTAGAATTTTTTTGCCCGCATACAAATAATTTAAGGTTATACCATTCATGATTATTCACGATAGATTTAAATTCTTCCACATAATAGTAATTTTCAGTGTTTTGTAGTACTTGCACCGACTCTTTTAGTCGTAAAAAATTCAACTTTGGTCGAATATAAATGCAGTAGTAGTAATACAGTAGTCTAGATAGCCAAAAAAAATAGTAGTTTGTAATATTTTCTAAACTACTAGGATATAACGAGATAAAAATTCCGCTTCCATCTGGTTATTAGAGTGTTGAAATGATGACTGCCATGATCCTATATCACACCTATTGTTTTTTTTAATAGAGAATGCAATTTACGCACTAACCCAGTACAAGTGCTATTAGTAGATGCCAAGCTACCACACGGGGTGTACTGGAGTGTCGGACTCTCATGGTGACACCATGACTAGGCAATACCGACTAAACTCCATTGGGCACCGCCATTGTTCCCCCCAGGGACTACCTCTCGGTATTACTTCTGGGGGCCACCTCTTGGTTTAGAACGGAGCATATGAGCATAAAGTGTAATGTTTCTTCCTTCGAACCTCTTGCTCTCGTGTACATATTTTGTCTTTGACGCATTTATTACCGCATTTATTCCAAAAGATATTAAACAGTAGATAAGAGGCCCCATTACTTTGCCGTAGTCCTTTCTGAGTTTCAAAAGAACTTGATAGTGTCCCCGATACTCGGACGTAACACATCACTCGATCCATTGTCGATTTGATCAAATATGTCGGTTTAGCTAGAAACCCATATTCGTGTATTAGATCCCGTAGGTGATCTCAATCGATTGTATCATACGCGGCTTTGAAATCTATAAACAGGTGGCACGTTGAAATCGCAACATTTTTGAAAAACTAGTCGAATCGAGAATATTTCGTTTGTTGTGATGCATGCCCCAGTAAAACCTGCTCTGTATTTCCCATTTTTCTCTATGGGCGGCGGTGAACACTTTGTAGGCGGTATTCAGCAATGTGATTAACCGGTTCTTGCAACAATTCAGCTCCCTCATTATTTTATATGAAGAGTAAACTGAACGAATTTCTATTCGAAATGTTTAAGCCAGCAATAAGAACTATAACGAATTCATCACCTAAAAAGATAAATAAGCTGTAGGGAAACATATATCTGCAAAAACAAACACGGATGTTTAAAAACTACAACCATTTTCAAAATCTTTCTCAATTTAGCAAAAGCTTTTACTAGATCGAACAAACGACTAATGCTACATATGCATACAATGCTGAAAAATTGCTTTCCAAAATGTCATTTTGTGTAAATGTTTGGGAGAAAAATTCTTCATTCAAACATAGAGTGAAGAATTTTTCTTCCACACATTCAGTAGACAGTCGCGGAAGAACATAAAATGGAGAATCACTAATTTATGTACCAATAATTCACACAAGTTGACATCATAAGCCTGATCAAAATAAACAGCAACAGTTTGAATTGCGCGTTTATTTCCCCGGCAGCAGTTTATTGTCTATTTTTTCTTCATTAGTGAGTGGGTAACCAAATTTTTACCTCACAAGAACTTGCGAAAAGATTCTGACAATGTAGTATAGAAGCTCCACTTCAATGGCATCCCTTATTATTGAATACTCAGGCGGTTTAGTGACTATAGTAACATATAAGAAAGAATTTAAATAATTCTATCAGTATTTATTCACATACTTTCCTGTATGGCTATGTCCAATTTATGACTGGTTATGTTATTGGCATATCATAACTGTAACTTTATATATAAAAATAAGCGCAAGAAATTTCTAATTGAAATATTCAAATCAACAGTCAGATTATAGAAATCATCAATGGGGAAACATGTGGCTCTGCATAAACAACTATGCGGTAGCATGCGACTAACCGACATTTGTGATTTCTTACCTGTTTCACCATTGTGCTATATGATCGGAGTAAAGTCAGACCGGACTAAGTAGCAAAATCTCAAAAGATGAGACGATGATAGGATTGAATCAAGAATTTCTTCTTCAGCTACCTTTCATTTGCACCAGATTTGAAAAATATTGCCATTATCATGAATTATGAAATGAATCCATTGCGAATAATACCGTAAGATGCAAAGATTTTATCTTCGTACACGTTTTTCTCTATATCAATGTAATATCGCTTAGTCCGGCTGACACAAAACCGACAACATGCATGCGCGTATTCATTTTCACTGAAGTTAGAATGGACATACGGCATTTGATAGAAATGTGGCTGCAAATATGGTTATTTCATCAACTTTACTAAAATATGAATAACTCGCAAACGAAGCATCGTAGCTATGTAATGTAAGCGAACGGAAAATTCTACACAAAGCAAGCTACAATACTATGCAATAATATAGGGTAGTTTTGAATAAAATATCTGAGATATTTTGGTTCGAACTAGAAAATTCTAGCCGTGAGTAATCATTAAAATTTTAAAATTGTAGTTATACAAAAAAATAGCTTAATTCCTTGCGCAACTTTACACGAGAGGGATTGTTGATATCTTTTACGAAAAAGTTTTAAAAATTCGAGAAAGCGCCGCCGCCGATCCTGTAACCTTTCGCCTTGATTACATAAATATAATGTACAAAAGTTGTTATTTATATGGTGCACTGAAAAAAATATGAAAATAGGGCTGTCTACCAAACGTTAAATATAATGTGTAAATTTTTTAAAAAAATAGGTAAAAGTTGGAATGTTTACTTCAAAAGGCCATATCTCAATGGTTTGTTGACCGTATCTAATTATTTTTTCATTATTGAACAGGTAGACATTTCATCGTTAATTTTCATTAAGAAGAATATAAAATAGAGTTGTCTACATCAATAAATAGACAATATAATTGAGCCTAACTATATGTATTATAATTATTCATTGAATATTTTTGTATTAAAAATAGCGGCCTATCCATTTTTATATACTAGTTGAATGCAATGGCTGTATACTACGAATTGTGGATATATGAAATGTTAAAACTAACACAGTCGTGATTCGCTGGACGCTTAGTTTTTAACAGGAGCCGCTTTTTAGTTGAACCTCCGCTAGTTAAACTAAAACATCTGAATGTCAAATTCTCGTGTTAAATTCTATTCGACAATATAACTGACAATAGTTAGAGATATGAGCAGATGATTTTGTACTAATAACATCCTCTTTGACCAGTTTTAACATCTGTCAACCCAACCAGCGAATTGTACAAAATTTCCAGCACGATTGTAAAACATTTCCAGCCAAAACCGTATCCTAACATAAATTAATCTGAATTAGCAAATACCTTCATATTTTTGAATGTATGTATTGAATTTATGGTTTAATTTTTCCATGATTTGTAGTTTGCGTTCGTTGCAATCAACTAATGTATAGAAATTGATAGGTCGTCGTTTTGAATATAAAGATATTCTAAATAGTGATAATACATATAGTTGAGGATAATTATGTTTTCTATTGTTTGAAGTAGGCAACTCTATTTTATATTCTTCCTAAAGAAAATTATTGACGAAACGTCTACCTGTTCAATAATGAAAAAATAATTAGAATCGGTCAACAAACCATTGAGTTGAGATATGGCCTTTTGAAATAAACAACTTTTATCTATTTTCTTAATTTACACATTATATTTAATGTTGGTAGACAACCCTATTTTCATATTTTTTCAGTGCACCATATAAATAACACCTTTTGTACATTATATTTATGTAATTAAATGGTAAGGTTTTCCTTTAAAAACCGCGACACGTATAAACGATCTAAATAGTCAATGGACAAACATGGATTCACGCTTGAAGTCTGGTAGAAAACCCATCTATGATCGCATACCACATCCAAACCGTTATAACTTTCGATTCCTTAAATGAAATATTTTCAAACTTGCAGGGGATATACTTGATTACTATATCTTTTGAATACCATGTACTAAATAAGTAGACAAGTAGTTTTTGGTTTATAGAGATAGGACCAAACCTGTGGGTGTTTGCTGGTAGCCTTATGAAACGTATCATAAAACTTCAAATCGCAATATCTCTCGAATCTCTCGATGGATCATTTTGAAATTCACTGTGAAGATGCTTGGATACTGTATCTTTCGAATACCGTATGCCAAATTTATGGTCATTTTTTTGTTAATAACGGGTTTAGGAGCACCGTGCCTCTAACTCAAAAAGTATACTTTGTATTTTAATTCTTTCAGATCCATTGGGAAGGTGAGAAAATTTCCCATTGAGTGATGCCCTCACATGTTTCAGCTAATGAGTTTAAGTAACCTAAAGTGATATATTTAAAATTTAACGATTTTGATCGATTTTTCGTTCATTTCTCAAAAACCTTAATAGTAACATCATCATTTTATTAATTCAGATTGTTAGTCTTAAAGAGTTGCATAATTCGTTCTTTGACATGATGCACTTATCTTTTCTGGTTTTCATGTGTTTGGGTTATTGAACATGGATATTTTTATCTCATTTTCACTAATAATAGCTGTAATTTAAAAAGTATGGCACTTATTGTACTTTTTTGCTTTTCATTCGAAAGCCAAGAAAATTTTACAGAGACAAATGTACCTTTCAGTTAAGTGAATTTAGCATTCTTTTAGAAATAAATTAGTTTAAAGTTAGTGTTATTATTATCATTTTCTTTAATTTTCTTTAAATAGTAAGGCCATTACAAATCTTTTTTAAAAATTATGTCACCCCCCTTCAAAATCGCTGGAAAAAATCAGGGGGCAAATAATTTTTTTAATAACCTCAATGAAAAAACCTGTTTTAATCCACCTAGAGGTGCAATTGTGCCTTTCTCATTTCTCCAAACTATGATTTAATATCTGGTACGTACAATATAACATTATGGAAATGGCTTTCATTCTTATTAAACTTGGTAAATATATATAAGAGCACCTTTTTGCATTCATCGCGGTATCGGTTTGAATCGTAGTTTTCTATGTGATCGCACTCCACAACCCGTAACTCCGGAGCTGGAAGTCGGATGGAGATGGAATTTAATATCAGTTTCCGGGGACGCAACACCTTTCATTTGAGACTAAGTTGATCAAATCGTTCTAGCCATTTTCGAGAAACCAATATAACCGTTATTCTGAATTTGGATGCTTCCGGATCTGTCGATGGTGGCCAGTGTGGCCAAAGAGACTTTGAATGACTGTTGGTGACCTAGATCTACAAATTCAACAGTTGGGTTCACATTTTAGAAAAAAATTAACCTTTTTACATTCATCGCAGAATTTGTTAGAATCTGGATTTGCTGCGTGATCGTACAGCAGCAGCTGATGGACCTTTCATTTAAAATCAAGTTTGTCAAAATCGGTTCAGAAAATTCCGAGAAACCGATGTGGACAAATCAACAAATTTTGTTTTGTAACCATACTCTTCAACTCGTAATCCGGAACAAGATGTCGGTTGAAAATTAAATTCAATAGCAACCTATGGGAATATTATACCTTTCATTTGAATCTTAGTTTGTAAAAATCGGTTCAGCCATCTCCGAGAAACCAACGTGGACATTTTGTTAACAAATCCGCACATACACACACATACATACATACACACATACATACACACAGATATTTTGCGATCTCGGCGAACTGAGTCGAATGTTATATGAGACTCGGCCCTCGGTTATACAGTCGGTTTTTGGAGCAATTGCATAACCTTTCTATATGAGAAAGGCAAAAGAATAATATTTAATTAGCTTAATCAGCATGAGTTCAATGTTATCTTCATGTGATTATATTTTGAAATGTTGGTGGAATGGGCTTGAAAGTGGAGGGAATGGGGGGTTAGTAGAGTGGGAGTGGATGATGCGTCAGAAATCCTTCATCTTATTTCGGTATACGGGGTGGATGAAGGAAATGCAGGCGTGAGGGTGGTCCAAGGGGAGGGGAGTGATGAAGGAGGGAGGTGTAAGGGCAAGGCGGGGGAGGGGCGGCGACGCAATACTCAACTGCATATTTTGCCTTCCATTGGAGACTTGGTTTGAGAAAATCGGTTCAGTCATCACCGAAGAACCGATGTGACTTTAATTGTGGAATATGCCCGGAATTCCGGACTTCCGAAATCGTCGATAGTGGACAATATATTCAAAGAATGTTTAATTGGCAATCTGCGATTAGAAGTAATTTGGTGACCATTTCAATAGTTTTTAACCTCTGAGGTATTACGATTGTACCGATTTATATGAGAAATTCCAGTGTATCCTTACTAACACCCCTGTAACTCCGGAAGCAAGAGTCAGAACCGAATGAAATTCAGCAGCAGTCAACGGTATTACTGTATCTTTCATTTGAAATCAAGTTTGTAAAAATCGGTAGAGAATTCGTTGGGGAATGGGTGTGATATTAGCTTAGGAACTTGGCGGGTTCCCCGGGGGCGTCATGAACCGTCATAGGTGGCCAATGTGGTCAAAGCTACTTTAACTGATCATTAGTGATCCAGACCCGCAAACTAGAGTAATGTTACATCAATTTTAATATGTTTTACATCATTTTAACATCATGGTGGTACCAGTTTATATGGGAATTTGCTGTGTGACCGCACTCTTCAACCCGTAACTCCGGAACCGGAAGTCGGATCAACTAAAAATAGCAGCTTATGGAAGCGTTATACATTTCAGATGAAACTAAGTTTGCGAAAATTGGTTCAGCCATCTCTGAGAAAATTGTGTGAGTTTAAATGACACACACACATACACACACATACATACACACACAGACATTTGCCGATCTCGACGAACTGAATCGAATGGTGTATGACACTCGGCCCTCAGGGCCTCGGTTAAAAAATCGATTTTTACAGTGATTGCATAGCCTTTCTTTATATGAGAAAGGCAAAAATTGTCACTTTTTATAAAACAACAATAGCGTTCATAGAGTTTTGCTTTTCATCATTGAAAACTATTCTAGTAGTTTTGGAAATTGCCATCCCATGATTTGGTCAATATGGCAGATAGGACGTCCGAATAAAATCTTCGATTCAGTCTAACATCAAACGAAACGTTTACTGTTCGCGGAAGGAAGGACCCGCCCTTAAATTCTCAAACATACATCTCATGGCAAGGCTAACAGACTGACTTCTGAATCGATTCCATTTTAAGGGGTTATATACAAAGTTGTGGCGAAAAAGAGAGCTAAGTTCGTGATTTTGTTTTATGAATTTATTTTGAAAGAGCAAAAGACAGCTCGTTGGTAGTGCTATCAAAGTTCGAAAAAACAAGTTGAATTAAAAATAATATTGAAGGTTGGCGGAGTTATGGCCCATCCCCCGTAGTGAGTTTTTTTTGGCAGAGGTTTGCGGTGATCGCTCTCCAAGCCGAACCGCTCAACTGAAATCAAAAAAGTAAAAAGATTATTGAAGAAAAATGTATTGTGGTGTACTTGAACGGATTGGTTTCCCAATAATTTTTTTTCCAGTAAATAAAACTTGTTAACCAAAAAATGACTAGCACCATCTGGGTATCTAGTTAGACGATGTATCTAAACTAGTACCCAAATTAGCACTAGTTAGACACAAAAAATTCCAAACAGTTCACACGACATATGTGAACGCCTAAAGAACGCCTAAAAAAAAACAAAACTTAATTAAAATTAGGTCTTGTGCCCTTAACGCGCAAAACGGTTTAGTCCAATTTTTATTGCATGATACCAGGCGTTTGGTTTCTTGAACCAAAAGACAAGAGTTCGTATTCGCTTTCTCGTCAGCAAACCAGAGCTATATTTGCTTCCCGGGACATCACTCGGGACATGTGGCTTTAGGCGTTCACATATGTCGTGTGAACTGTTTGGAATTTTTTGTGTCTAACTAGTGCTAATTTGGGTACTAGTTTAGATACATCGTCTAACTAGATACCCAGATGGTGCTAGTTACTGACGAGATGAATTCGAAACACAAAAAAACAAAACTTAATTAAAATTAGGTCTTGTGCCCTTAACGCGCAAAACGGTTTAGTCCAATTTTTATTGCATAATACCAGGCGTTTGGTTTCTTGAACCAAAAGACAAGAGTTCGTCTTCGCTTTCTCGTCAGCAAACCAGAGCTATATTTGCTTCCCGGGACATCACTCGGGACATGTGGCTTTAGGCGTTCACATATGTCGTGTGAACTGTTTGGAATTTTTTGTGTCTAACTAGTGCTAATTTGGGTACTAGTTTAGATACATCGTCTAACTAGATACCCAGATGGTGCTAGTTACTGACGAGATGAATTCGAAACACAAAAAAAACAAAACTTAATTAAAATTAGGTCTTGTGCCCTTAACGCGCAAAACGGTTTAGTCCAATTTTTATTGCACAAAAAAATGAGTTTTGGAGTGTTCAAAATTTTAAACAAAAATTCATCGCAAAGAATCAAAAAATTTTGGATAAAAAAGGAACCGTTTAAGTACACGAGAATGTCAATACAAACAATTAAAAAAAAATTAATGAAAATCGGATGAATAGTTTTTGCGATATCACGTTCACCGCAACGGTACTTTTCAAACAATTTAGTTTCGAGATAATTGCGGAGACAGTTCTGTTTTTTCTCTGCACCATATTGCTGCAGTTTCAGAAGGTTTATTAGTTGGACCACTTCCGAAGAATTCTCGATGGTGGAACACGGAGTGCTTTACGGTGAATAGCTTGATTAGCGTTCCCGGAACGATTTTGGCGTCATTGTGTTGCTCGTGCGAGCGGAACCTTCTCCCGGTCTACCGCTGCTGGTTGTGTTCGGAAGTGATCTCAGCGTTTATCGTAAAGGAGACTAGAAAGTTATTCGGGCAGATTCGACGTGCTGGTGCTTGGTACAGACACCGGCGGGCTGGATGGCAGTGAGCTGTTCGCTGCACCGGTCATCGTACAATAAGAGCGAAATCAGACGCCACTGATAGCCCCAGCTGTGGCTGCAATATATATCGTGGCTAACAAGATCCAGCAGCAAAACTGACACTTCATCATCGTCACCAGAAGCGAAACATCAATCCACAACGTACGCCGACAGGACCATAACGCAATGTGATGTATCTGCAATTACCGGTGAGAGCGTTCTGATTATATTGTTTATACTTTCAATGGGTTATGTAATTTTTTCTATAGTGGTAGTGATTTTACTCTTTCTAAATATTGGACTACTTTTCATTTTCACTATCTGAAGTATATCAATAAGGTTCCTGTTGTGACCAAATCCTTAATAGCAATCTTGCAGAAAATGAAAAACCGTTTCTGCACTTCTATTATTTATTGTCACTAAAAGACACGAACTGCCGAGCTATGGCTTCTACCTCAACTGGTGACTTTATTCGAACTGACTACTCATTCCTTCAGACAGATGACAATCAGCTAATATATGTGAGCGGAACACTGGAAACGAAACTTCACAGGGTGGTACATTTTACCGTATGCATGACAGTGCCGACCAATAACTTCATCTGACCTACAACAGTTCCTTATATGCATTTAATCCATGGTATTTATTTATTTTATTATTTGGGCAGGGAGGGTGCATCAGGGTATTATAAGAACTGCGTCATGGATTAGGGTACGAAGATTGCCTGTCTCTAGTTAGAAGATAACAATGTCTGCGCTTACTTCCTAATTCTTCGGAATTATGTCATTATTGTTAATATTATTATCTTATACGGCACGGTAAGTTTGAGAGCGAGTAAAGGCGCTTTAACCTAGGCTTATTAGCCAAGGCAAGGTGTAAATACCTCTGCCCCATCCCAAAGGACAAAAGGAGTGACATTAACCTTCTTAGCCAAGTCACTCCCAACGATTTATTATATTCCCTTTAAACAGAAACGGTCTGTACGACTGTCCTCGTTTCTTTCTCCTTTAAGATTCAAAACAATTCGTTAATAAAATTATTCACTAAATGAATAATTTAATTGCCGTCTAATTTTGAAACATCTTCAAACCCAACTCTGCACAGTAGGCCTGGCCGTTTTAATATTTGCGACATATGAAAATATGCTTCAAATATTAATACTGACAAGAAAAACACTACAGACTAACTGCAGTGTTTTCCAGGATGCTTTTCAATACTGGCTGTGTAAGGGTTAGAACAGAACAGAACAGAGCTTAGTTTCGAGATAATTGCGTTTAAAGTTATGTTTTAACTTCATACGCGGAAGAACCAGCACGCTGCGAACGGCTATAGTTTGAAATCTAGTGCTCCGATCTGGAATTTCGCACAGATATTTTCAAAAGTATGTACTTTCAGAATATTCAATAATTTTTTTTTCGATTTTTTGTGATCCAACTTTGTATATAACCCCTTAAACGCAACAGTCGATAGAGATCGGTTGTTGCATTCTAAAATAATTTCTATAAGGAAACAATCTGAATTCACATAAGACTCCTGGCGATTTATATGTGGTTCAATATTCAATATGCATGAGATTTACCGAAAGGCTTTTGAAATTTAAAGATTTAATATGGTATGAACAATATTTTCGCACCCATGTGTGCGATTCGTATGAACTTCACCAGATTAAAGTCTGCTACTAAACCTTCCATTTAAGACTAAGCTTGTGAAAATCGAATTAGCCGTTTTTCAATGAACGGAAGAGACTTTAATTCTGAAATATTCCAAGCACTAGGAACTTGCAAAATTGTCGAGAAGGACGCTGGAATCAAAAGGACTTTGTCTGACCATCAGCGATCAAGAAGTCTCTAGCAAAACTAAATGTAGATCTTACAAACAAAGGTACCATCAGCACTTACTGCAGGGAGAGCCGGGAATCCATTATCCATGTTAATGTTTGTATCCTTGGAGTGACGGGAAAGATGGACTGAAAAGTGTGCGAGGATATACCCACAGCGACCATCAAGCGATTTGGTACAGCATTGGTAACTGGACACGGTTTGAATAACGAGTGAAAGTGGAAAACAGCGATCTTTCACAAGGACGTGTCCGCCGAAGAATTTAAATTTGAGGGAAACCTCTTCAATCTAAATGCGAACGAGTTAGTGGCAGTACTAACAAGGGCGTGTAATGCGACCATACCGAGAAATGGGAAACAGAGAAACGGTCGTCGGCTGTAATACGACGATTACCGATTTACGTATAAGATATTCCGAGCTTGGAGAAGAAGTTAGAGTGCTAGTAGTGACACCGAAAGAGAAACGAGCTGCATGAGGCGCTCTTAACAAAGCAGTCGAGCTGAACAAGAAAGCTTGAAGTGATGAGCTTTGCCACAAAGCCAACGCGAATTCTCGAGGAGACGCCTACAAAGCTGGCATGGCAAAGATAAAAGGCCTAGCTGCACCACCTGAAAGGTGTCCGGAGAAGCTAGAGGTCACCATCGAAAGGTTTTCCCCGCAACTTGAACCAATCTTCGCCGTACAGTGAGGAGGATGATCATGAAGAAGAAGCTCGAATTACCGACAAGCAGCTGATCGAGATGGCGAAAGCCATGACTAGAAGGACCAAGTACCAGCCTCTCATATATTGCTGAAAAAAGCGATATATCAGAACCCGGATATGTTCAGAATGATCCGATAACTGGAAGCGAAAGAAGATAATGTTGCTACCGATGCCGGGAAAACTTGGAGATCTTCCAGCGTATAGGTCAATATGTCTCTTGGTACTGTTAGAGAGAGTAATCCTGAACAAGCTAACCAAGTACCCGGACCGTGAGAACGGCATGTCATGAAATTCGACTTCGTTATAGGCAGGTCTACAGTGAATTCCACCCGAACGGTTGTGGGAGCTGTGATGACAACAGAGAAAAGGATATCGCTATTGCGCTATTACCTTAGACGTGAAGAATGCTTCAATAGTACTAGCTGGGAAGCAATCGCCCATTCGCTGTACAGCATGAGTAACTCTGCAGGATATTACAGAGCTACTTTCAGTACCAAACACTGATCTATGAGACAGACAAGGGAGAATGACAACTACGACTGACGTTCCTCGGCCCGACGCGGTGGAACGCAGTGTACGATGGAGTATTGAAGCTGAACCTTCTCAGAGATGTAACGATTTTCGGTTTCGCGGATAATGTGGTGTTCCAAGTAATCGGAGAATCACTAGCAGAGCTGGAGGCACTCGCCACGGAATCGTCTCCATCATAAAACAGAGTTGGTGTTTGTGAATGATTGAACTGTTGTCTAGAAAGGAATCGCGTATTACCTGTAGGACAGTTGAAAGCTGAAAGAGGCAGAGTCAAAGATTGATTAACTGCATATGGAATCGCCGGACTGAAGCCCGTGAGCAGACTAGTTAGACCGTCAGGAACTAGGTCGAGTGAAGCGCCAGCGGTTGGTCGTCGAGTTTTCAGCGAACCAGAAGCTACGCTCCATCCGGTATCGCCGAACCAACATCGCCAAGTACTGATTGGCCATTTGAGTAGGATTTATGGACTATCCGAGTAGATTGCGACAAAACTGGGAGCTAATTGACTCACGCAACGGGCATCGGTATGGGGAGAAATTCCGCCGCTGAGGAATAAATGACTCACTGAGATGACTTGCGAAAACAGGAACTAAATGCCTCACAGAAACGGGAGCCACATGGCTCACGAAAGTTCACCACTGCGATTAACCGAATAGGTGTTCGGAGCTAAACGGCTCGAATGTATGCTCTATTGTATCATTTTATCATAACTCATGTCCAGGACACAATATATAATCATTTTTATACAAAGACATACCTTAAGTACCACCATTAAAGCTGAAATAGATTGTTAAAATCATGTAAATGGCAAAAAGCGAAATTTAAATTTAAACAAAAGAACATTCTATTCGAAATATCTCGTGATCTCGATCTTGTACAGGGTATCTATCTTCGGAAAATCTGTTCGGAAGATCAAGAACTGTGAAAGACCAAATAGTTTTCAACTCTACCACTAGGTTGTGCCAGTGATCATGCTATTTTTTGAGTTCACTGTATCACAAGACCGAATCAGCCTCCCTACGATATAACGCTTTGATGCAGTCTCGTGGGGCAGAAGGAAGGAGAAAAGTAAGGACTATTTTAAGTGGTTATGCACGAAAGTCAATGCACTTTTGAAAGTCATTGTCAATGCACTTTTAAAACTTTTCAACTTTACTATAATAAACACACACAGACATTTTCACATCTCGACGAACTGAATCTAGTGGTATATGACACTCGACACTTCGGGTCTAGCTTGACAAGTCGAGCTTCAGAGTGATTGCATTCCTTATATGAAAAAGGCAGGTCTCATCCGCCGCATTTGGTGAAACATCTCCCTGATGTCCCTGCATACTGCCACTCGGAACTCACGGAAACGGATCAGTGCCAACAACAGCGATGTTAGCTGATCTAGTTCTTTCAGAAGGACTGAGTTTAAAGAAACACCATAGACGGTGGCAACTGCGTCTCACACTAGGCAAAATTTGCCTGGCTTATTTGGGTTCACCCCAACGAATATAGGTAAGTACCAAATACGCGCACGCTTGTCTTGAAGTTCTTCCGAAGTCAGCTTTCGCAAGTAACTCTTCTTGACATGTTCTTAAATCTTCTGCTCAAGAACCTAGGCTAGCACAGGATCCTTGCTCAAACGGTTTTCGAGTCGTTTCGATCGGTTGAAAGCCATCGCTTCACTGTTCGGAAGTCAAACGTGATCGTGTCTTCAGAGCAGGCCAGATTCGAAGTGATTAAGCAATGGACGGGTTAGGTATTCTAATAATGATTTAGCCCGTTGATCGTCCTGAGAGAGAATCAGCTTGTTTGGTTTACTGACCCCAATGCTATCTAGCGTGAAGTAAGATTTCATTGCTTTGTGAATATCATTATCATTCTCCAGCCTATACTCACATCTTCCCACACCGTGAAAGTTTACGTATTCGCGGTGTCGCCGTTACCAGTACAATTGCAGTAAATCGTTCACCCCAAGCGGGTATTGACGGCGATCGGTTCGTTTCGCCTACCTTCACGACGTAATCTTCGTGTGGTGGTGGTCCACCGAGGTACGTATACTTCTTCTTCTAGTTCTAGCTATTTTTCGTCGGCATATTTCCGCTACGAGACCAAACAACGACGCCAGAGAGATGACCCCACTATCTCGATATCCCACTAGATATCGACCCATCAACACATGCACCGTGATCAACGGATTTGCTTCCCTTCCGAAGAATGACGCGACCACAGATTTTTTTTCACCTTAGAAAAATCTCAACGACCTCGGCTGGGATAGGAACCCAGACCAACTGGGGTGAGTGGCGGTCAACCACCGGCGCCGAACAATGGGACGGAATCAAATAAAGCCTGACATTGATATTTGCGACAAAACTATTGGTTATGGCACTTTGATGTCTTCGGAAAGGTTTTATTAGTTTTTAAGTAGTTTAATGTAATGTTGAAAAATTTTGATTTAAGGGATCACTTCAATGAAAAAAATCTGCTGACAGAGAAAATATCCTAGGAACACTGTTAATTGCTTTTAAAAGACATGTCAAGCAAAAATCTAGCGTTTTATTTGAAAAGGTCGTATTTCCCAATTGTTTATAACATATTACAACATGAGAGCATTGCTCACCAACAAACATGGAGTGCAAAAATAGGATTATATCCTCTAATTTGAGTAGTGCGTTGCTGACACTGGTTGAATCATTATCTGGCTTATTCATTAAGATTAGGGTGACCATATCAGGCGAGTAAAAATTCAGGAGGGTCGAAGGAGTGACCACAAATTCACAACACAGTCGTCGTCAAGTTCGCACGCGTTTATCGTTCGATCCAGGTGCCGTGCGCGATATTTCATTTAGTTTTTTTTATTAATTCAGCTTTTCGTGTGTGTACATTAATCATAATGAGTTGCGAAATTTGCACTTTCGACACTTCCGCCGATACAGTTATGTGGACGTGTATAGGTTGCCCAAGAAAATTCTACGCCGCTTGCATTGGAGTGACTGTTCCGAGGGGATCACTGCGGAAGAAGGACAAGAGGGTGGACATCAACTCGTATCTATTACCGTGCTGTGAATCATGTCAAGAATTGATGCAGGCCAAGATTGAGTTCAAAGGGCTTATTGAACAACAACAACTTCTGGAATCACAACTGCAAGCCAATACGGAAGAAATGCACCGGCTCGCGTTTCAACTGGAGAAGCCTAACATAGTTCACGAAGCGATCGATGGCCTAGAAATTTTGCTTACAACAATAAAACAGGAATTGATAGCAATAAACAAAAACACTGGAAGTGTTGTTGCCATTAAAAATCACATTACCTCGCTATTCGATACAGCAATGACGACAACGAAAAATAATGTCTATAGCACGCTGAAAACGGTAACGTCAGAGCTATCAGCTGAACTGCGCACCATGAATGATGAAATAAGCCAGCTTAATCAACTGTCTCTGGACACAGCGGCTAATATTACTATGACGTCAAACCCGACGCTGGGGATTGATATTCTTGACGAGCTTAAATCTCTGTCAGCGAACATATCCACCAGTCAAAACTTCACAAATTCTGCGCTAACTATTGATATCCTCGACGAACTTAAGGTGCTTTCATCAAACTTAACGGCAAGTCAACATCATCGCTTGATTCATGCCCCAGTTTGGAAGCCGAATTAAATAACGACAAAAATATCGATAACTCAGGTTGGCGTTTTTTGGGTACAAGGAAAGTATGGAAAGCAGACTGGAGCGATTACGATGCACGCAAATTAAGAAACCTGAACCAGCAAAAACAGGCCGAAAAGGCTAGAAGACGTAAAAAAGATCGAAGCGAAATAATAATAATAACGTTAATGAAAAAACAAAAGAACTACAAATTTTCTTCGACCTGATCAAGAGCAACTCGCAGCGGCGCGCCACTCACGACAGCCAATTATTAGTAACCATACGAGTAATACCAACCGCAGAATCACATTTAGGGCCGGCAGCACCCACTATAACAAAAACCATACGAGTAGTCACTACAACAATAGTTTCCTGCCACCGGATAGAGTGCTTCTTGCGGCTGCAAAGGATCATTTCTCAGGACCCCCACGAACTATAGCCCAACAATTCAGTTTCAAAGAGGACCGACATTGAATCCCTATCCAGTGGATGATTTACCACGGTCGACGATGCAAATGCACCCAACATCGGAGCGCTCGTCAACAGTTTTGTGTAAGGCGTGCCATTCTCAACATTCGTGTTTTCGACGACATTGACGCATTCCCTAGAAGAAGGAAACGACGAGGACACCGCAGTTCGCCAAGATTTGACAAAAAGAGGTAATCTCGACCCCTCAAGTAGAGCCGTCAGTAAAAATTTTAATTTACTGTCAAAATTTTAATAGAATGAAAAGTGCATCGAAAATGAATGAAATTCAAAAGAATATTTTAAGTAGCTCCTATACAATTATTTTGGCTACAGAAACTAGTTGGGACGAAAGTGTTAGAAGTGAAGAAGTTTTCGGGAACAGCTACAATGTGTTTAGAGCTGACTGAGACATTCATATGTCTGAAAAGAAGTCAGGAGGGAGAGTTTTAATAGCAATTGTGATGTGATGTGATATTAAGCCACCATCAGCTCAAGGTTTTTCCAATGGATGCGGGTAGACTTATGGTAGCCCCGAAATTGTTTAACGTAAAACCTCCGCATTATTGCTGTTAATGAAGGGGAATCAAAAGGTTTGGCTGTGTCCGTAAGCAGAAGCACTTACACGCACACCGCTGGTACGAAAGAGCCCCTTCCAACAATAATACTCCAGTCAAAAGATAAAAAAATTCGCTATACTTGCTTTACCCAACTGATGGTTTGTTTTGAGAAGGGTGCGTCAAACTCATATCAGACCTTTTGAAGAAAACAAGTTTTCTTCAAATGACTTAGGCTGGCTATCCACGTTCCTTCGTCCAGTCTTCAATTTATATGATACCCTGATGCTCCCAGCCCCTCCCAATTTTCAAGGTTATATAGTGCATTAAATTTATTATATATGATATAATATAGCATAGTAGACAAATATCGATAAGTTTATTGTGGATATTGTGTTCATACCTAATTGAAATAAATAATAAAACCTGTAAATAATGCAACTTAATTAAAATAATGAATATTATAAATGCATAAATATAATGAACATGTTGGGTGCATAGGAAATTACAAAATTATATGTGGAAAAATGGATAAGTGCTAATTTAATCTATTCGCTCAGCATAACACGCTAAACGCAAACTATTACTCGCCGATTGAAGATCACAGCAGTAGACGAAAGAGAAAGCTTTTCTCTTTCATAAAATGCTAGCCTCCGTTCTCAGCGATTTACTGTCCGTCCGGAATTCCTCCCAAGGCGAATCCCGCCAGTACGCTTACCGATCTTCTCTAAAAACACGCAAATATAATACTGCAATGGTTGTAGGAATATATTAAAAGCAATGTACATGACGATATAAAATCACCTTTATGAAAATGAACGTAGAAAATAGTTTAAATGCGATAATTATAATGAATATATACCACGACTGTAATAAATGGGCAGCCCTAAGTTTGCGCCGCTAAAACAACAAAAATGATCCATAAAAAATTGAAAAACGATCCATAGAAAAGATGTCCATGTTCCATAAAACAAAACGGAAAATCCATAAAACAGTGTGAATGATCCATAAAAAGGGGTGATTTGATCCATAGATTATGTAAAATTGAACCATAAAATGGTCGTAAAAGAGCACTAAAATAGTAATAAAAGAGCAATTAAAATCAACTAATGCCCCATAAAAATATTGGAAATGTTCCATAAAATGATACATTTTGCGCCATAAATTTACTGACATTGATCCATAGAATATTAACAATGTACATTAAAACACGTCGATATGTTCCATAATATCGATAAAAATGTTCCACGGTATTACAAAATGGAGCAATAAAATGTCAGAAAAAGTTCCATAAATTTGATAAAAATGTTTGCTAAATAATTTTTCTTGCTCCATAGAAGATGTAAAAATGAACATTAGAAATGATTCATATATCGAACGTTAAATTATGGTTCATGGATATTTACAAAACGATCCATAGGAAAAGAAAATGTAAAACGATCCATTAATATGTGCTTATGCACCAGAAAAATTAAATTTAATGAATTCATGCGAAATTGTTGCTATTCGAACTAATAATAAAGTTTATTACATTTGGTTGTAATGTCAAAGTACAACAAACAATGCATACATTATAATTAAACTTAAGCTTCCGTATCCCACTAGTCAGCTAACTGACCTTAGCTAACCTGAAATCATTATGGCAACTCTTTAAACGTCAGGGTATTTATGATATTAGAGCGCTGAGAGTTATTAGACCACTGATACAGGCTGGCATGAGTCACAAATACTATCTGAAGCGAAAACGGACACTTTATACACGAACACTGACTAATGTGGCTACGCCACATCGCTTTCTAGTGCACTGTCCGACTTCGCTGCCGCTCTGTCGGCTTTTAACTAGCTATAGCCCCTATGTTTAAGTAAACCGGGCAAACGAGAGGACCACAGGTTTGCTTGCAATTCCAGCTACGGGTTAATCAATGCCTCGTCCAACGGATCCTCAGCGGCTTTGCGCCGCTTCGGATCCTTGGCCTCGGATATGCGGCCAAGCCGCATCACACTAGCTCCCAGTATAAGCTCACTTGTTAAAACACTGTCACTGTTATGAGAATTGTTAAGCACAACTTATTTTTTCAGTTTACCATAAAATTTCGCATGAATTCATTAAATTTATTTTTTCTAGTTCATAAGCACAAATTAATGGATCGTTTTACATTTTCTTTTCCTATGGATCGTTTTGTAAATATCCATGAACCATAATTTAACGTTCGATATATTAATCATTTCTAATGTTCATTTGTACATCTTCTATGGACCAAGAAAAATTATTTAGCAAACATTTTCATCAAATTTATGGAACTTTTTCTGACATTTTATTGCTCCATTTTGTAATACCGTGGGACATTTTTGTCGATATTATGGAACATATCGACGTGTTTTAATGCACATTGTTAATATTCTATGGATCAATGTCAGTAAATTTATGGCGCAAAATGTATCATTTTATGGAACATTTCCAATATTTTTATGGGGCATTGGTTGATTTTAATTGCTCTTTTATTACTATTTTAGTGCTCTTTTGCGACCATTTTATGGTTCAATTTTACATAATCTATGGATCAAATCACCCCTTTTTATGGATCATTCACACTGTTTTATGGATTTTCAGTTGTTGTTTTATGAAACATGGACAACTTTTTTATGGATCGTTTTACAATTATTTATGGATTATTTTGAATATTTTACATGCAAAAGTACATTTTCCCGTAATAAATGTAATGAATATTACGAATTTTGTGTAGCAACTATAACCATTGTAACGTGTGCGGATGGAAAAGGGTAATATAATATAATATAATATAATATAATATAATATAATATAATATAATATAATATAATATAATATAATATAATATAATATAATATAATATAATATAATATAATATAATATAATATAATATAATATAATATAATATAATATAATACCATATAAACCGGGAGCGATGATAAAAGCGGCCACTGCTAAGGCTGTCTCAACCGAACTCACATTGGCAAAAAAGTAGTACATTAAAGAAATAAATATATATGATGAATATATTAGGTTCAATAAAAATACTAAAATGATGAATATAATGAATACCCTGAAATATATCGAGTAAAAAGGACTCCATAAATCGGGTCCTTAGATTTTCCGCTACTCCTCGATTCAAAAGCATATAATCTAATGTTTAGACTTTATCAAAATATATCAACAAACATTATTTTGTGTTATGTTATTTATTGCAGGATGGTAATTAGCCTCGCGACAAACAGTAGTTCATCACTCCGTAGTTTCAGAATTTATTAGAGCAAATAATATTGGATTGGTCGGAGTTTAAGGACAATTGAACAACGGTGCGAAAATCATAAACGAAAAAAGCAGTGTCCCCACACCGTGCATTAGATCTTCACAAAAACGGATCTCCAGTATTTTAACAATATCCTGCATAAGCTGTTTGATTTTCCCGAAGATCCAACACACGGCCCAAAAAACCGCCCCTTTTCGCTATCGACCCTCGCACATTGCTCGTGCCTTCTTAATAATTAATAAAGCATCGATCTCACCAGTATCATGATGTCACCCTATGTTCGCTGGTTTTTCTTTTCGGAAACTTCACCGTTTTTAGTCAATATGTATGTATATGTCCTGTTACTATTACTGCAATTATTACAAAAGTTATATTCAATAAAACGACACAAAAACTTTTTATCTGTTATACGCGAATTAAACGAAACACTTTTGTGGGCATTAGGCCCGACTCCAACAGAGCACCAATACGAACTGAGGAGCGGGAGTTTTAATAGCAATTACATCAAAATTTAATGCAGAAATCATTACTACAAGGAAATTTAAAGAATTTGAGCATGTGTGGGTTAAAACCCATCTGGCAGGTAAAACACATATATTAGCTCTGTGTACTTCCCCCAAATAATGCCTGCAAAGATACATTTGAAAAGTTTTTTCTTAGTGTCGAAGACATTATAACCAGGCTCCCCCCAGAGGTAAAAGTTCATATTTATGGTGACTTCAATCAACGAAGCATTGACTTCTTTCCAGACACTGAAAATGAAAGCATCCTGCTTCCAGTCTTTGGGGATAACGAAACTCTGCAGGCCATATTTGACAAAACTGCAAGTTTAGGACTTAACCAAATTAATCATGTTAGAAATCAGCAAAACTGTTATTTAGATTTATTATTCACAAACATTCTTGAAGATTTCTGTGTCACCGAATCATTAACTCCACTATAGAAAAATGAAGCGTTTCATACAGCAATTGAGTTTTCTGTATTTGTACATGATAACAAAAGACCCGATGATTGCGAGTACGAAGAGGCCTTTCAATTTCAATTGGCAAATTTTGACAACATAAAACAAAGACTAAGCAGTATAGATTGGCAAATTGTTTAGAAATGAAACAAGTATCGAAAATTCAGTAGACGTCTTTTACACAAAATTGTTTGATATAATAGTTGAACAAGTACCAATGAAAAAAATTAGGCGACAAGGCAACACAATATATCCAGTTTGGTATAACGAGCAAATTAAAAATTTAAAAAATCGTAAACAAAAGGCCCACAAAAAGTATAAAAAAATCAGAAATTAAAGGAACTTATTTAACTATTTGGACATTTGCGATCAACTAAACCTATCCATTAAAATAGCATTTGAAGAGTATAACTCAAAGACCGAACTTCAAATAAAATCTTGCCCAAAAAATTTCTTTAATCATGCTAAAAATAATTTAAAATTGGAAAACTTCAAAAATGAAACTTAAACAAAATGTCGGTGTCAACGCGGAACAAATCTGCAATCTTTTCGCAACCTTCTTTCAAGACATCTATACCACATTTTCTGAAGAAGATCGTGATCGCGAATATTTCGGTTTCTTCCCAGAATTCACCACAGACATTGGCGTCATTCATGTCAGTGTGCAAGATATTATGGAGGCTCTAAACAAACTAGATGCCTCCAAAGGTTCTGGACCTGACGGGATTCCACCCGTATTTATGAAGAACTTAGCGTTGGAACTCACAGCCAGTGCGGTAAAATATCAATTTCAAACGAAAATAATCGTTTCAAGTGAAACTTCGAGTCTTTCACTGTAAACATACCACCACTATATCAGTTGAGTTCGACTGCCGTCTTCGTTTGAGTCACTCAAAGTTCACTGTCAATTGAATAACAGGTTCTGGTCATTTGACGTTTTTGCCTGTTTAGTTTCTATTAAACACCAACCTCACATTAGCACGGTCTCAGCTAATGGAAGTGAACCATTCCAATGAACCACTCACAAATGAATATGAAGGAACACTCACTGACATAAAAATAACTCCGACCAAGATAATAAATAATATAGGGTAAAAGCTATGATAAGACGAGGCAACTCAAGACGGATACAGGTACGAGCATTTTTTCTCTGTATGAGTGAGGTTGTATTGATGAAGCTGATAAATCAGGAGGATATGAAAAAGAAAAGAATAAAACAAATGACGTAGTGGGCTTTTCTGCTTAATTTTACAAGTATAAAACAAATTCACTCAAAAATGACAAATGTTCCGAACCTTTTTTTCTCTTCTTCTTGGAGAGTTTTCTTTCCTTTCTTGTGCCCTGCTGAATAATTGTTGACAGATGACTGTATGCAACTAGCGAGGTTGGCAGTGCAGCCAATTTCTTTGTCATATTTAGATATGTTGCTATAATACACATAATAATGACTGTTTTATTATCTCACATTTCGCCAAAATATATCTGGAACTAATCAATCCAACATTTTTATCATATACTACATGTTTCTAGCAAATTTGGCCAGCATAACAGTCTATTCATCAGAATCAAATTTGCCACAAACATTGAAATAGAGATGGACGTACTACCAAAATACAGAAATATACAGAAATCGTATTACTAGTTGCCTTATCTTGTCTTAGGTGTAAACGGGCGAACTCGTTAAAGGTCCAAGATGATAGATAACGGAAATCGATGGTTTAAGTCATTTTAAATGAAGGCTTAGTTGGTTGAGTGGTAAGCGTGACAGCCACCCATCCCAGTTAGTCTGGGTGCAATCCCAGCCGAGGTCGCTGAGATTTTTCTGAGGTGCAAAATCTTCCTTCGGAAGGGAAGTAAAGCCGTTGGTTCCCGGTCCATGAGTTGATGAGGCGATATCTAGTTACTACCAAATATCGTCCTCCCGTGATACTCGTGGAGTGCGCAGTAGTATTTACGGTCTCTAGCAAAACAAGTATCGGACTAACGTTCCTTCCGCGATCTACGTTCGGGCCAGGCCGGCGCCGGTTTTGATCAATAAACACTTTAAGATTACCAGGAGTTGCACATTGAAAGATGTTTCCCTAATCCCAAGCATAACTATCTACTGATTCCCTGTGCAACTTCAGCTAGTCTAGATCGATAACGGAGTAGCAGCTAGGGGTGGTCGTACAAGGTCAAGCTCAAGCTCAAGTTCGATGGTTAAAGTCATTTTTAAATCAGAGATGAGGGTAACATGGATACCATTTGAAAGGAGGTTAGGCCATTTTGAAATCCAAGATTGCGGCCTATAGTGACCAAGAAACTGTGAAAACAACTATCAATATGGGTATCATTTAAAATAATCATAAAATACCGTAATTTATAAATTTAGGCCATTTTGAAAACAAAGATGGCGGTTTCGGGTAACCACCACAGTAAAAACCATGATCAATATATATCTATATCGCTTTTGCAATGATGGTCACTAGATGACGGAAACTGATGATTGAGGACATTTTGCAATCAATCAATCCAATATGGCGCCTTTTGGTTACCTCAAATCAATAAACCCACCTTCGATATGACCTATTTATAGCATTCATATCGAGCAAAACCTTTTCGAATTCTTTCTGAAAAAGAAAAGATTCTCGTATCTGTAGACTGTGCTCGTAATGTGTTCCTGTAGAACCAGCGTGGGAGTGTTTTACCTCTTCACCATGTCATCGGAATTTTACACAGGAAACTATTGGTAGAGGTGCAAAAAATAGCTGAATTACATATTTGATTTTAGCAATAAATTTGACAGCTTCGTACAATTATGATAGCATACTGCGGCTATCATATTTTTTTTTTCAAAATTTCTTAAATTCGCAGAGTTCAGACGAAAATAATGAATCTACTAATAACAGCTTATTGAAACTGGTTGCAATGAAAAATGCTATTTGGTAGTACGTTCATCTCTATAATATTTTTGTTGCAAATTTGATTCTGATGAATAGGCTGTTATGCTGGTCAAATTTGCTAAAAACATGTAGTATGTGACAAAAATGTTGGATTGATTAGTACCAGATAAATGTTGGCGAAATGTGTGTCAATAAAACAGTCATTATTATGTGTATTATAGCAACATATCTAAATATGACAAAGAAATTGGCTGCACTGCCAACCTCGCTAGCTGCATACACTCATCTGTCATCTGGCACAAGAGAGGCATGATAACCAAAAATACGAAGCCAGTTGTCTCTTTTTGTCTTAGGTTTACCCGGATCTCATTTGACTGGTGCTCACTGGGTAAATTGAAAGCGGATCTATTCATTTGAGAGGATCAAACGAAGGAGGTTGAATATGAATTGCGACTCATTTGAAAGCAGCGGTGAGTGATGTGCCATGAACCCAGCTTCAGATCAACAGCAACTGATGCGTTAAATGAATGTGAATGCTGCCGTAGACGACTGATTGACTGCGTTCATTCAGTTTCGATTGAATGAAATGAAATTTTACTGCACTGCTCACAGCTCCTCTGTTTTGGCTTTTTAACATGTCGCTTGAATCTGGCATTTTCCCCCATTTATGGAAAAGCTCGTACCTGGTACCCATTTTTAAAAGTGGCGAAAAATCTGACATATGTAACTACCGTGGAATTGCCATTCTGTCATGTATGCCTAAACTCTTTGAAGCAATCGTTAATGAAAAACTATTCAATCAAATCAAAAACAAAATTACTAACATGCAGTATGGGTTCTTCAAAGGACGTTCAACTAATACAAATTTACTAGAATTCGTCAACTACTCATTGATTGCAATGGAAAATGGAAACTACATTGAAGCTCTTTACACAGACTTTAGCAAGGCATTTGATCGTATCGACATACACTTGCTATTACTCAAACTGAAAAAATTAGGAATTGAACCAGGTCTTCTCAAATGGCTCGAATCATATTTAACTAACCGTCAACAAATAGTTAGATTTAAAGGGAAGAAATCGAATCCCATTCAAGTCACATCAGGCGTTCCTGAAGGCTTCCATCTAGGCCCTCTTTTGTTCATTTTATTCGTAAACGACATAGGGTGATGAGCCCATTATCGCCATGTTTCTATTATCACGCTACCCATTTGAAGCCGTTGGTTAGAGCAGTGTCTGCCATCTTTGTTTAACGCATTGAGTCAAATGCTAGCGCAACAATAGGGGCACTCGATTCGTGTTTTCGTTGCGCTCAAACACGAGAATTTTACTGTTTTCAGCGCATGTATGTTATTATCTTGGTACTTAACAACGAAGCAAAGCTGTTGATGCCAATTTGTACGCATTCCATTGTTTGTAGGCCGAGTAATTAATGAATCAGTGAGGCGCCCTCCTTAGTATGGTGAAAATAGGCACTTCACCCTATTATTCATTCTCAAAAACATAAAAGTTCTTATCTATGCCGATGACATGAAGCTCTTTTTAGAAATTAGGAACGAACAAGACATAAAGATATTATAGGAAGAAATACATATGTTTTACATCTGGTGTAACAAAAGCCTTCTGCAACTAAACGTAAAAAAATGTAATGCAATAACTTTTAGTAGAAAACGAAATACACCTGACATTTCAATCACTCTAGGAAATCAAGTGGTACAAAAGTGCGAAAGAGTTAAAGATTTGGGAGTCATTCTAGATTCAAAATTAACATTCATTGACCATTAGAACACAATCATCAATAGAGCAAATAACATGCTTGGATTTATAAAGCGTTTTAGTTACAATTTTAATGATCCATATACTATTAAAACATTATACATCTCGTATGTAAGGTCAATATTGGAATATTGTAGCATAGTTTGGTCACCTTTCTCAATCACACATGAAGAAATAATAGAATCAGTACAAAGGCAATTTTTATTGTTTGCACTTCGCAAAATAGGTTGGACACGACTTCCTCTCCCATCTTATAAAGCTCGCCGTATGCTCATTAACATCCAAACACTAAAAGAGCGCCGAGAATATGCAATGGTTTCATTTCTAAACGATAACATTTCGTGTCGTATTGATTCAGTCGAACTTCTATCTAAACTTAATTTTTATATACCTTCCCGGCAGTTACGAATCCGAAATACATTTATAACAAACAATTATCGTACAAATTATGCCAAGTTTGGACCATTAAATCAGATGATGGCAACTTACAACAAGCACTGCGAAGCTATTGACTTAACAATGACAAAAAGCAAATTAAAAAAATATTTCAATTCTATTCGCTTATAAAGAACATCCTAAAGTTGTGTTATGTAAACCAGATAGTGTTTAGTTTAGTTATTAGTATTTTATTTTTAAGTGTATACTATATTTTATCGTTGTAACAAAACGGTCTACTCTTGTTTGACGACAACAAATAAACTTCTAAACTTCTTCCCCCGGGTATTTTAGCTCTGCCAGAATACCATTCGAATTTTTGCTACACCACAGACAGCGAAGGTTTCAAGTTATTGTTGGATATATTTGCAGAAACATCAGCGGACCCAAGTATCTTCCCATTAGTATTCCTAGCGTAGAAGTAATTATGGGTTGCTGCAAATCATCTCAATCACAATTATCCATTGATCTGTGGTGGTGGTCAATTGGTGAATTGTCAATGAATGCATGAAGGAAATGCACAGTAAAAGACGAAGCGAAGAAGTTCACTAATGTGTCGGCTGGATAAGTTGAGCGTTCATATCCTGACGCTCCTGGAGAAAGGTGAGAGCACCAACCTGTTCCAGCCGTCCGTGTGAAATTCGGCACTATTTATGGTCATTTCAAGCAGGTCTCATTTTTCGTGAAATCATGAATTGAATCAGGAATCAACTAAAATTTGTTTTGCTTTTTTTCATCTATCCGAAAAATCTTCCTTTGTTCAATACAAGCATCTTACTTAGTTTAAGACAGCGGTCAATAAAGTCTCACGATGTCTCAATTATTTCCATTTTTATAGACTGAAAACATGTTTCCGGACTTCCAGCAAATGGAGCTATTCTCTGGCAAGAGATGATTGAAAATAGATCCGAGTATATTAGGCTTTCTTCCTCGTATTCTACTAGAGAGTGAGTTAGCGTTGCAGTTATCGTTGCGGTCGACCGTAACTGCAAACTGGACCAGAGTAAATAAAAATCAAAGAAAGCAAATATGTTAGGCTTATTGAAAAAACCAGGACAAATCAATCGTTTTCCCGACATCCCAGGACACAGGAATATTCAGTTGAAAACAAGTGCATGTCCTGGGAAGCCAAGACGTTTGGTCATCCTAATTATGATAGTTATTATGATCTAGTGTATTCATTATGATGATCCATTGATTTGATATTTATTTTCTCGGATTTATATAAGGCTAAGTAATAGATAACGGTATACTGAAGCGGGGCAAAACTAGACTGGTTCGGGTTATATAAGCCGATCTCCTCAGTCTAACAGCAGGGTAGAAAAGCAAACGTATCTCATCATTATGTATCTACCGGCGCCTTCAAAATATTCTTCACATTCATTCGTCACCATCGTCTGGAAACGGACACAAGATCATTGTTGCATCGGTTTCAACCAGTTCTTAGATTGAAAGTAGAAAATACATGTTCTTATTGAAATACTGAAATTTAGTCAGCCCGAATGGAACCATTGCAAATGTTCTTTTCGGGACAAATCAGCTCTGCATATGTTATACGGTGTAATGGGTTGTACGTCATTTACCGGAAAACTATTTCCCGGAATGTACCATACTCCGGAATATCGTTTCCCGGAATGTACCATTTCCCGGAAAATCATTTTCCGGAATGTATCATTTCCCGAAAAACTATTTCCCGAAATGTATCATTTCCCGGAAAAACCATTTCGCGGAATACCATTTCCAGGAAAATAAAAAAAAACTCGTACCTCACCGACCAAACCTAATTTTAGAAGAACTGCTATGCAGCTAATTGTGTTCTTGGGATTTTACCTACTTTAGAACATGAAAAGTTGTTTGAAAATATTTTTAATTTTTTTTTGATCGAGTGGTTATTGCGGTAAAAAACAAGATAGCGATAAGATTGCAAAACTGTCATTTTAAAAATTTAATCTTTTCGATTCCGCGACGTTAGGAAAATTTATTTAAATTGATCATTATATGAACAGCTTACGGACGGCTTTTGGTTTTGAAACAAAAAGAAACTTGGGAGGATTTAAAAAAAATCGTGTGGGGAATAAAAAGCACCCCTATGTATGGGATATCAATGAATCAACCCATTCATGCCCATGTTGTTTGTGGACAACAACGTTTGTAAACAGCTATAACTTTTGATTGAGGCAAGAGATGCTCGCAAAAAGAAGTAAGGCTAATAAATGTGACTATTGCCTTTCATTTGAGCATTTACAGTTACAAGGATCAGCTCTAGAACTGAAGTTATTGCAATCAGTCTGATTGGATTCTGCTGAAGCAGAGCTGCCCAGGCTTCATTTTACTCATCTTTGCAACGAAGAGATAGAGAAATATTTTACCCGCATATAACATGAGTTTTATTTTGGTGCGCATTTTTTGCCCAGTAACTAGGAGAGCAGAGAGAAACCACATGCTCTCATTACTGAATCCTCTTGCTTGTGACAGAGCAAACCTTTATTAGATGCTCTGCTATTACCTCATCATAATCTGGTGGAGCAACGGATATAAATTGCTCAGTTGGCAGATGAGAATAAAATAGTTTCCTCTTTACCCCCAAGGGAACCAAATTTAGTTCGCTTCACATCAGTGTTCGAATATTTAACTCGGCTTTCATGCTAAGTATCCATGGTTTACCTTCTGGGAATAGTAAAGATGTTTGAATTGGCAGCTTCCAGTTCAAAATCGCTGAACAGCATTAAGGGGTTACACTACTGTAGAGCTCGAACAAATGGGCATATTTCGGAATTTTCTTGGCACAATAAAGGGATGAGTTGAAATGTTGTTGAAAGGAATTTACAACATACTTGCTAATACCCATCGCGCGTTGCTGCGACTTTCATCGAAATAGGAGGAAACACACAATTTGTTCCGAAGGGCCATCTGGCGGGCAGATAATCCCCAACCAATAGCACACAGACACGCTCCATAACAAACGCCTACTATGTACAAATTTTCACGGCAATCGGTTAAGCCGTTTGGGAGTCTATAAATCATATACATACAAACATTGACTTTTATACACTGCTGGCCAATAAAATAGGTGTGCTATAGATTATTTTGTTTTTCTCTCAATTACACATACCAAGTTACAGCAATCTCAATCACACCTACTGCACACACAACCCTTGGTATCTGTCAAGTTACTAGTGGATTGTTGGCGCTGATTATATTTGCAATCTTTGTCAAGATGCAAAACAAGACTGCCGCAGGCTTTTTTGTGTGGTCAATATAATAGGTGTGGGAAATATATTAACTGGTTATCATTTTACTAAATACCATTATATGTTTAATTTGGTAAAGTTTGTATTCTGCGTGCTAACAAATGTTTTTAAATGTTGAATAAGTCAAAGATTTGTTATAGAATGGGTCGAGCATCTCACTGTACTCAAGTGGAACGAGTTTTGCTTAGAAATTTTGCTAAAGAAGATAAGACGTACAAATAAATCGCGAATACACTTTGGCATTCCGAAAACTTCTTTACAAATGCCTTAAAACCTTTGAAAAAAGAAACACGCAAAAAAACAAGAAAACATCTACAGCAGCTGACCATTGTATTGCATTATTAGCGAAAATAATTCGCGTCATCCAGGACTATTACAGCACAAATTGGAGATGTGGTAAGTCCGAGAACAGTTCGCCGTAGGCTTTAAAACTCCAATCTTCCAGAAAGAATTGCTAAAAAGGTTCCACTATTGCGAAGCAAAAGACTTCGCAGAAATATGCAATTTACTTTTCAACACCGTTAATGGGCCTGGTTCAGAAGGAATCAAAAAATGGCGACATATCCTTCAGAGGGACGAATCAAAGATAAACCTGTTCTCCTCCGACACACAACGAAACGTTAGACGTCCAAAGTGCAAAAAGTTTGATCTGCGACACACGCAAAATATGGTAAAGCACGGAGGCGAGAACAATGAGGCTTGGGGCTACTTTTCGTGGAATGGCGCTGGTCCTATTTTTCGCAACACCACTATAATGGCAAGATTCCAATGCAAGGCTAAAGGATGGACATCCTAAAGGATGTTATGCAGTCCTATGCCGAAGATAATGTGCCTTTATATGGCAGTTTCAGCAAGATATTTATCGAAAACACACATCGAAGTATGTAAAGGAATGATTTCGGAATAATAAAGTGACTATAATTTCGGACCCTACCAATCTCCTGTCATTAATCCCGTAGAAAATCTACGGAATGTACTTAAAAAGAAGTTATCCGGTAAAAATTTCAGAAATAAGGGTCGTTTGTGGGAAGCAGCTTAAAAGGAATGGTACACTATGCCAACGGAAACTTATCAGCGTTTGAATGACTCAATGCCAAGGCGAATGGATAAAATTTGGTTGAATAAGGGAGGTTACACAGGCTACTAGTTGATAAAAATATTAAAGTCTTAAAATCATAGGATTTAAAAAAATTTAATGCAATGGATTACTATACACCTATTTCATTGACCAGGTGTTTTTTTGGATTTCATGGGGAAGAGAGAGTTCCGGTAAAGCATAACAATTAATTTACAAATAAATGTGTTATTTTTCATATTTACGACTGTGCCTAACTATAAAATATTGGAATAAAAAAAGATTTTTAGAGAAAACTCAAAATTTCATGTATTTTTATCTCACATCTATTTTATTGGCCAGCAGTGTATATATAGAAGATAGATAGATGTATTGGATCAGAAAAATATTTTTTCTAGTAATTTCATCACAAGATGGCAACTGTGCAGCATTTCCCCATGTTTTTAGGTAGGTCCACGGCCTGAAAACTATCTCCCGTAATTTTAAACCTAGAGCCAAAAAAATATTTTTTCTGATTTCTTATGACAGTGGCAAGCGGCTTACGTAGGATTTTTTTTGCTTTTTCGCGAAATGGTGCACTATTAAGTGAAAAAAAAACGCCGAAAATACCATTAAAATCGAAATAAATTTTTAATTTAACAAAAATTAAGCAATAAGAAATTTAAATCCTTTGCTGGAGAAATCAATTTCGAATAAGCTGTGAAAATTTCACAACAATCAAAAGCCATTTGTTCGACTTGTATTTCCAGCCAACTCAAAAAAGTGGGTTTGAGGTTTACGCAGAAGGCGTTGCGGAATAATTGATAATTTTAACATTTATATATCGTATTCGTCTTCCATTTTAACATCCTAAAACACATTTTACAGTAATAAATATAAATTCGACTTTTTAAAAATTCTACTGTGGTGTAACCACTTAAATGATTATTAGACTGATAGGATGTTGAGACTATTTTCATCCTAATTATATTATAACCCTACTCATTTGAAGCCTTTGGTTAAAGCAGCGTCTGCCATCTTTCTTCATCTCATTGTCGTAAATAGCAGGGTGAAAATTAAGTTTTCGTTGCGTTTAAACACCAGTATTTTACTATTTTCCGCCTTAATCCAATCTTTGCCATAATAAAATCAACGTTGTCTTCAAATCATTCTCGAGGACATTTTTAATAAAAAGTGTCCTAATATTAGTGTAATGCTCAAATGCCTATTAATTTGCTCCACCAAACATGCATAGATTACACACTTAGTTTGAATTATTGAGTATTGGAAAATTTTACTTGGGTTTTCAACAGCAAGCCATTCGGTAGTCAATTTAGTAAACCAATTCTGTTACCAAACTCTCCGCAATATTCCCTTTTTATCCAAACGTCAAAAACACTCAGCAAATTTTCAGATGAGGATTGCTGACTTGTTCAGTAATTTCATCATTAAATTTGACGAATTGGTAGTGGAAATTAATTTACCAGCTTTTAAAGGTTTACAGAAAATTAAAATTCGAACGAAAGTAATCTCACATTTCCTGAAATTGACTACGAATTTTAGCTCGGAATTTCTGAACACAAAACATTCTCATTATCAAAAATTCATTCGCAAAAATCTTCAATATCAATATAATCTTCAATTATCAATAAAGCCGAATTATTTCCACTTTTTCGCGATTGAATCTACACTTCCTTGCACTATCAGGCTTCTAATTATTATACTTGTTTTCTATTTTTGGTCACCGTTGGTAAATTTACAATTTACGTTAAAAACGATCACGACTTACATTTAACCCCATTTGCCTCTTGCTATCGCAATGGGGAAACAAATTTAAACTAAACCTACAGCGTCGTTGCTTCCTCCTCTCCTGTGAATTGCTGTGTTGATCGTAGCTTGTTGAGAAGTCCATTATACTTGCTAGAGAAGCTAGCTGCGTCACGTTGAAGATTCACCGCTCTCTCCTCTCGCAGCTGGATGTGGAGAACCTCAGCAGTCAGCCTATTGGAATCATTGTTGATTCTCTCCAATACACGCGTTCTGTTGAAAACTAACTGATGTCCACATTCTCTCGCATGCTGCGTTAGGCCGGTTATAGAGGTGCTCGTGCGAATTGAATTTTTATGCTGGGCAATGCGTTTCTCCAGAGTTTGCGATGTCTGTCCTATGTACTCCCTATTGTCGCATCCACCACACGGAATGCTGTAGACCACATTGGTCTGTTGCATCTTTGGGATCCTGTACTTCAACATAGTAAAGATAGTGTTTTTAATTTTGTCGGTCGGTTGGTACGCTGCGATGATGTCATTCTTGCGTAACACTTTTCCTATCTTCTCGCTTAGGAAGGGGATGTATGGGATGGAAATGTACTTAGCTGTTTGCTCGTCTGTACTCCTGGTTTGCAGTGTGTTGTATAGTGAGTGTACCCTCTGTTTCAGTACACGCTTTATGAAGTGTTCCGGGTAGTTGTTGTTGCGCTGGATATCCGACGCTTTTTTTATGCTTACCTCTCTCTTCCCCGCATCAGTAAGCTTTAGCGGTCGGTCGAATAATGCGATTGCGGTATTCGTTTTGTGGGTGTGTGGACTCTCTGATGTCTAATCAAGGTATCGTCCTGTTGTCTGTTTTGAGAGCCATTTTTTATCTATTCTTCTAGTTCTAGTTAATAGGAGATCCAAGAACCAGATAGATTCATTGTCTTCCTTTTCCACTGTGAATTTTATGCTGTTGTGATCTTTTTCGAACTCCTGGATGACAGCATCGATCTCATTCTCCTTACCCACCAGAAAACAATCATCCACATACCTTCGATACACTACCAGCGAAATATTTTTTTGTTTCAATCTTTCTATCGCTTCTCTCTCTAGCCTCTCCATCACTATATTGGCAACGACGGGAGAAAGTGGGGATCCCATCGGTACTCCGAATATTTGGTCATAACACTTTCCATCGTATTGAAAAAATGACGCTTCTAGGACTTTTCATCGCCTGTTTGAAGCTGTCCTATGGGATTGTTAATGTATTGTAGTTCGTTCCAACGTTCCTCAACATACTCGTACACTTTGTCTACAGGCACATTTGTGTACAGGGCCACCACATCCAACGAGTATAGTACACATCCTTCCGGTACCCGTATCTTAGAAATCTCTTCTGCGAAATCAAAGCTATTGCGAACATGGTACTCTGTCTTTCCCACTAAATTGTTCAATATTCCCGAAAGGTACTGAGCCATACGGTACGTTGCTGAGCCAATGGTGGACACTACCGGTCGGAGGGGGCAGTTTTCCTTATGGATTTTAGGAAGACCATAGATCCGCGGTGGTGCGCAGTTGTACACTTTAAGTCTGTATTTGGTGGCTTTGTCAATGTGTTGGTCTAACCACAATGCTGTTTAGCCTTTTTAGCACTCTGTTCGTAGGATTGTCCTTGCGCTGCTTATAAGTAGATGGGTCATTTACCATTTCTGTCATTTTTGGTGGTACTCGGTGGCTGATATCAGGACGGTTTTATTTCCTTTGTCGGCCTTTGCAACATATAGGTCTGGGTTTTCTCGCAAGAACTTCTTGCTGCGCACTGTATCTTTGTGTATCCAATCGTTCTCTTTCGTTCGTGGTTGGTTTTGATAGTTGACGTAGTTGGATATGATGGTAGAAACCTCTGCTCTAATTTCGTCAGCTTGTGGTTCTGTTGTTCTGTTTTGCTGTCTCTACATCGGCGACAAGTTTCACGTATGGGATGGAGCTTTTTGTCTGTATATTGAAGTTGGGTCCAAGAAGAAGAGTTCGTTCCAAGTAGTCGGGGATTTCATAGCTCGTTGTATTTTCTATCCATTCCGGCTGCTGGCTGATCTCTTTAATCTTTTTTCGCTTCAGGTTGCTGAGTTTATCTATTTCAGAACGTTTTGTCTTGTTGTACACATTCGTTGCATTTTTCTCCACCATCACTTGTACAGTTCTCCAATCTTCCTCTTTTAGCGCTCTTTGTACCACTCCATAGAGTTGCCGCTTTCTGTTCTTCAGTTGCTCTAATAAACGCTTGGTGTCCCGAATGATAAGGCTGATAATTCTGATTTTCTGACGGTGTTCCAGAATGTTCAGCTCTTGGCGCGATATATTGCTGTGTAGAGAAACACCAACCTTGTAGCACAAACATTTTGGCACAAGTTTGCACTTCCGACAGTTCAGTAGGAATTTCAGACAATTTTTCATTTTAGCCATCTTGATAGCAGTTTTCAAGAGGTCTTTCGTTATTTCACCTGTTTCCTTATCGTATTCTCTTGCAATTCTTGACACGAAAAACATCGTGTGTCTTTCCTTTCCTTTTTCTTGATCAAGCGATTTAATGTTTTCTATTTTTGGTCACCGTTTGTAAATGCTATCGTTTTTTGATTGATGTTTTTCGGTGATTATATTAAAAAACTCTTACTGTTGACGTTTCAGCTTACTCGATTATAATTTCAGCCATCTTCAGAACTCTTTACAATAAAAATACAAAAAAATACAATAAATTTTACAGATCACAATTTACGTTAAAACGATCACGACTTACATTTAACCCCATTCGCCTCTTGCTATCGCTTGTCTTGTCGCCGATGTAGAGACAGCAATACAGAACAAACCACAAGCTGACGAAATAAGAGCAGAGGTTTCTACCATCATATCCAACTACGTCAACTATCAAAACTAGCCACGAACGAAAGAGAACGATTGGATACACAAAGACATAGTGCGCAGCAAGAAGTTTTTGCGACAGAACCCAGACCTATATGTTGCAAAGGCCGACAAAGGAAAAAAACCGTCCTGATATCAGCCACCGAGTACCACCAAAAAATGACAGAAATGGTAAATGACCCATCTACTTATAAGCAGCGTAAGGACAATCCAACGAACAGAGTGCTAAGAGGCTAAACAGCATTGCACTATGGTCCCAAAGCTGTATTTAGGAAGACAAAACTGTTTGCGCCTAAAACGTTGGTTTTAGATATATAGTATCTGCGGCAAACTTTCTTAAAACTTTCTTGCCGATTTTTTTATATTAGTTGAATTAGGGTGGTCCTTGTGGTTAGGGTGTTCAAAGTATCAACTTCTTAGATATGCAAAATTCAGCTACATAGTGTTCTACAAAGTTATAAATCAATCAAATTGAAGCAACTTTTCTGAAGAAACTATGTGGCTATCTCTAATAGTTCATGTGCTATGATTTTTGCAATATTTAAGGTAGGGTGACACTTTAAAAATTGGTTTTCTATTAATATCTTTTTATGTGTTAATTTCTCGCTACTACTTTATTCTAGAGGTTTTTAGAGCCTTTGTAAATACACATTTTTGCCGAAGCAATGAAGTTTTTATCTCTTTTGTTTGCATAGTTACAGGCGATTTTCATAACAAAAATGGTTTTTTTAAAGCTATATATCTTCCAACATTGCAAATGGATTTTCAATCTTTTAATTTTATTTGAAAGATCGGACTTTTTCTAGTTTTGGCGAAAAAACTGCGAGAGCGTTATTTCTGTAAATTAAATAATTAATTTTTGAAAATGGAGTATTTATCAACAAAAATCGTTCATAACTTTTCAAATAGACGAGATAATACCTTTATTACTTCAGCAAAAATATTCGCCATACAGAGTTCTAAAAG
This sequence comes from Topomyia yanbarensis, assembly GCF_030247195.1. Lineage (NCBI taxonomy): Eukaryota > Metazoa > Arthropoda > Insecta > Diptera > Culicidae > Topomyia > Topomyia yanbarensis. Next base: position 99,679,335 of record NC_080670.1, on the reverse strand, counting down.
TGTTGCAAACAAACTATTTACAATAAATCAATGTATGAAGTGACAAAGGAGAAATAGTGATTTTAAGGCGTCACGTTTTCGTCGCTCAATCTCTTATGGTAAAATCAACTGAGAAATAGTCATTGAGTGTGATAATACCAAATGTCATGACAATTCTATTGGATTTATAAACGTTTTTGAAAGAACAGTCTACCGTACATCTAAATGTTACAGTGGATTTACAGTAGTGTTAGCTGCAAACTATCGTTAGTTCTAAATCGGCCAACAAAAGTTATCTATGGTCACTCCTTTTATGTTTGGATTAGTGCTCAAAACAAGTGCTAGAAAGAAAATGCTTTGGTTTACGTCTTGTTATCTTAAAATAAAATCTTGAAACGAGTTTGTTATTCATAGCAGCGGAAATTATTGTATGGTTTTCCAACATTTATGCAATGTTTGAAAGTATAAATTAATTATCGACTATAATGACGGCTGTGGGTAAATTAAGGAAAGATTCTCAATTTTTTGTTACTTCAAAACAAATAAAAGTAAGAGGTCTGAAAATCGCTAGCAGCGAACTGGTAAAATAACTCATAAAGCATAATTCCCTAGCATCTATATAATGCATGATGACGGTACTTGCTTTATTGGCCACGTAATAGATAACTTTTATTTAGAGTTAACTATAGTACGCTATTAACACTATTGAAAATTCACGCTAACATGTAGTTGTACGGTAGAATATTCAATAGATTTTTTGTGACTTTTGGTATTATCATACACATTGACTATTTCTCAGTTGATTTTACCATAAGAGATTGAGTGATGAAAACGTGGCCCCTTAAAATCACTATTTCTCATTTGTCACTTCATGCATTGATTTATCGTAAATACTTTGTTTGCAGCACTTTTAGAACTTTGCATGGCGAATATTTTTGCTGAAGTAACAAAGTTATTATCTCGTCTATTTTAAAAGTTATGAACGATTTCTGTTGAAAAATACTCCATTTTCAAAAATTAATTATTTATTTTACAGAAATAACGCTCCCACAGTTTTTTCACCAAAAACTAGAAAAATTCCGATCTTTCAAATGAATTTAAAAGATTGAAAATCCATTTGTAATATTGGAAGATATATAGCTTTGAAAAAAAACATTTTTGTTTTGAAAATCGCCTGTAACTATGCAAACAAAAGAGATAGAAACTTGATTGCTTAGGAAAAAATGTGTATTTACAAAAGTTCTAAAAACCTCTAGAACAAAGTATTAGCGAGAAATTAACACATAAAAAGATATTAATATAAAACCAATTTTTAAAGAGCCACCCTACCTTAAATATTGCAAAAATCATAGCACATGAACTATTAGAGATAGCCACATAGTTTCTTCAGAAAAGTTGCTTCAATTTGATTGATTTATAACTTTGTAGAACACTATGTAGCTGAATTTTGCATATTTAAGAAGTTGATACTTTGAACACCCTAATCTCAAGGACCACCCTAATTCAACTAATATAACAAAATCGGCAAGAAAGTTCTAAGAAAGTTTGCCAAAGATACTATATATCTAAAACCAACGGTTTAGGCGCAAACAGTTTTGTCTTCCTAAATACAGCTTTGGGACCATAGTGCATTGTGGTTAGACCAACACATTGACAAAGCCACCAAATACAGACTTAAATTGTAAGGAAAACTGCCCCCTCCGACCGGTAGTGTCCACCATTGGCTCAGCAACGTACCGTATGGCCAGTACATTTCGGGAATATTGAACAATTTAGTGGGAAAGACAGAGTACCATGTTCGCAATAGCTTTGATTTCGCAGAAGAGATTTCTAAGATACGGGAACCGGAGGGATGTGTACTATACTCGTTGGATGTGGTGTCCCTGTACACAAATGTACCTGTAGACAAAGTGCACGAGTATGTTGAGGAACGTTGGAACAAACTACAACACATTACAACAATCCCATAGGGCAGCTTCAAACAGGCGATGAAAACAGTCCTAGAAGCGTCATTTTTTCAATACGATGGAAAGTATTATGACCAAATATTCGGAGTACCGATGGGTAAGCAATATAGTGATAGAAAGAAAGATTGAAACAAAAAAAATATTTCGCTGGTAGTGTATCGAAGGTATGTGGATGATTGTTTTCTGGTGGGTAAGGAGAATGAGATCGATGCTGTCATCCAGGAGTTCGAAAAAGATCACAACAGCATAAAATTCACAGTGGAAAAGGAAGACAATGAATCTATCCGGTTCTTGGATCTCCTATTAACTAGAACTAGAAGAATAGATAAAAAAATGGCTCCCAAAACAGACAACAGGACGATACCTTGATTACACATCAGAGAGTCCACACGCACACAAAAAGAATACCGCAATCGCATTATTCGACCGAGCGCTAAAGCTTACTAATGCGGGGAAGAGAGAGGTAAGCATAAAAGAAGCGTCGGATATCCAGCGCAACAACAACTACCCGGAACACTTCATAAAGCGTGTACTGAAACAGAGGGTACACTCACTATACAACACACTGTGAACCAGGAGTACAGACGAGCAAACAGCTAAGTACATTTCCATCCCATACATCCCCTTCCTAAGCGAGAAGATAGGAAAAGTGTTACGCAAGAATGACATCATCGCAGCGTACCAACCGACCGACAAAATTAAAAACACTATCTTTACTATGTTGAAGTACAGGATCCCAAAGATGCAACAGACCAATGTGGTCTACAGCATTCCGTGTGGTGGATGCGACAATAGGGAGTACATAGGACAGACATCGCAAACTCTGGAGAAACGCATTGCCCAGCATAAAAATTCAATTCGCACGAGCACCTCTATAACCGGCCTAACGCAGCATGCGAGAGAGTGTGGACATCAGTTCGATTTCAACAGAACGCGTGTATTGGAGAGAATCAACAATTATTCCAATAGGCTGACTGCTGAGGTTCTCCACATCAAGCTGCGAGAGGAGAGAGCGGTGAATTTTCAACGTGACGCAGCTAGCTTCTCTAGCACGTATAATGGACTTCTCAACAAGCTACGATCAACGCAGCAATTCACAGTAGACGAGGGAGCAACGACGCTAGGTTTAGTTTAAATTTGTTTCCCCCAGCGATAGCAAGAGGCGAATGGGGTTAAATGTAAGTCGTGATCGTTTTTAACGTAAATTGTGATCTGTAAAATTTATTGTATTTTTTGTATTTTTATTGTAAAGAGTTCTGAAGATGGCTGAAATTATAATCGAGTAAGCTGAAACGTCAACAGTAAGAGTTTTTTTTTAATATAATCACCGAAAAACATCAATCAAAAAACGATAGCAATTATTGAACTTGCGAGTCAAATCCTTTATCGAAAATCGTCATGTGTAAAACTGCCCTAGTCAAGGAATAAATACACCTCAAACATGACAATGATAACCACAACAATCTCACTATTACTGCTTTCACTGTGTTCTGTTAAAAATTCATGGTTTTACGAAAGACTAAGAAGTATTCGCAATGTGCAAACACGTCGTGTTAATGTTTGTCTCCGAAAATGGCGATTTAACAGAAGGTTTGTTGTACGTGTTTTGTATGTGTTTGACGAGATTCAATGATGTTTATTTTGCTGAATGGTGGATAATTTACCGAAAAAAGCAAAATAATAAATTCAATTAAAAATATTCCAGGTTTTAGCAGCAAATTATTCGTAAATCTACCGAAGTCGCTGAAAAATCAATACGCTTTCACAATTTTTTAAATCAATTGCTGATCTCCGTTAAATATTACTGTGCAAATCGTCAAATGAAATTACTGAACAACTTTGGGTTAACTTAGTGAGTACATATAAATGGCTGGTTTGAATATGCAAAGCCTAAATAAAGCACTCATTTGATATAAAATATCGCCATTCTGTTGTTTTCGAAACCACCTTATTTTATTGGCATTTTTTCAAACATGCTCTTTCTGTAACTGAGCATCTGATGAGGAACACTCCCTCTTGAATTGGGCGAGAATTAATACTTTCGCATCCCACCTGCGTGGTAGAGAGATATGCGTGAACACACAAAAAATCTCTTGATTCTCGAGAGCGTGTTCTCTCGCTTTCGGTGGGAGCTAGTAAAGAACCCTACTGCGTTTAACTGCTTGCAAAAGAGAAAATGAGCTAATATCGAGAGCAGTAAGGAAGCCTAGTGCTGTCAGGGACCACGGTGTTCCTAAAACCGTTATTAACTAAAAAAAATGACCATAAATTTGGCATACGGCATTCGAAAGATACAGTATCCAAGCATCTTCTCAGTGAATTTCAAAATGATCCATCGAGGGATTCGAGAGATATGGCGATTTTAAGTTTTATGATACATTTCATAAGGCTACCAGCAAACACCCACGGGTTTGGTCCAATCACTATGAACAAAAAAATATTTGTCTACTTATTTAGTACATGGCATTTAAAAGATATAGTAATCAAGTATATTCCCTGCAAGTTTGGAAATATTTCATTGACGGAATCGAAAGTTATAACGGTTTGGATGTGGTATGCGGTCATAGATGGGTTTTCTACCAGACTTCAAGCGTGAATCCATGTTTGTCCATTGACTATTTATATCGTTTATACGTATCGCGATTTTTAAAGGAATCCCTTGCGATTTAATTACATAAATATAATGTACAAATGGTGTTATTTATATGGTGCACTGAAAAAATATGAAAATAGGGTTGTCTACCAAACGTTAAATATAATGTGTAAATTAAAAAAAAATAGATGAAAGTTGGAATGTTTACTTCAAAAGGCCATATCTCAATGGTATGTTGACTGATTCTAAGTATTTTTTCATTATTGAACAGGTAGACGCTTCATCGTTAATTTTCATCAAGAAGATTATGAGATAGAGTTGTCTACATAAATAAATAGACAATATAATTGGTCTCAACTATATTTTAGGGATCACATGAGAAAAGTTTCATTCCTGGAAAAATAGGGGAAGTTGAGGTATTAGGACAAATAATGAAAAAAATGAGATTTGTGAAGTAAGTATCAAAAAGTTTGATGTTTCTGAATTTTACCTTTAACGTTTTTATATTTGTTTTATTCCTCAGAATTTTACACGTTCAACAAGTTACATTTTGTGAAAATTGATTGAAGAATAATAGAGTTATATGCATGAGAAAATGATAAAATTTAATATGAATGACAAAAAGCCATATAATCCCAACTTCTCGTATTCTGACTAAGGTCAAAAGGGCTCCGATCGATTTCTGAGATTTTTTCACATTAGAAAAACTACAAAATATGTATAATTTGCATCACGCAGCAGAAAAATCATTAAAAATATGGGCTGTTGGGTCCAAAATGACCCAGTACCCCACTTTTCCGTATTTTCCTAGAAACAAAAATATATATAAATTGTAATTTTCTGATTGCTACTTCAAAAGTTATAGCATTTAATGTATTTTTCCTCCATATTTTCCAATAGCACCAATTTCAAAAAATTTCAAGCGAAGTGGGCGTGGGTCTAAAATTGTCCAAATGATGTGAAATTTGGCATCTGACCTTACTTTGACATTTGTCACAATATGAAAGGGGGGCCTTTTGAGAATTCAAGAAAAAATTTTTTTTGCAATGCCCTAACTCTCATATCGATTGCTCATTCGATGCGATATCTTGAACCCGTTGGTGATTGAAAATTTCGAAAGGCTTGTTGAGCTCAATTCTCAGACCCGTTTTATGTCCCTGTACTTTGACTACATGGCGCAAAATATTAATCCTTCTTCTTACAATCCCAACCGTGTGCATTTCATAAATACTTCTGAATCTACTGTTTTCTTCGACACATCCATGAAAGATGAGATTAATGGAATTCCGGACCACATACGCCCACAAGTGGTTCCAAATATTTTTTATAATAAATTCCGTGAAGTCGACTGTTCTAAGATGTTTTATACTGACGGATCAAACCTCGAAGGGTCCACTGGCTTCGGTATTTTTAATCAAAAGTTCACCGCCTCCTACAAACTCAGTGACCCCGCTTCAGTTTACGCTGCAGAACTAGCTGCTATTCAGTATACCCTTGGAGTCATTGACACATTACCCGCAGACCATTACTTCATCGTCTCGGATAGTCTGAGTTCTATTGACGCCATTCGCTCGATGAAACACGGAAAGCATTCCTCGTATTTTTTGGGGAAAATACGGGAGCTACTGATTGCTTTATCTGACAAATCTTTCCAGATTACCTTGGTGTGGGTCCCTTCTCATTGCTCCATTCAGGGCAATGAGAAGGCGGACTCCTTAGCTAAGGTGGGTGCCATTGAAGGTGACGTTTTTGAAAGACCAATTTGCTTCCACGAATTTTTCAGTATTACTCATCAGAGAACCCTCGAAAGTTGGCAAACCTCGTGGAGCAATGGGGTGCTAGGAAGGTGGCTACATTCGATAGTCCCTAAGGTATCAACGAAAGCTTGGTTCAAGGGGATGGATGTAGGTCGTGACTTCATTCGTGTGATGTCCCGACTCATGGCTAACCATTACATGCTGGATGCACATCTCCGACGTATTGGGCTCGTGGAGAGTGGTATCTGCGCTTGTGGCGACGGTTATCACGATATAGAGCAGATAGTCTGGGCGTGCACCGAGTACAGTTCCGCCAGGTCTCGGCTTATGGACACTCTCCGGGCCCGAGGAAGACCACCCAACGTCCCGGTTCGAGATGTGTTGGCAAGCCGCGATGTCCTCTATATGTCCCTTATATACACCTTCATAAAAACCATCAATATCCAACTTTAACTGCCCCTTTTTCCTTATCATTCTCAGAAGCGCTCTCTTCCACCTGTACCATACACCCACGATGGTTTGATGCGACTCCAAGGCGATACAAAACATCCCTGTCGAATGAGCCAACAAACACGGGACCTAAAGCACGAACATCACACGCACAACTCGAAACATCTGAGCCGCACTACGAAATCGTCTGGAGAAACCCCTGCCTTTTTGAGAACGACCACCCGGCATCCCAGTACATGATTCTTCCTGATGAAGGCCACCCTGATTCTGTAATCCATCCGTTGATCTCCCGAAGCCTGAAACTGAAATAATGTTCTCCCCCTGCAATCTTTGTCCACCCTACTTCCCCTGACTCTTATACATAGAAGTAACACCCCTTCCCCCCACCACCAAGTATCTTCACGAAGCATTTAGCTCTTCTTGCCTTTTCTAGTTTTTACTATTATATTATATGATCTCGTTGAAAATGCCCAACTCTACTACCACATAAAATAACTCTAATTAATGTCCCCGAATCTTTACAAAATTTAATCACGCCCTCTAATTATTTCTACATTTAAGATAGTCGTAAAAATTTTCCCCCTTAGTTAAACATTATTTGCTCCAATAAAATCTCATTGCTAAAAATGTCAAACCATATTGCCATAAAAACTAAATGACCCCCTAATCTTACGAAAATTATATTACCCCCTTGTGTATATGTATAGCTATAAATGCACCTTAGTTTAATTTCAAAAATCAATATGTAATCCCCTAGTTTTAAGTAATTTAAAATGTAAAACAAAACAAAATTGGCACCTTTAAGCTAACGCAAACCTGCCTTATCAAATAAACGAATTGAAAAAAAAACTACCAATATCGACTATTCAGAACAGAGATTTTCAAATTCTGTTATAAGATCGAGAAGAAATATAGCACAGTTGTAGTTAATAAAGTATTTGCGACTAAGGGCCAATACTGCTGGCATCTTTTATCATATTTATTAATAGTCGATTGATCCGCTTAAGACCTAGGAGACGAAAGAGAAGAATAGGAACAAGACAAAAGGCGGTTCTAATTCTAAATTGGTTTAGTTTAGATATAGACGACTCAAACGCACTGGCAGGAGAATATTTTTTACAAGTAGACAAATTAGAGAACATCGCACTTTTTGAGACACACATGCACAAAACTTTATCGTCCTCCTGAAGATCGGTGTTTAATTGGAAGATAGTCGCCATTTCGTAAGATTTTGCAAAGTTTGCCTCGCGGGACGGACCGATATCCACCAAGGCATAGGTTGCAGTCGTTATAAAAACTAGATTCGCTAAGTGTGAAATAGCGAATTTTTCACCTTTTCAGGAAAGAATTTTTAGTCAAAGTGCACTTTAGGAAATTTTAAATGCAAAGAAGGGGTCTGTCAACATTGCAAAATGGCAAATGCTGCCTCTTTTCAGGAAAGAGTAATTAATTAAGTATAATCCAATCAATAGGCCTTTGAAAATTGACAATTTCTGACATTTCAATTGTGCAAGAGAGTCTTTGTATCAAAATGATTTTTTTTTACTTTTCATGAAAATTCTTTTAACGAGAAGACCATTCACATGAAAAAATCGCAAAAAATGACAATTTTGATATTGTTGTCCCAGAATCGAACAATGTTTCTTACCAAACTGTATATGACAGCATACTGTTCGAAAGGTCTATTTTTCTTTGTTCAAAAAATGTTACAAAACCGAAACTCGGCTGAAAATGACAACGTAGCTAATTTTGTTGTGGCAAAGGTCCCAAAAAAATGTTTTTTTGCATCGATATTTCGTGTGTACATTACTTTGTATCGCATTTGCTATACTAGTTCATTTTAAAAGTTTAAAATCACTGTAGCACAGTGTAATCTAAAAAAAGTTAACAAACTCTAAATAGTTGAAACATTTTGCCATTTTAACTATTGCTTTTCAACGGACAATAACTTCTTTTGACGAATAAAAAACGGAACGCATCCCCCGTGCAAAAAAAGAATTTGGTGTAATTGGACTATTGTAAATATTCTGGGAGAATTGTATTGACCATTGGGAGGTAAAAATTGAGCAGCTTCTAGCACTGCAAGGGAAGCACCTATCTTTATAAAATAAGACTTTTTGTGTTTCTTGATCTTACCGTTTTCAAGGAAAAATAATTTTGAAACCCTACATGCACTAGAAAAAGTTGGGTTAAATGGGTAGGGGAATTGTGGGAAAAACCGACACTGTGGGTAAAACCGACACCCCACAACTTTTCCTAGAAATCAAATTTTTATTCATTTCATAATGATACATTATTATTAGTACATTTATGTAAAGCATTTGAAGAAAAATTGGATTTACGTTAGTGCGCCGAATGTCATAAAAATAAACAAAACATACGACAGCAGCGTTCATATTCGTCTGGATGTAAAATTTCATTGGTAGATTTTAAGGTTTTAACCGAACAAAAGCTTTTCAAATCACTCCATTTTTCAGTACCTATTATTATCGGCCTTTCCTATGATCAACTAGGTGCATTGAAGACGAGTTTGAGAAATTCAATATTTTTAATTGCTTTTATAAAAAAATGTGCGCTGTTGGGGTAAAACCGACACCCTTTGGTTAGGGTAAAACCGACACACTGTTAAGATGGTTGTGTTTACTTGCGATTCATTACAAAAGGCTGGGGATCTTTGTGACACTTCAATTACACTATTAGCACACTATAGTAATAGCTGAAATACACAGAAATACTTTTATTGTGTTTATTTCTTATAAGTCTCTTTAAAAATCAAAAATTGGAATTTTTGCTTATCTAACTCTATCGAAGCTTTTGCTATTTCTGCAAAAAGCTCATCAAACCGAATTTCTAGTGTTCTCTTGATTTGCCATAGACGAAATTTATCACAATGAGACAATGATATTATGTATACCCCAATAGATCGTTGATAATCAGAGTCCGAAAAATCAAATCTGAAAAAGATAGTTTTACTAAGAAGTGTGTGTGTCACTTATAAGTGAATGAATCCAATTAGCAGAACGTAGAACACTTGCAAATCTTCTCTTACAAAATAAAATGACATTGGAGGTTGCAATGATGTGCGCAAGGATTATTTGGAAATACTCATATCAATAAATAATCCTATAGCATAAAATACTCTTATTTATAGTACTACGCTTTCGAACTTTCTTCTCCTCACTACATGATGAAGCAATAAAAAGCAAATATTTTGCATTATACATACTCACACTTTATTAATCACGCATATATCTATTTTTTAATAAAGATAAAGATTTTAATAAAGTGGAGAGAAAATAAATTAAAGGGGGTGTCGATCTTACCCCTATAGGGTGTCGGTTTCCCCTTAGTGCCTACAAAAAATCACTATGTTTTCCAAGTTTTACAACCAATAATTTTTAATGAAATTAATTTTTCGAAGCGCATTAAAATTATAATTTTATTGGTTTTGTGGCAACTTAGAAAAAGTGTTAAGCTTAAGGTGTCGGTTTTAACCATAATTCCCCTACCACAATAGTAACAAATACTTTCCAATTTTCCCACCACAGGAAGTGAAGGGGTGAATATATTCATGACCATCTAATTCCTGACTAACAGGCCCTATATTTTGCCTGATATTTGTTACAAATTTTGCGGATTCAGTTAAAATGGTATATTTTCAATTCTTTTACTATTTTGAATCGATTCCGTCGCGTGGTAGGGGAGACCGGGGCTAGTTGGCGGTGTTTTCAGTTTTCATTTTTTACCGCTTTGAATTTGGTAGATCTTGCAAAATAGACCACGTTGCATGAAAAAGCAGACTATTGGCAACATCTCTGAATTTTATGAAAATGTTTCATACGTTGTCTTCATTTCTAGAGACAAAAATATGTGACGCGGAAAAGCCGCCAACTTACCCCAGCCCAGGTAAGTCGGCGCTATGTGTGGGGTAAGATGGCGGAATGCCAAAAGCAATCAAATGGAAATTCGATTACATTAGTGGTCCTTATAAAATGTTCCGATTGTATTTTCAATAAGGGATCATCTAAAAATGACGTATCATTATATGGGGGAGAAGGGGAGTTTTGTATTTTGTGATGATGTGTGACGACAGGGGGTAGGGGGTCATGTCATGCAACGTAGCTTTTTTAAAGGGGAATAGAATAGATTTTTTAAAAAATTACGGGGAGAAGGGAGGGCAGAGTTACCGTCAAGCTACGTAATCACCAGGGGGGAGGTATTTAGAGGTTTGTGACGAAATGCTACGATGAGGGAGGGGTGTGTTAAAAATCACTCAAAAAATGCTACGTCATTTATGGATCATCCCTAAAACTGTTTATTATTCGACACTTTTCATTATATTTCAGTCTCAATACCCTGTCATTTTGACTTTGACGCGTACTTCATATTCAAAAGCAAATTTTTGAATTTCTTCAGGCGATTGGTCGAAATAATTGTCCCCTGCATTGACGAGAGACACAAGAAAAAGTTTCTCTTATTTTGGAGTGAATTTCAGAAATGAAAATATTTGATGACTATTTTTGCACTGTAAATAGTACCGCCAACTTGCCCCGTGTGCGTCACCGCCAACTTACCCCAACCGCACTTTTTATAAAAAAACCGATTTAATCCACCTAGCAGTGAGATGAGACATTTCTTACACATTTCACTATTCGATTAGTTTCCAGAACTCACGAGAAGTAGGCACCCAACTAGAGGTGGGATGAAAACAGTTTCTAGTCTTGCACGAATAAAATCTCGAATAAACTGAATAAATTATAGAAATCAACAAAACGACCGAAATAAAAAAGTAAAGCAAAAAATGAAATAATAGGTTTTTAAATTCATAAAATAAGTAGAAAAATTAATATAAATCTAAATTATAAAATACACGAATCAAATTAGATTAGGTTACTAAACAAAAATTAAGATTATATTTAATATTTAATAAAATAAATTGACTCATACTAACAAATTGAATGAAATATAACGAATGACTGAACATGAAATGCATAAAATTAAAGATATGAATAAAATGAATCAAAAGAATCAAATGATTCAAATGATTCAAATGAATCAAATGAATCAAATGAATCAAATGAATCAAACGAATCAAATGAATCAAACGAATCAAATGAATCAAATGAATCAAATGAATCAAATGAATCAAATGAATCAAATGAATCAAATGAATCAAATGAATCACGTGAATCAAATGAATCAAATGAATCAAATGAATCAAGTGAATCAAATGAATCAAATGAATCAAATATATCAAATGAATCAAATGAATCAAATATATCAAATGAATCAAATGATTCAAATGAAACAAATGTATCTAATTTGTGGATATTTTTGGTCTTTGATCCGTTATTTCTCATGAAAGTTCGTACCAATATAACGAATGTGCAGCTGATACAACTCATGGTTTATTCGCCTGTGCCACGTTCCGTCTTCCATCTGAACTTCACCATAGATGGTACGCAACACCTTTCGTTCGAAAACTTCAAGGGCGCGTTGGTCCTCAACGAACATAGTCCAGGTCTCGTGGCCGCAGAGGACCACCGATCTAATCAGCGTCTTGTAGATAATCAACTTCGTGCGGCGGCGAATTTTGTTCGACCGGAGCGTCCTCCGAAGTCCAAAGTAGGCACGGTTTTCCGCCAAGATCCGTCTCTGAATTTCTCTGCTATTATCATTGTCGTCGGTTATCAGTGAGCCCAAATACATGAATTCGTCGACCATCTCGATTTCGTCACCGTCAATCCGCACTCGGGTGGGAGGTTCACATTGTCGTCTCTAGAACCTCTTCCTCTCATGTATTTTGTCTTCGAAACGTTGATGGCAAGTCCAATCCTCCTGGCTTCAACTTTCAGTCTTTGAGCATATATTTCATTTAGAATTCAATAGAGATACGAATAGTTTAAATATCGCACGTGGAATGTCTCTTTTAAAAATTTTCATGTCAAACTTTCATATTACCCAGTTAAGCCAAATATTTTTCTGATATAGCCATGAATTTCCTTAATTATAGTGTAGATAAAGGCTTTGAATACAATTGAATTAAAGTTGAGTTGATGTAGCAGCAGTCAAAAAATAGTTTTGTTTTCTCAAACCTTCGCAATTACAATTAATAAATGTTTCAGATTGGCAGAAGATCTTATCACACAACTTAGAAATGGATACAGAAATAGCTAGATAGATGCGATAGAAGAGAAACAGAGAGAGAGAGAGAGAGAGAGAGAGAGAGAGAGAGAGAGAGAGATGGGGGGGGGGCGTGTGAGGAATGGCAAATGTTGGTTAATGCAGTGACATTATTTTATGGGCATATTATTATGATATATTGATTTCTTATATTCTTGTCATAAATAATGTAAGTAGTAATTTTTGCGCCATAACCAGTATAACCTAAGTCTTGCAAAAGAGCTAAATTTTTGCTAGATTTTTGGGCTTCAAACATACTTACTACTTTACTTTCGGTGACGCCACGAGTATAATTATATGAGAAATCTTTTATCCCACTATTAGGTGAATTACTTGTTGATCTGTGTATTGATATACCATCCAACATTTACCTCATGATTGAACGCAATGCCTAATCCAAGGGATAAATACTAGAACTCACTGTTTCTTTATCAACGCATTATTTTGTCATTGAAGTGAACTTATATATTGATTTTTAAGAAATAGTTAATTTATTATAAAGGTAATTCACAAAATGTTCCCAACATCGAATTCCTTGAATCACGTATATGTGTTTTCATACCCCGATATTCAAAATCGGTTTAGTTTTGCCCCTAAAACACCAGTAAAGCAATACTCTGTATGAAACAATCTCATTTTTAGTTAGTGGAAATTGGTAAGCGAGGATTAAAAATACAAAATGTTTAATACCTCCGCCGCTCGTGCACGGATTTTGACAATCTGTAGCTTGTTAGAAAGGTATTTTTACAAGCTTTCTGTTTATGCGCAGTTCTTATATTGTTATATATATTATATTGTTCGGAAATTAATTGCGAAAAACCTGATGTTTTGACAAAATCGTCCATATCTCAGAAAGTAAACAACATATCGAAAATCAAAAATAATAGTGTCAAATGGCAACGCCTTTCATTTCAAACTAGTTTCATTAAGATCGCTTCAGCCATTGCTGAGATAATTACATGACATTTTGTACATACATACATACACACATACATACACACACACATACAGACATACAGTGTCCTGCCAATCATCTTCGTCATTGGCTGGTATTTCGATGCTTAGAATACTTTTTTATATTATTTTATATTTGATTATATTGTTTTGTTTGCATTACATTTCTAATTTAGTATATTGGGTGTTCAGCCATAAGTGGTGACTTTTCATCCCTATTGTTTACATGATTCTGTTAATTATTATTAAGTTATAATATGCTTTCGCAGTTAAGTATTTTTTTTTCAGTAGGATGTTTTAAACCTACTTGTCTTCTGAATAAGGAGCTATATAAATGTTATAAACTAACTTATAAACTATAGAGAGAGCTAATCGTTGCAATTGAAGATTGCAACGATGTTTGTCGGAAGTTGCTTATAATACTGTTCATCATAATTTCTAATGTTTCTATGTTTGCGAGTCTGTGCAACTCATTTGTGCTAAACCAGGGAGGATGCTTCAAAATCATTTTCAGAATTTCATTCTGAATCCTTTGAAGCGTTTTCTTATATTGTTATATATATTATATTGTTCGGAAATTAATTGCGAAAAACCTGATGTTTTGACAAAATCGTCCATATCTCAGAAAGTAAACAACATATCGAAAATCAAAAATAATAGTGTCAAATGGCAACGCCTTTCATTTCAAACTAGTTTCATTAAGATCGCTTCAGCCATTGCTGAGATAATTACATGACATTTTGTACATACATACATACACACATACATACACACACACATACAGACATTGTCTCAATTTGATGAGCTGAGTCGATTGGTATATGAGACTCGGCCCTCCGGGCCTCGGAAAAAGTTTTCAAAGTTTGAGCGAATCCTATACATTTCTTTTGTAAAAAATGTAAAAAGGATTTAAAAAATTTCTTTTGTGTATGGATAAGTGTAATATTTATACGGATACTGAACGCTCTTTTCACGCACTATCGAAAAATATAATCATTCGGGGAATATATTGAAAACCACCTTAAATAACACAAAATATTTAAAATCAAGAAAATTTGCAAAGTATGCTCAAAAACCCAATATTGTCCATAGCTTCTACAAAAAAAAAATGTTTTACACCAAAAACACATTGGATTATGCGTTTCACATTACTTGAGATTCACAACGAGAGACAGCGCTTTATGTCTAATAGAAACGGAGAAAAGGGGATTCCGCCAACTTACCCCAACCGCTAACTAGCCCCGGGCTTCCCTAATCTACAGTGAAAAGCATAATACACCACTGTAGAATTTTTAAGATTTGAAAATTTTGTTATTTAAATAAAATGATATAACAGAAAATGGAAGGCGAACAGAGTACAATTGTATATATTATCTATTCTGTCCTATCGTTTTTAGGTAAACTCCAAGCGTACTGAAAACTTCAAACGCGTTTTTTTAGATCCACTTCAAACCACGAGCTTTGAAATATTCACAACATATTCTAAATTATTTTCTCCAGCGATGTACGAAGGATTTTAGTTAATAAATGATGTCGGTATCGATTTTCTTGGCTATTTTCGGTAAATTTAAGACTAAGAGAAACGAAAGCAATGAAATTGATTGTTGATTTTAATGATATTTCAGCGTTTCGCGTAAAATTAAAATAGAGAAAAAAATCCTACGTAATTCACTTGCTATCGTTCTAAAGAATCGAAAAAAAAACTTTAGTTTTTGACACTAGGTCAAACATTACAGGAGATAGATTTCGGGCTCGGATTAAAAAAAACGTGCTGGCGGAAAAATGCTGAACAAATTACTTAAAATTAATATTTTTGTGCTGCATAAGTCGTATTATGAATCCCATTTTGGGATCTTGATTTATCTCCTTATTACGCAAAGAAAAATATGCTTATACCGTACTCTATAATGGTGTAAATTCGTAACGATCAATTTAGAACGCCTCGAAATGCGGCCATATTTGAAATTGAAAAGGCAGTGTTTTCCACAACGTTGGGAACATTTTTTTGATAACCAATCACTAGTACTTTAAAAATGCCCTGAATACGTTGATTAATTTTCATAAAGCTTAAGTAAAAGGTAACGAAAAAATATAAACATTTCCCAAAATTCAGTCATAAATATTCCTGGAACTTTTAAAATTTTATAGATTGTGAATGTATCTGTCTGAGATGCTGCCTTCTTATAAATATGAATTCTTCTTTGGAATTTTGTGTAGAATGTTATTTTTATCTATATGAAGTTTCTCTGGAAATACTCTTGGACTTTTATTGATTTGTATTCTCACTAATATTTGTTTACAGTAACAGTGCATTGAAAACGCCTTCAGTTATTTTAAATTTCACTGCGTATTAAAAATTTCTATGTGAATTAGCCTTCTTTGGAACAATAGCAAATCAATGGAAATAATTTTAGAATTTTATTGATTCCATTACAATCAATACAATGAAATGGATTTGCCTTCTTTAAAATTTTCATAATATATTTTTGAATTGCTATTAATTTAAAATTTAATTACGACTTTCTTTGATATCGCTTTCTATTAGCGTAAGCTATTTTCTGGATTCGATTGATTGATAATGATTTCAAATAAAATTACATATGCATGAGAATTAGGTTTTTTTAAGTTCATTAACATGATCAGCGAGCAAAGACAAGCTATAAAGGGAACCAAACAAATATTTGAGTAGCAACATAGTTCTAAATGCAAATGTTCTTAAAGTACTTCAGATTTCAATAGTATAAATTGCCAAGAAAAAGTACGTTCCGAGAAATGGTATTCCGGGAAATAGTATTCAGGGAAATGGTACATTCCGGGAAACGATATTCCGGGAAATGGGACATTCCGGAAAATGATATTTCGGGAAATAGTACATCCCGGGAAATGGTTTTCCGGGAAATAGCATTCCGGGAAATGGCATTCCGGAAAATGGTTTTCCGAGAAATTATTTTTTTTTGTTATTGACATGCTCATAAGTTATTGACATGCTCATAAGTCATCAGTGTCCTGCCAATCATCTTCGTCATTGGCTGGTATTTCGATGCTTAGAATACTTTTTTATATTATTTTATATTTGATTATATTGTTTTGTTTGCATTACATTTCTAATTTAGTATATTGGGTGTTCAGCCATAAGTGGTGACTTTTCATCCCTATTGTTTACATGATTCTGTTAATTATTATTAAGTTATAATATGCTTTCGCAGTTAAGTATTTTTTTTTCAGTAGGATGTTTTAAACCTACTTGTCTTCTGAATAAGGAGCTATATAAATGTTATAAACTAACTTATAAACTATAGAGAGAGCTAATCGTTGCAATTGAAGATTGCAACGATGTTTGTCGGAAGTTGCTTATAATACTGTTCATCATAATTTCTAATGTTTCTATGTTTGCGAGTCTGTGCAACTCATTTGTGCTAAACCAGGGAGGATGCTTCAAAATCATTTTCAGAATTTCATTCTGAATCCTTTGAAGCGTTTTCTTCCTAGTAGCACAACAACTTGCCCAGATTGGCACTGCATATAGCATTGCCGGTCTAAATATTTGTTTATAAATTAATAGTTTGTTCTTTAGGCAGAGCCTAGAATTACTATTAATTTTATTATTTTATATATTTGTAGCATTTTGTTTGGATTCCTTCAATGTGATCCTTAAAAGTGAGTTTTATATCGTGAATCAAACCCAAGTATTTAACTTTATCTGACCACGTTAAATTCAAACCATTAAATAATATGGTTATTATTTGGTTTAAGAGAAGAAGCTCTTGGCTTATGCGGAAACACAATCAATTGTGTTTTTGCCGCATTAGTGGAAATTTTCCATTTTTTCAGGTGATCATCATCATTTTACAGCCTGTAGGTAGATTTGGAAGATCAGAGGTAAAAATATTGTATAGTATTGGTGCGACGCTTGATCCTTGGGGGACCCTGCTTTAACGGGTAGCTTATTAGATTTACAATTCTGATAAGAAACCTGTAGGGTACGGTTAGTAAGATAATTTTTAATTATCTTTATTATGTAAATTGGAAAATTGAAATCCCACATTTTGGCAAGTAAACCTTTGTGCCAAACACTGTAGAAAGCTTTTTCGTTGTCTAGAAGAGCAACTCCAGTGGAATATCCCTCTGAGATATTTGCCTTTATCATGTTAGTTACTCTCACAAGTTCATGAGTAGTTGAATGGCCAATACGAAATCCAAACTGCTCAGGAAGAAAAATAGAATTCTCATTGATATGTGACATCATTCTAGTTAGGATGATTTTTTCAAATAATTTACTAATAGAAGAGAGTAAGCTAATTGGTCGATAGCTAGATGCTTCTGCTGGGTATCTATCTGGCTTCAAAATAGGAATAATCTTGGCATTTTTCTCATCTTTCAGGGAAATATGCTAATTCAAAACATTTGTTGAATATTTTGACCAAGTATCTCATGGTAATTTCGGGAAGGTTTTAAAGAAGAATGTTGAAAATTCCATCATAACCTGGAGCTTTCATATTTTTTAACTTTTTCATGATGGATTTGATCTCATCATAGTTTGTTTCAACAATATCGTCTAGAGACAATACTTGATTTGAAACGTTTTCATATTTTTGTAAGACTTCGGTTTCAATAGGACTCACAACGTTAAGATTAAAATTATGGACGCTTTCAAACTGCTTAGCAAGTTTTTGAGCTTTTTCTTCGTTTGTAAGAAGTATGTGCTCACCTTCCTTCAAAGCTGGAATTAGTTTCTGAGGTTTCGAGAAGAACCTTAGAAAGTTTCCAGAAAGGCTTAGAATTTGGCTTGATTTGTTCAACATGTTTCGCGAAATTTTCATTTCATTAAGAGTGTGAATCTATGCTTAATTTCTTTTTGTAGATCCTGATAGATACATTTCATAGCAGGATCACGAGAACGTTGATATTGACGTCTTCGAACATTCTTCAAGCAAATCAGAAGTTGAAGATCGTCGTCAATAATCGGAGTATTAAATTGTTTCTGTATTGTTGGTACTGATAAATTTCTAGCATCAACTATAGAATTACTTAAATTTTGTAATGCCGTATCAATGTCAGCTTTATTTTGTAAATCAAGTTCATGATTAAAATTATTCTCAATATAAGTTTTGCACTCTTCCCAATTCGCTTTGTGATAATTGAACACTGAGCTAATGGGATTGGAAACAGCTTCTTGAGAAAGTGAAAAAGTTATTGGAAGATGATCAGAATCAAAGTCAGCATGTGTAATCAATTCACTACAAATGTGACTTTGATCTGTCAAAACCAAATCAATTGTTGATAGATTCCTTACAGACGAATAGCACGTAGGACCATTCGGGAACAAAATTGAATAATAACCAGCAGAGCAATCATTAAAAAGTAGTTTACCGTTGGAATTGCTTTGAGCATTATTCCAGGCTCGGTGTTTGGCGTTAAAATCACCGATTATGAAGAATTTCGACCGATTTCTTGTGTCTTTGTAAGTCTCCTTTCAAGAAATTAATTTGCTTGCCAGAGCACTGAATAGGCTGCAGCAATAAAAATGATACCAAGATTAGTTTCAACTTCGATACCCAAACTCTCGATCACCTTGGTGTCAAGAGACGGCGTAACGGAATGTTTGATCCTGCGATTAACCGCTATTGCGATTTCTCCGCCGAATCCAACAATTCGATCAAAACGATGAATAACAAACATAGAGTTACTCTTCAATTTAATATTTGGTTTTAAAAAAGTTTCGGTCACAACGGCTATATGCACATTATGTATCCTCAAGAAGTTGAAAAATTCGTCTTCGCACGTTTTTAATGAACGAGCATTCCAATTTAATAAATTTAAATGATTATTTAGTCATTGTTAACCTTTAATAGCAAATTCCCAACCCGCTTGAAAAGCTTCAAACATGGAAGTATAATTTAACATGGCAATCATCATAGGTAACATTGAGTCCTGCAGGTATTTTAATTTTTCTTCCGTTACGCTACCTAGATCCATTGGACTAAAGGAAGCGTTGGGTGCAAACGAGTTTGTGGGCGTGGTAACTGTAGCCGTTATTTTGGCCTTGTTACCTGCCACTGAAGCATAAGATGATACACCATTGTAGGATGGTGTGACGTAGGTAGAAGAAGTTCTTAATCTATTGTGAATCGGATTAACACGTTTGGACGTGTTTTCTTGAAGTGTACCTGAAGAAGTAGGTACATTTTTTATTTGTTTTTGTTGTCTAGAACGAGAATTTATAATTTTTTTCTCGAACAGGACAACCCCAGAAATTCGATTTATGATTTTCGCTACAATTAGCGCATTTGAAACTTTTTGTGTTTTTTTCCACCGGACAAGTATCTTTCGTGTGCGATTTATCACCACAGATCATACATTTGGAATCCAAATGACAATTTTTCGTGCCGTGCCCAAAGTCTTGGCATCTACGACACTGGGTCAGATTTTGAGTTCTGCCCCCATGTCATCTATAATGTTCCCACTTTACTCGCACGTGGAACATAAAACGTGCTTTTTCAAATACTTTCAAATTACTAACCTCATTACGGTTGAAATGAATTAAATAAAGCTCCTGGACAATTCCAGAGCGTACTGGCGTGTTATCGCCGCTAGCCTTTCTCTTCATAAGAATAGCTTGTGAAGGAGAAAAGCCAAGTAAATTTTTCAATTCGATGGATATTTCATCCAAACTTTGACCTTGTGGTAGCCCTTTCAAGACAGCCTTGAATGGTCTATCTGTCTTGAAATCATATGAATAAAATTTATATAACTTCTCCGTAAGATACTGGAGTAGTCGTTTGTGGCCAATCAATTCCTCCGCTGTAACTCGACATTCTCCCCTTCGGCCAATCTGAAAAGAGACTTTCACGTCCGGAAGGAACGTCGAAAGCTCAGTTCGAAAGCCTTTGAAGTCGGAGATCATCACTGTTATAGGCGGAGGTGATTGCGTTTTCTTCTCATTGGCATTATGCACAATGCGAGGAAATTTAGAAATTTCATCAGCTTCACATTCGGATAAAACATCGAATGAGTTGCAGCAGTCAATTGAATTTTCGGGTGGAGAAGATACCCTTTTCCGTTTAGCTTTAATTTTTGGCACACGGCCTTTCTGGGAGACACAAATCCCCGACTATGTCCGGGGAACGTGCCATTTGAGCCAATATATTCTGATTCTGATTCCTAGTCTTGAGAAAGACTGATCGAGCGAAAATATAGGTAGCCTTGAGAAAGACTGTTGCTGTTGAAAAACTCTAGGTAAACCAGGAGCTATCAAGATTTGTGACCGGTTCGAACGAAGGTTCAAGCCGGTATGATGCTTAGAATACTATTAATACCTTGTCCATCCAATGACGTAGAAGATGATTGGCAGGACACTGATGGCTTATGAGCATTGAATCATTATTGATAACCCGTCACTCAGTTTATACAATATGAACATCTTTTGAATTATTTTTCATGGATTAACCTCGGATAACCTAAATTTTGCTAATCACAATTACGATTGGGACGATGTCCTGAACGCAGCTGTTGAAGTTACTGTCCTAAATTGGAATCCGTCGCAGAGCATTTCGATGAGATGGGATCAATTTAATGCAAAGCATTCTTTGATTACCTTGAATGAAATGATTCAACTGCTCCAAGGTAGAGTGTGATCAAGTGAAAAAACCGATTTAATACACCTAGCAGTGAGATGAGATATTTCTTACACATATCACTGTTAGATCATTCATTAGTTTGCAGAACTCATGCGAAGTAAGGCACCCAACTACAGGTGGGATGAAAACAGTTTCTAGTCTTAGCACAAATAAAACCTCGAATAAACCGAATAAATTATTGAAAATTGAAAAAAAACCCGATTTAATACACCTAGCAGTGAGAGGAGACATTTCTTACACATATCACTGGTAGATCATTCATTAGTTTGCGGAACTCATGCGAAGTAAGGCATCCAACTACAGGTGGAATGAAAACAGTTTCTAGTCTTAGCTCAAATAAAACCTCGAATATACCGAATAAATTATTGAAAATAAAAAAACGAGCGAAATAAAAAAATAAAGCAAAATATGAAATAAAAGCTTTTCAAATTCATAAAACGAGTAGAATGATTAATATAAATCAAAATTATAAAATACATAAATTCAATCAGACTACCCCATGAAATATAAAATTAGACAAGATTTAAAAATAGTATTTAAAAATCAATAGAATAAATTAAATTGACTCAAACTAACAAATTGAATGAAATAAATAAAAGGAATGACTGAACATGAAATAAATAAAATTAAGGAAATGAATCAAATGAAGCAATTAAAGCAAATGAATCAAATGAATCAAATAAAATGAACGCATCAAATAAACAGATCGAATATAATTGATAAAATAAATAAAAAGAAGAAAATTAGCAGAATAAAATGGAAAATTAGACGATGTTAAATAGATACAAATTAATAGAAAAAATAAATTGTGTCAATTAAATAATTTGGATGAAATAAATGAAACCGAAAAAATCAAGAAATTGAATGAAATATATGAACTGGAAAAAATTTATAGAATATATAGAATGAAAACAGCGAATGAATGATTGATCCTTAGTAAAAGGCTTGAAAAAAATAAACTGATCAAAGTGAATCCAAAAAATTAAACGAATAAAATTGATTAATTGAACCCAAATGAACAAAATGAATAAAAGAATGCTTAATGAAAATAAAACCAGAAAGCGCTGATCATATATTTAAAATTAGTCAAACATTCAAAATGAAAGAATTTTTAAGTTTTAAAGAAGAATGTTGAAAATTCCATCATAACCTGGAGCTTTCATATTTTTTAACTTTTTCATGATGGATTTGATCTCATCATAGTTTGTTTCAACAATATCGTCTAGAGACAATACTTGATTTGAAACGTTTTCATATTTTTGTAAGACTTCGGTTTCAATAGGACTCACAACGTTAAGATTAAAATTATGGACGCTTTCAAACTGCTTAGCAAGTTTTTGAGCTTTTTCTTCGTTTGTAAGAAGTATGTGCTCACCTTCCTTCAAAGCTGGAATTGGTTTCTGAGGTTTCGAGAAGAACCTTAGAAAGTTTCCAGAAAGGCTTAGAATTTGGCTTGATTTGTTCAACATGTTTCGCGAAATTTTCATTTCATTAAGAGTGTGAATCTATGCTTAATTTCTTTTTGTAGATCCTGATAGATACATTTCATAGCAGGATCACGAGAACGTTGATATTGACGTCTTCGAACATTCTTCAAGCAAATCAGAAGTTGAAGATCGTCGTCAATAATCGGAGTATTAAATTGTTTCTGTATTGTTGGTACTGATAAATTTCTAGCATCAACTATAGAATTACTTAAATTTTGTAATGCCGTATCAATGTCAGCTTTATTTTGTAAATCAAGTTCATGATTAAAATTATTCTCAATATAAGTTTTGCACTCTTCCCAATTTGCTTTGTGATAATTGAACACTGAGCTAATGGGATTGGAAACAGCTTCTTGAGAAAGTGAAAAAGTTATTGGAAGATGATCAGAATCAAAGTCAGCATGTGTAATCAATTCGCTACAAATGTGACTTTGATCTGTCAAAACCAAATCAATTGTTGATAGATTCCTTACAGACGAATAGCACGTAGGACCATTCGGGAACAAAATTGAATAATAACCAGCAGAGCAATCATTAAAAAGTAGTTTACCGTTGGAATTGCTTTGAGCATTATTCCAGGCTCGGTGTTTGGCGTTAAAATCACCGATTATGAAGAATTTCGACCGATTTCTTGTGTCTTTGTAAGTCTCCTTTCAAGAAATTAATTTGCTTGCCAGAGCACTGAATAGGCTGCAGCAATAAAAATGATACCAAGATTAGTTTCAACTTCGATACCCAAACTCTCGATCACCTTGGTGTCAAGAGACGGCGTAACGGAATGTTTGATCCTGCGATTAACCGCTATTGCGATTTCTCCGCCGAATCCAACAATTCGATCAAAACGATGAATAACAAACATAGAGTTACTCTTCAATTTAATATTTGGTTTTAAAAAAGTTTCGGTCACAACGGCTATATGCACATTATGTATCCTCAAGAAGTTGAAAAATTCGTCTTCGCACGTTTTTAATGAACGAGCATTCCAATTTAATAAATTTAAATGATTATTTAGTCATTGTTAACCTTTAATAGCAAATTCCCAACCCGCTTGAAAAGCTTCAAACATGGAAGTATAATTTAACATGGCAATCATCATAGGTAACATTGAGTCCTGCAGGTATTTTAATTTTTCTTCCGTTACGCTACCTAGATCCATTGGACTAAAGGAAGCGTTGGGTGCAAACGAGTTTGTGGGCGTGGTAACTGTAGCCGTTATTTTGGCCTTGTTACCTGCCACTGAAGCATAAGATGATACATCATTGTAGGATGGTGTGACGTAGGTAGAAGAAGTTCTTAATCTATTGTGAATCGGATTAACACGTTTGGACGTGTTTTCTTGAAGTGTACCTGAAGAAGTAGGTACATTTTTTATTTGTTTTTGTTGTCTAGAACGAGAATTTATAATTTTTTTCTCGAACAGGACAACCCCAGAAATTCGATTTATGATTTTCGCTACAATTAGCGCATTTGAAACTTTTTGTGTTTTTTTCCACCGGACAAGTATCTTTCGTGTGCGATTTATCACCACAGATCATACATTTGGAATCCAAATGACAATTTTTCGTGCCGTGCCCAAAGTCTTGGCATCTACGACACTGGGTCAGATTTTGAGTTCTGCCCCCATGTCATCTATAATGTTCCCACTTTACTCGCACGTGGAACATAAAACGTGCTTTTTCAAATACTTTCAAATTACTAACCTCATTACGGTTGAAATGAATTAAATAAAGCTCCTGGACAATTCCAGAGCGTACTGGCGTGTTATCGCCGCTAGCCTTTCTCTTCATAAGAATAGCTTGTGAAGGAGAAAAGCCAAGTAAATTTTTCAATTCGATGGATATTTCATCCAAACTTTGACCTTGTGGTAGCCCTTTCAAGACAGCCTTGAATGGTCTATCTGTCTTGAAATCATATGAATAAAATTTATATAACTTCTCCGTAAGATACTGGAGTAGTCGTTTGTGGCCAATCAATTCCTCCGCTGTAACTCGACATTCTCCCCTTCGGCCAATCTGAAAAGAGACTTTCACGTCCGGAAGGAACGTCGAAAGCTCAGTTCGAAAGCCTTTGAAGTCGGAGATCATCACTGTTATAGGCGGAGGTGATTGCGTTTTCTTCTCATTGGCATTATGCACAATGCGAGGAAATTTAGAAATTTCATCAGCTTCACATTCGGATAAAACATCGAATGAGTTGCAGCAGTCAATTGAATTTTCGGGTGGAGAAGATACCCTTTTCCGTTTAGCTTTAATTTTTGGCACACGGCCTTTCTGGGAGACACAAATCCCCGACTATGTCCGGGGAACGTGCCATTTGAGCCAATATATTCTGATTCTGATTCCTAGTCTTGAGAAAGACTGATCGAGCGAAAATATAGGTAGCCTTGAGAAAGACTGTTGCTGTTGAAAAACTCTAGGTAAACCAGGAGCTATCAAGATTTGTGACCGGTTCGAACGAAGGTTCAAGCCGGTATGATGCTTAGAATACTATTAATACCTTGTCCATCCAATGACGTAGAAGATGATTGGCAGGACACTGATGGCTTATGAGCATTGAATCATTATTGATAACCCGTCACTCAGTTTATACAATATGAACATCTTTTGAATTATTTTTCATGGATTAACCTCGGATAACCTAAATTTTGCTAATCACAATTACGATTGGGACGATGTCCTGAACGCAGCTGTTGAAGTTACTGTCCTAAATTGGAATCCGTCGCAGAGCATTTCGATGAGATGGGATCAATTTAATGCAAAGCATTCTTTGATTACCTTGAATGAAATGATTCAACTGCTCCAAGGTAGAGTGTGATCAAGTGAAAAAACCGATTTAATACACCTAGCAGTGAGATGAGATATTTCTTACACATATCACTGTTAGATCATTCATTAGTTTGCAGAACTCATGCGAAGTAAGGCACCCAACTACAGGTGGGATGAAAACAGTTTCTAGTCTTAGCACAAATAAAACCTCGAATAAACCGAATAAATTATTGAAAATTGAAAAAAAAAACCCGATTTAATACACCTAGCAGTGAGAGGAGACATTTCTTACACATATCACTGGTAGATCATTCATTAGTTTGCGGAACTCATGCGAAGTAAGGCATCCAACTACAGGTGGAATGAAAACAGTTTCTAGTCTTAGCTCAAATAAAACCTCGAATATACCGAATAAATTATTGAAAATAAAAAAACGACCGAAATAAAAAAAATAAAGCAAAATATGAAATAAAAGCTTTTCAAATTCATAAAACGAGTAGAATGATTAATATAAATCAAAATTATAAAATACATAAATTCAATCAGACTACCCCATGAAATATAAAATTAGACAAGATTTAAAAATAGTATTTAAAAATCAATAGAATAAATTAAATTGACTCAAACTAACAAATTGAATGAAATAAATAAAAGGAATGACTGAACATGAAATAAATAAAATTAAGAAAATGAATCAAATGAAGCAATTAAAGCAAATGAATCAAATGAATCAAATAAAATGAACGCATCAAATAAACAGATCGAATATAATTGATAAAATAAATAAAAAGAAGAAAATTAGCAGAATAAAATGGAAAATTAGACGATGTTAAATAGATACAAATTAATAGAAAAAATAAATTGTGTCAATTAAATAATTTGGATGAAATAAATGAAACCGAAAAAATCAAGAAATTGAATGAAATATATGAACTGGAAAAAATTTATAGAATATATAGAATGAAAACAGCGAATGAATGATTGATCCTTAGTAAAAGGCATGAAAAAAATAAACTGATCAAAGTGAATCCAAAAAATTAAACGAATAAAATTGATTAATTGAACCCAAATGAACAAAATGAATAAAAGAATGCTTAATGAAAATAAAACCAGAAAGCGCTGATCATATATTTAAAATTAGTCAAACATTCAAAATGAATAATATAAACAAGACGAATAAAATCCATGAAATGAAGACAGTGAAAAAATTGACCTTTTAGAATGAAATAAAAAAACATTTTTGAATAAAGTAAACGAATAAACCATTGTATCAGAAAATTATGAAATGTTTTTGAACATCCCTTCATATGAAAATGACTAATTATTATACAATGGACTTTCTAGGGCTCCCATTCTTTTTTGTTTTCACCTTTTCGTTTCAGTTCTTCTTTACTTAACGGCGTCGTTCAAGACTATTTGGTGTTTCCACTTTATTGATGGACCTTAATTAACTATCAGGAACCTGGAACATTTAATTTGTTTCGAAATTTAAAATTGTCTGTTTGGTCACATATTCCCGAAAAATTTTTTTTTGCACAGAATAGAATTTTCTGGTCCAATATTTAACGCGCAATTGAATATAGTAAAGTGAGACAAGGTCACATATGATTTCAAGCCCCTTAAATTAAACAGAGAGCGACAGAGGGAGAATGCGATTCGTGAATGAGACAGGTAGATATTTCGACGTTTTCGTTTGCATTGAAGTAAATAGTACGAAGTGTCTAGGCTATATGGTTAGCATAAAAGCCATTTAGGTGATTATAATGCAGTCCCTTTCCAATCATCCTTATAGCTTGCATATTGTTTCGTTCGGAATTCTCGTTCAGGAAATATGGATAAAAAAGTCCTATACAAACCAATACTGTGAAAAAGAAATAGTTCAAACTATCAGGATGGCAAAAATGTAGTCAGATCAACTATCTGTCCAATGCATACACTTTGATTGTATTCCTCGCTAATTTACTTGTACAATACGGAAAACTCGAACGAAACGTGTGCTGATTTATCCAATGACACTCTACTAATTGTGACTGGCATTGAAACATCAATTATAGTGTACTCAGCATAGAGCAGATATGGAAGACGATAAGTTAGAAGACTTATTGTCCTTGCATTCCATATCGAGAGTGGGGACTTTGGGAGACTTCTTTTCTCGGATATAATTCTTGGATATTTTTGGGCTTTAATGTTATTTTTCATGAAAGTTCATACCAATACAACGAATGTGCATTTTCAATAATATCATCACGAAAAGGCGTCACAGTCATCCAAGTCACATGACGTATTTGAGCATATGTTTCTGAGATAGCCATGAATTTCCTTAATTATAGTGTATATCCTTCCGGAAGTCGCGCTAGTGCACCGAGTGCACGCTGCTCTGAAAATCTAGCGAAATAGTCTTAGCGCACCAGTGGCTGCTCGTTCAGTGGGCCATATGCGAGACTTCCGGAGGGATATACAAGCTTTGAATAGAACCGGGATTTGGGAATCCCTGGAAAGCCATAAATCCCGGAATGTTGAAATACCTGTTGTATGATCGAGTACCAGTTTGGAAGGATAGAACAGTGATTAGTGATCTGTATGGTAGTAGCACTATCCCTACGATTGTGCTGTACACTAAGAATTGGCTGCCAAATCTATCAAAATAGAAAGCCAGGCTCCGCAACGGAATGTAGTACCAAGGCTTTCCTTTGTTTTAGAGCGTTCACAGCAGAATACGTTGCATAAAAATGCAGGCTGTATCCTAGATATGAGAGTTATACCAAAGTATTTGAATAATTGTTCTGTGATAAATATAATAGTAGGGTGATAAGCCTATTTACGCCATGTTTCTATTGTCACCCTACCCATTTGAAGCCGTTGGTTAGAGCAGCGTCTGCCATCTTTGTTCAACGCATTAAATCAAATGGATGCGCATTTCGCTGTTTTCAACGCATATGTGCATTATCTTGGTTCTTACCAACGAAGCAAAGCTGTTGATGTCAATTTGTGCGCTTTCCATTGATTGTAGGCCGAGTAATTAATGAATTAGTGAGGCACCCTCTTTAGTATGATGAAAATAGGCACTTTACCCTATGTGACGAAGAAATACCTACATACTCCAGCTCCAAGTAATATATGGGACAAGTTCATGGTACCCCTGGAAATAATCCATCGCATAAAAATGAAATTGCTGCACGATCCTTATAGAACGCGTTCAATGTTTTCGCTGTATATCAATCGACTCTTGCTTTTCTTGAACAACATCCCGGCATGTTGTTTTCGAGGCTAACTTAAATATACTCAGCATTGACGAGATACTCAAGAAAAAAACTCTTGTTATGGAGTGTGTCCCAGAAACCAAAATTCTTGATGATTATTTTTGTACAGAGCAAACCACCACTTACTTTCTCCGTATGCATTACTGGGTACCAACTACATATTTGAAAAAAAGTATTAAAAATATCTTTTGTTTGTGGTTATATGTAATATCTATACAAATACTGAATGCTCTTTTACGTTATATGTTATATTTACAAATATAATTATTCTTGATATATTTTAAAACTAATCATAAATAATTCAAAATGTTTGAAATTAAGAAAAAACGCCTTTACTCTTATAAATACCGCCTACAACTTCTGTAAAACAAAATCTAATGCAACATTTTACATTTTATAATAAATTTTACATTACTTGAAGCACACAATTAGAGATAGCTCCATGTGTCTAATACAATCATGCCGACTGAGTCGATCAAATAGTCCTGCCATAGTTTTTTTCCGTATAAGTTACCGCAAAAAGATTAAATCTGTCCAGTTCTACTCTTAAAAAGTTATGAATACTTCAAACATATTACGAAAAATCTTGCATGTCGTCTTCAAACTGAATACTTTACGCTGACGTCACAAATGAACTGAGTGTTCATTTTTGACAGTTCGCTTGTACTGTTTACATGAACTTAGAAAAATTCTTTACGATTTTCTTCGAGCGAATCTAGTCGTCCACAAATTTTTCTAAGTCCATGTAAACAGTACAAGCGAACTGTCAAGAAAAGTGAGATTAACTGTGCCAGTAAAGAACCTAATTGTTTGATATATTCCCAAAGGGTGTCGTGATACCTGTTAGGAGATAAAGATCAGTAGGCCGATCAGTCTGACGGCAAAGTAGATTACTGCCAGGTATCTGCTACGCCGCCATGATTTCAGAGCCAAATCTGAAACGTCACGTTAAGGTCGATCCGCAATGAACAGAATCGATTCCATTCGACACAACTTTGTGATAGTCGAGTTCGTTTAATTTATGGTGTAAAGTTTTTGTTATTCATCGACATGTCCAAAACATCACTTTGCATCAATTAGCGGTCCTATATGTTCGCTTTCTAACAAACAACTAAAGATTGAGTCATGTCGTACCATGCCTGACTAGTGAAGATCGAGCTTCGAGCAAAACGAGCAGAACAATTCGAACTGTCAGTGGGGCCCATATTTTTTTTGTGCCCGCTGAGATGTTGAGTTATGTCAGTTCAATACAAATGGGATAGGGGTGCCATATACGTGATTACTGCATACCGAAATGTCAGCTTAGTAATTTGGTTGCAACAAAATTTAAATTATCTCGAAAATTACTACATTTTTGTATTTTGGAAGATTATTGTTATAATATATTTTATTACACGTGTTTATCATTGGGCATCCGACAACAAAAATAACAAAATATAATATTAGGTTTTAATTATTTAACAACTGTCATATTTTGCAGTGAATATTCTCTCATAACAAAAACGTGATTCCCGGTAACTCTTTTTCGAATAGTATTACTAAGGAGAATAGACAAACACTTCGAGAAATACCAAGTGTTGTAAAAATTAACGGTCTATTCAATACCGATTGTTGAAATTCTGCTGGCTGATCGTAGCGCCGGCTACTGCCAAGTTGCTGCTGTCAATTGAAAAGAATCGTTATTTCCCTTACACACGTTGAAAACATGATTACTTATTACGTCACTTATTAGTGATTACAAGTCATAGTAGGAAATGGTGTAGTGAACTGAGAACAGCCGGAAAAATATGGATACGACAAACAGATACTCTGTAACCCGTCAGGGTAACAATTTAGCACTGGGTGGAAATATACCCTTTCGTGCGTACTCTCTCCGTAGAGTGTATTGTTTACGAAAATTTATGCTCACCGCTGTTTCGATATCGTTCCCTTTTTCTTGTAAATTTTTATATAGTTTCGCGTTTGTGAACGGTTTTGTGCGTTCAGATAGGTGTAGTAATTTTTGTTTTACAATTGTACATAGTTAACATAGGGCTTAGATAGGCCACCGCTCTCCTACTGCTGAAATACGTGTACTGGCTATGCTGCACATAGGTGATGACAGCTATGCGGCGGTACGGTTTTTTTGGTGTTGGTGTTTTCGGTCGAGGTGGAAGGCGGCCATCGTGTGAGAAGAGTTAGAAAGTGACGAACCACGGCAGTGAACAGACGCCCAAATATTCGATATTTTTCGGGACAGTTTCCCGCCACTAGTGCCAGTGAGGTAGAGTGCGCGCGTGCGACGGCAATTTAATCCGTCGAAGAGTGCCGGCCCGTGGTTCGGGCACAGTAGTAAGTGTGGTGCTGGATCGCCGTCGGGGGAAGCTAATTACCAAGGAGCTTTCGCTTCCCCGGCTAACCGCAAAGGATCCAGACGCACCAATCCGCCCTCGCTGGGAAGGATAAGCCGAACGAGCCTTGCTCTCCTTCCCAGCTAATAGCCAAGGAGGGCGAAGCAGGGTGGACAACGGCTCCCCCTGGGAAGAACACTGCGGTGTCTTCCGGGATTCTTTGCGGGGAGCAAAGAATCCGGTGATTCGTAACCACCGTCACTAGGGAGGTTCCGACAAAGGAGCAAAGCTCACCTCCCTAGATAATTGTTAAGGACCGCTGCCGGAGCAGCCAACGTAAACAAGGAGAACTCGGCCATTGCTGTCCCGGCCGGTCGGAAAAAAACCTCCGCCTTCCCGCCATCGCCAGCAGCAGTGAATCTACAATCGACCAGCAGTGAAGGGAGAGTTGGTGGAAATAAACACGGTAAAATTAAATTTATTTATTTGTGTTCTATTAGTTTGTAGTGTTACGAAAATCCGAAATTCCGTTAGAGGCACCTAGGCCGCCCTGAAAGGAAGGGTCCGCCGGGCAATTAAGAACCCGAGTAGTGGGCAAACCCCTACTTACATTTGGCGCACAGCGCAAAACACACTGAAAAAAATATTTTCCTATTTTGGAAAATATTTTTTTCTTCCGGAGTGTGGGGTGCTTCTACTAAATCTAGGATTTTCGTATAACAGTCGGTGAGGTTTCTTCCGCAATATTGTTTCGCGGTCGTATTATTTATTTATTTATATTTTTTCGATTTTTTGTATTTTCCTTTTTTGTCCGAATTTGTGGATTGCGTTGTTTGTGTATGGTCTGCCGGACGAGTTGTTTGAAAGTTATCGTCATTCATTTGGTCGTGGTGGCTAATTGCTTTGAATTCTCAATTCGATTTGATACATTTTTGGTACAATTTGATTTCCTGAAATTTTAAGGGAACCGTTAGTGGGCGAAAAATCGGAAATAATACCGTGTCAGTACTTACATGCTTTGTGTCTTGGTGATTTCTTCCAATATAGCGCGAGTTATGATGGCGTTGGAGAAATTCAACCAAGCATGTGTGTTCATGTGCGTCGATCATTTACATTTCGATGAGCTGGATTTTGAGTTGCTATCTCGAAACATTTTTATCTCTCCTGATTCGGATCTTTCGGGTGTCCAGCGGCAACGGCGGTCGTCTCGGAGGGAATTAGTACGCAATTTCCGGGGTGACGTGGGTGAAGAAAAGGAGATCTGCCTTGGTAAATTACTAACAATCAAGGAAGATCTCCAGTACCGGTGCCCAAACAAGGAGATTTACCGAACACGGTTGCTTCATTTGGGGTCTAGGCTCCAGGTTATCCGAAATTATGCGGCAGGGGAGGTCAACCAGGAAATTTCGGGGTTGCTGGAGGAAGTTCTAGCAGTTTATGCCAGTCATTTCAGTGACGAACAGGCAGCACTTCCTCCCGACAACCAAGAAGGGGAGGATGGAGAAATTTTGGGAGATTTGCTGAGTATAGACGTACCTGCAATTCCACAGGGATCCAATCCTTCCGATAACGAAGGATCTCTTTCCAAACAGCTCGTAGGAGACGACCTGTTGCGTGTCTTGTGCGAGATGAGGGACGAGATTCGACAATTGCGACAGCAATCCGACGATAATAAAGCCCTAGCGTCTCAGGGGTCTGATGCTTTTTCAAAAGCTACTGAAACGCTAATGGGCGGGATTGCTTCACTGACAACAATTTTGTCATCTTTGAGAAAGACGGTTCAAGAAGTTGTCTCACTTCGTGAATCCGTGAATGAACTTCGGGCACTAGTACATCAGAAGGAAAGTGCTTCCGAGAAGGATCTGCAGACCGATCTGGAAGATTTGCGTTTGATGGACGTACCCGATTCATTTGATGCACCAGAGATTCCTCGCCCAACACTGGCGCCCAGTCCCGATCAATTCGTGTTGAAGCGAGGATTCTCGGGTCAACAAAATCTATGTCCATCACTTCCTATCGAGAAACCGAAACAGAATACTGGATTCACAGCCCCGTACCAAACTCAGAACCAGCCTTACGTTCCTGAATTGACCGAACAGCTGGCGGGACCATCATATCCGAACTTTTCGATATCCACCCATGCGGGAAACGGATCGATGGTGGCCCCCAGGAATTACTCGCGAAACCCGAAACGCGTCGCTGATTGGAAGATTCGGAAGTATGCTGGAACTGATGAAGGAACTGGACTTAATGAGTTTTTGGACACCGTAGCAAATTACGCTGCGTGTGAACAAATGTGCGAAGAAGAACTTTTCAATTCTGCGATGCATCTGTTCACTGGCAATGCTTTGACCTGGTATCAGGCTATGCGTGCGCAAAACCAGTTGTTTAACTGGAACCATCTTGTTTGCGAGCTCAAGGTAAATTTCGTACATCCTGAACTTGATGCTACGCTCAAAATGAATGCTCTCCAGCGCCGGCAGATGCGTAACGAATCTTTCCAGGAATACTTCCTGGAAATGGAAAAAATATTTCGTGCTATGACGGTTCCAATGGCACCGAGCGAAAAACTCGACGTGCTCAAGCGGAACCTGAAAGCCGACTATGAACAAATGCTTATCCTCAGGCCAGTGAACACGCTCTCAGAATTGATGAGTCTTGGTAAATCGATCGACGCCTCCAAGACGCCGATTTATCAGAAAGTTTTCGGTTCTTCTCGGGAAGTTGCTGCTTATTCTGATAATCCACCACAAAACAAACAAAAACAAAATAATCAAAACCAAAAGGGAGGTGGACAGAATAACGGCAACGCAAAATCCAAAACGTTTTGGAGCAAGAATGCCAAACCGGCAGGTCTTGATTCAAACAAGCCTCCTGACAACCAGAAAAATAAACAGCAAGGGAATCAGGATGGCAAGAATCTCGAGGGAAACAATCAAAAACCGATCGAACCACCGCAGAAACCTATGATGTGCCTAGAATATTTAGTGGAAAAGCATCGTCCTCCAGTGCTCGGCGTCTGCTACAATTGTGGAGACAAAGGACACGAATATGAGGAATGCCGGAAACCAAGGCGGGTCTTCTGCATAGTGTGCGGATTTAAAGGCTTTGATGTTTCTCGTTGCCCTTACTGCTTAAAAAACGGGATCAGAACCAACTGAAGTCGCAGTTGGCAGTAAAACAGCGCTCCAAACAACAACTCATTATTAATCCCCAGATTAACGACAGTTTTCGACCGGCTCGTGACGAGGACTATGATAATTCGTTGTCTGTCGAAACCATCGTCCTTGACGACCCGTTCGATAACCGTCCATTTGCAATTGTCGCAGTGTACGGCAAATCCTTCAAAGCCTTGCTCGACAGTGGTAGTAACGCCACGATTATGACTAAAAAGCTATACCGAAAGTTTTCGAAAAGTCCCTTGAAAAGTTTGGAACGACCATTCGAACTACGTTCCGCAAATGGTCAATCCTTACCAATCATTGGACAAGCGTATCTCCCGTATACTTTTCAAAATTTGACAAAGGTCTTATGCACTCTTGTAGTAGAGCATCTGACCGTCAACTCCATTCTAGGTATGGACTTTTGGCGCGCCTTTGGGATTTCTCCTGAGATACAAAACTGTGCTCTGTTGAACTCAGGTCAGGAATCAGAAGACGCTGAAGAAGATGAAGTACCGCGTGAGTCGATACTCACTTCGGAACAGTTAGCGCGCGTAGAAGAAGTAAAGAAGTGTTTCCAGGCAGTAGAGCCCGGAAAGCTAAGCCCAACCTCATTCACAGAGCACAGGATTGTCATCAAAGATGAATTCCAAGGTGCGGCACCCGTTTGCCGATATCCTTATCACATGAGCCCAAAGAAACTGTCAAAGGTCTGGGAAGAAGTTGACCGATGGCGGTCTATGGGAATTATCGAGGAGTCTGATTCGGATTGGTCGCTTAATATTGTGGCGGTCACGAAACCAGACGACTCAATTCGCCTTTGTCTAGACGCTAGGCCTCTCAATGAGCGTACTGTACGAGATGCATACCCTCTGCCCCACCCTGAGCGAATATTGGGCGGCTTACCCAAGGCGAAGTACCTGTCTACTATAGACTTGAAGGAGGCCTTTCTCCAGGTACCCCTGGCCAAGGATAGTCGCAAATATACCGCTTTCAGTGTTCCCGGCAGGGGTATGTTCCAATTTACTCGACTACCATTTGGTCTCGTCAACAGCCCCGCTACTCTGGCGCGACTGATGGACCAGGTTCTTGGACAAGGTAAATGGGAACCTTACGTTTTCGTCTACCTAGATGACATCATCGTGGTAAGCGAAACGTTCGAGCATCACATACAGTTGCTCAAAGCAGTGGCCGATTGTCTAGCAAGAGCCAACCATCAATTTGGAAAAATCCCGTTTTGGAGTCCCCGAACTAGTTTCTTGGTTATTTGCTGAATCGGGATGGACTCAAGGTTAATCCTGACAAAATTCAACCGATTCTCAACTATGAGAGACCGGTTACCGTGACGAAACTACGTCGTTTCCTCGGTATGTGCGGTTATTACCGCCGCTTCATTGATCGGTTCAGTGAGGTCACTGCTCCCTTGACCGAACTGCTTAAAACGAAAACCAAGAGCTTAGTTTGGAACTCCGAGGCAGAACTCGCGTTCCTTAAAATTAAGGAACTTCTAGTCACTCCTCCAGTTCTAGTCCCGCCAGACTTCTCCAAAGAGTTCATTCTTCAGACAGACGCTAGTGACGTAGCAGTCGCTGCTGTTCTGGTGCAGGAGTATCCCGAGGGTGAGAAAGTAGTTGCTTACTTTTCGCACAAACTGACCACTCCCCAAAGGAACTATCATGCAACTGAGAAGGAAGGTCTGGCGGTGATAATGGCGGTTGAACACTTCCGAGGTTATTTGGAAGGTTATCATTTTCGACTGGTTACTGATTCGTCAGCGATTACATGGATACTGAAGACTAAATGGAAAACCAGTTCACGTTTGAGTCGTTGGAGTTTAGAATTACAACTCTACGACATGTCTATTGAGCACCGGAAAGGCAAGGACAATGTCGTTCCTGATGCGTTATCCCGGGCCGTAGCAGCCGTTTCAGCTTTGTCCCCCTCAGACTGGTACTGTTCCATGAAGTCAAAAGTTATCCAAAATCCTGACGACTATGCCGACTTCAAAGTAGAAAATGATCAACTTTTCAAGTATGTCAACTCAAAAGTTGTTCCGTGCGATTCGCGGTTCAGTTGGAAACTCGTCCCAGCACCCGAGTTCCGTCAAGATTTGATCCAACGTACCCACGAAAATTTGCTTCACGTGGGATACGATAAAACGATCCATGAAGTGCAGTTGCGATATTACTGGCCTCGTATGGGATCGGAAGTACGAAAGTTTATTCGAGAATGCGAGACGTGCAAGGAAATCAAAGCTCCTTTCGTCCCAGTCCAGCCCGAAATGGGTCAGTCGCGTACGACTAATGCATCATGGCGAATGGTTTCTGTGGACTACATTGGTCCTCTTCCAAAAAGCAAACGTGGCAATCAACACTTGCTTGTCGTCCTCGACGTCTTCAGCAAGTACGTCATGTTAACCCCAGTTCGCAAAATCGCTAGTACGTCACTCTGTACGATACTGCGCGAACAGTGGTTCAATCGCCATGGTAGCCCGGAAATTCTGCTAAGCGACAATGCCTCCACTTTTACCTCGAAGGAGTTCAGTCAATTCATAAAAGAAAACAACGTCAAACATTGGCTGAACTCCCGCTATCATTCGCAGGCTAACCCAGTGGAGCGAACAAATCGCTCGATAAACACCGCAATCCGGGCATATGCTCGAACCGAGCAGCGCAACTGGGATGTCCACATCACCGATGTGGAGCGCATCCTAAATACTACCGTTCATTCCTCCACTGGGTTTAGTCCTCATTTCATTATACACGGGTGTGAGATGGCATCTGCCGATGACTTCAGCAGGATTTCCGGTGAGGGTGAGCTAGAAACAAGACACCAACAGATAGACAAAATCCGGGAGATTGTGGTCAAAAATTTGGCAAAGGCAAGCGAGGGCATTCGACATCAGTACAACTTGCGTCATCGAAAGTTCTCCAAACCTTTTGAAACGGGACAAATGGTGTACCGTCGAAACATGAAGTTGTCGAATGCACTCGAGTCGTACAATACTAAACTTGGATCACAATACTTACCGGCTAAAATTGTCTCAAAAAAGGGTGTATCCTCCTACGAGCTGGAGGATTTAGCAGGTAAAAATCTCGGAGTTTGGCCAGCAAATCTCCTTAAACCAGCATAAAAAAATCTTTTCCGTGCCGTCTCTGGACTGACGGTATGCTTTTATATGGATTACCCACTTGGGAGTTTTTCAAAAGCAGCCGTCAGTTCCCGACGGCAACAACACGGACTTTGGTCCGAATAAAAAAAAACAATAAACATTTCTCCGTCTTCTCTATTTTTATTGTGGAAGACCAACTCTGCTGCGAGAAGGTTCTTCAACACCTTCTTGCAATTTTTCAGAGCCACACTCACGCAGTGTGGTAAACAAACACTCGCACGAAATATATGCTCCGGCCCCGGTGACGATTACGGTAGGGTGGAATACTCCACTAAAAACATTAATCTTATACCGTGCCGTTCTCCCGGGCACCGAACGCATCTAAATACACTACCTGCCGTGTTCGGCAAACAGAAACAAAATTCTTTAGTGCCCCACTCACGCAGTGAGGTAATCAAATTATCTCACTTAATGTATGGTCGGGGGCCCGTCTTGGCCACGGAAGGATAGAATTATCCTCTTCAATAAACACACCGTGGTCCCCGGTCGCATCAAATACATCACTTACCGCCGTGTCCGGCAAAACAAATTTATTCAAAACCCCTTTCACTAGGGGGACACCAGCACCTACGGGTGCACTAAATTATATAAAATCTCTTTGTTGGGAGCACAAAATCACTACTCCCTTTTCCAATAGGGACACAAACATTAGTACGGCTAATTCCCGACCGAAATAATACTCGAAATCTCGCGGAAACGGTAAAAAAATCGCGAATAAAAACAATTTGCGACGCCGATTTCGCGTATTGTTTTGATGATGATTCAGTCATCCATTCAGATGGATGATATCATCATTTTTGACAATTTCCCCGATGTTCTCACCAAGGCTCTACATCATGCAGGTGTAGCCCGATTTGGATCAGAGTGGTGTAAGTGGAAGAGCGAATGGGGTAAAACGGTACCGTGTCTTCGATTTCGGGTCGATATATACAATTTTATTTCGCATAATTTTGGGTTTGTGATTAAACCTGGGATGGTTCGTTTGATTCCGGTGGGAATCATTTTGATATTTTTAAAATTATGCGAAAGACATTCTTTGGTCCCTCTCAAACGTTTCTTTTGCCCTGTACGAAGCGTTTTGAGGCGAAAAGGGACGAATATACAAACATTTTGTCCGGAATGTCTGCGAGTGGGAGAAATGATGACGTGTTAAGCGGAGTGAATGTATGAGTGTGGAATTGAACAGAGTGAATGAATGCATGTGTGAATGATAAGATAAAATTGTTTTGGGGTGAATTCGGAGTGCTTATCGGAATGTGAATGATCGAGTAGGCCAGTGATTGAGGATAAATGAATGGGATAATTGTATGAATGTATTTGGATAGAAACCCCAGCACAAGCGTATAGTACTGGTACCGTGAGGACACGAAAGACATTTCTGGACAGTCGATGAAAAGAACAATATAATGCCGACAACCGTTCCCCTGCAAGTTGGAACATTGAAAATTGTCAATGTCACTTGCAGAATTTTAGGAATATCGAGTTGTTACCGATCTTGTTTTCGGGTTGGATTTAGGGTTCAACCCATAACCGAATAATGACAATGGCTGACAACCTCTCGCTTCGCGTATGCTGTCAGTATTATCAGACCCAACACAGACAAACTTTTCACCAATGAGGACCGCCGGTCGATTAGTTTTTTTTGACATGAATTATTGATAAATTGCGGAAGAAATAATAAGGTGTAGTTAGTTTTTCTTTGTTTATTTATTTATTAATTTCGTTCATAATTATTGTATCGGTGTTAGTTTAGAAAAAAAATTGTTGTCAATTTTTTTTCCACCCGGTGTGGGCGAGATTGTAACCCGTCAGGGTAACAATTTAGCACTGGGTGGAAATATATCCTTTCGTGCGTACTCTCTCCGTAGAGTGTATTGTTTACGAAAATTTATGCTCACCGCTGTTTCGATATCGTTCACTTTTTCTT
Organism: Topomyia yanbarensis; assembly: GCF_030247195.1. Taxonomy (NCBI): domain Eukaryota; kingdom Metazoa; phylum Arthropoda; class Insecta; order Diptera; family Culicidae; genus Topomyia; species Topomyia yanbarensis. The sequence goes on along the minus strand of NC_080670.1, from coordinate 99,639,713 downwards.
GTAAATTTTTATATAGTTTCGCGTTTGTGAACGGTTTTGTGCGTTCAGATAGGTGTAGTAATTTTTGTTTGACAATTGTACATAGTTAACATAGGGCTCAGATAGGCCACCGCTCTCCTACTGCTGAAATACGTGTACTGGCTATGCTGCACATAGGTGATGACAGCTATGCGGCGGTACGGTTTTTTTGGTGTTGGTGTTTTCGGTCGAGGTGGAAGGCGGCCATCGTGTGAGAAGAGTTAGAAAGTGACGAACCACGGCAGTGAACAGACGCCCAAATATTCGATATTTTTCGGGACAGTTTCCCGCCACTAGTGCCAGTGAGGTAGAGTGCGCGCGTGCGACGGCAATTTAATCCGTCGAAGAGTTCCGGCCCGTGGTTTGGGCACAGTAGTAAGTGTGGTGCTGGATCGCCGTCGGGGGAAGCTAATTACCAAGGAGCTTTCGCTTCCCCGGCTAACCGCAAAGGATCCAGACGCACCAATCCGCCCTCGCTGGGAAGGATAAGCCGAACGAGCCTTGCTCTCCTTCCCAGCTAATAGCCAAGGAGGGCGAAGCAGGGTGGACAACGGCTCCCCCTGGGAAGAACACTGCGGTGTCTTCCGGGATTCTTTGCGGGGAGCAAAGAATCCGGTGATTCGTCACCACCGTCGCTAGGGAGGTTCCGACAAAGGAGCAAAGCTCACCTCCCTAGATAATTGTTAAGGACCGCTGCCGGAGCAGCCAACGTAAACAAGGAGAACTCGGCCATTGCTGTCCCGGCCGGTCGGAAAAAAACCTCCGCCTTCCCGCCATCGCCAGCAGCAGTGAATCTACAATCGACCAGCAGTGAAGGGAGAGTTGGTGGAAATAAACACGGTAAAATTAAATTTATTTATTTGTGTTCTATTAGTTTGTAGTGTTACGAAAATCCGAAATTCCGGTAGAGGCACCTAGGCCGCCCTGAAAGGAAGGGTCCGCCGGGCAATTAAGAACCCGAGTAGTGGGCAAACCCCTACTTACAACTCGTAGGAGTCAGTGAAACGTAGCGCGGATGATTTGTAAGATAATGAACAAGATGAGGAAGAAATAAGCCATGAAATCAGTTATGATTCACGACCGTGATGGAAGACTTTTGAACAATAGTATAGAAAATTCCGTGGCAAACGTGTTTCTTCTACGGCCTACAGCATACCTGTGAGAATCAGGCCCGTTTCAGACAAAACCTTGCTCAAGATTATTGAAGGAGCTTGTTGTAAATTTAAACCTTATTATACACAATTCTTCAAATATAGCGAGAAGTCGAATAGAACCTATCGACATGCAAACAAGCATTGTTGTAGACATGCATGTTTGAATTGAAAATTTAAATGAACATTAAATTCGTATCAACGCACATAATTAGAGCTTCAAAAGGCATATAATTTAACCTCTTTATTCATAAGATATTACACGTCATGAGTAATTTTCAATTGACGTGAAAAAATATAGCAAAATCCGTTAAATAAAACACGTGTATTCGCGGAATGATTTATTTTACATCTATTTTCAAACTCCTAATATGTGCATGATAATCAATGTAAAATTACAAAATATTTTTGCTGTGAATCTAAATCATATTTCGTTTAGCTACTCTTTAACAATAAGCAAAAAAATCGAAATGAGCACAAATATTTGTTCAGCAGGTTTTTCTCCGCGCACAATATGTTTACTCATAGCTATCAACCTAACTGACATTGAAAGTGAAACAAACGATTTAGTAAGTAAAGTGTACACTATACTGTACTTCAACACTATTCTGAATTATAGTAACATGCAAGTCCAAAATAGTTATTATTTTCTGTTCTTGTCAAGTTGCATCGTTTTGTTTGGATTGTTTGCATGCATTTTTTTCTTTCAATATTATGCCATCGAACCACCTGTGCATCTCGCACACCAACACATTGCTAAACAAAGCGATGTGCTAGGTAAAAAAATCAATGAAAACGGATAAAACTATCCAAAACTATAGGGCGGAAAAAATTTAAATTTATGCTATTTTCGCAATAATTGTTGAATATGTTATTATATATTGGAATTCCTATGAAATTTCGCATCGAACAGTGTTTTTCAATTTTCGATTTATGCTGTCAGAGCGGAGTGATAGCCATTTTCTGGCTTCAAAAGACATTCCCGGCTTCGGAAAGCAAAATTTCAAAATTCCAAGCATACTAGAATTGTAGAAAATGTAATTACGAAGAGATAAGTATTCTTGGATTTTCGAAAAACGCTTTTATTTTTGAGTTAATCTCCGAGAACGAAAGAATCATTTTACCTGACTGAAAGTTAAAGGTTAACTTGTCATCAATGATTATTACAAGATATTTTAATTCACTAACGCGATCAATAGTCTCACCATTTATTTCAACGTTAACGTCAGGCCTAGTTTTAGCCGAAGAGATAATCATGTATTTAGTTTTAGCAACATTGGACTTTTTTATCCCTTTATGGGCAGCTAGGGCCGAGGGTGGTGGCTAGTGGGTTTCATACATCCTTGGCCTGACGGACGAAGCTATGGTGCCTTGAACACAGGCAACGCAGATCCAAAGCCATCATTGAAATGATAAGTTCTGCGTTTGAGATGTACTTCATCCGGTTGCCAGATGAATACCTGTAATTATTACGTGTGATTATGTATGTATATGTCGTCGCTGTTGTGCTATCTTATGACAAACGCCATTTTGGGGTGAACTGAGTTAGATATGCCATATAACTAAATTTTAAAATCTCTATAAAGTTGCGTTTTCAGAATTTTGAAATTCTGCTGGGTTACTGAGATATAGCGAAACACGATTATGACAAGCGCCAGTTTCTCGAGTGATCGAATTGTGCTATCTTATGACAAAGAAATATCAGACAACATACCCAGTTTGTTGGCTTGCTATAAACCAAAAAGCTTATAGCAAGCCAATAGATGTCTCTCATGATATAGATAATTTCTATGCAGATAAACCATAACTATTAGCTAGGTTTTTGTCTCGGGAGCAAAACTTTTCCTACCATAGTTTTTTTTCTGGGAATGGTTGGCTTATATTTTCAACATTATTGAACGAATTTCCTTTTGAGATTTCCACTAGTTTTGGAAAGTATACCAAAATGTAGTGATGGATTATGCAAGAAGACTATTTGTTTCGTCTAGTCGCCTATCAACACAAACATTGTTTTATATATATATTGTCTCTAAATTGTTAATGGAACCATCTTTTGTTTATTGTTTTTCCTGAATAAAGGAGGAAAACTGGGAAAACTTTGTGTTCCAATACTATCATTTTGTAACCTGATATTGCTGCTATCGCATGGAAAAGTATAATATCGCACATAGCTATCTATAGCGCATAATTTCACGAATCAGTTATGATTCATTTTTATATGAAATCTTCTGTGCATATTTGTGACACGCCATACATATTTTATCATCAATACACACTTATGACACGTATGCGAGCGACTTTGGTTTACATTTTAAGCAAAAACTGTAAGTGTAGTCAACCGATCTTCACACAAATCGAGAGATTACTTCAGAAAAGATAGAAGCATCGAATGTTTTCTCTGAAAAGCTTGTAGCATTTATAAATTTTAAGATATTCAATGTCAAACTTTAAAAATCGTTTTTCTCGAAAAGTGCTAAATGGCGCTTGTCATAAGATAGCACAACAGCGACGATGTCTAATTGTGAGTCCTACTGTGGTGGTTTGTGCGTGGAATGTGTAAGTTTTAGCGTTCGAGTCCAGGGGTGCATACTTATCTGAGTTGGCGTGGATGCTCACTAATTGCGTAAGAGTACGTGAATGTTTTTTCGAGATTTGTTCTACTGGAGCTGTAGAGCTAGGGTGTTGGAAGAGCTACCCGTCAGAATCACTCGCTACAATTGCAGACGAGATCAATTGCAGCGGGTCGGGATTCTAAATGATATTTGTTGTACGGTACAGACATGTGCAAACACAGGGACGTCACGATCGCGTGCATCATCACGAGGGGCTCGAGTGTTTGTCCGTTAACGTATTCGATCGCGTGGGCGTTTGTATGTCGCGTGTGCTAGTGTGCATGTAACTTCGCATGTATAAATTCGATTTTATAACCGTGTTTCCATTCGCATATCCGCGTGTGTTCTTAGATGATCGCGCGCGGACCGCGAATTTGATACTTAATTTTCGCAGTATGGCTCCGATGTTAAGAGAAAGTGCGTTTTTCCATATCATTTCCGCGTATTCGAGATTTTGGATGTATTGGTGGACGCATTTGCTTGTTCGCCTCTGCCAATTCACGACGATGGACTCAGACAATTGTATGGTAGCGTATTCGATCGCGTGGTCCTATGTATGTCGCGTATGATGGCGTGTATGCAGCTTCGCGAGTATAGTTTCGGTTCTGTAGTCGTGCGGCCATGGAGCAGACTTCCGGACGTGATCGAACCGTCACCGCGCGAACGCGGGCGCCTGTGGGTTAGCATTTGTAAATTTATGAATGCTATCACGATCATTTTATCAACCAGGTACTATCGTGCTTTGGAGATCGCGGGCGTATGTGTGCATGCATGAGTTATCGCGTAGGGCTGTCAAAGATTGTTTGGTATATTGTCATCTTCGGGAGCTCTGACATGGTACAGTCCAAATTTAGGTGAGTCCCAGGTCGGGGCTCGTCGCTAAGCCCAAGGTGCCTCCAGAGAGTACTTTGCCCCAAACCCACATTGTACATTATTCCTACCATGGCATAAGTGGGTAATAAAGGTCGCCAAGTTAAGTACTAAATTTGATCACAATGTAGCTTATCTAAAAATAAAATAATCGTATCCCAAGTTTCTATGTGATATCATCACTGTAATACTGCTTTGGTGGAAGAGCCTCCGGACCACGTCAAGGTACAGTATCATGCCGAGGGGGTGTTTTAGCAAAGGAATGCAAATCTTCGTTCAAATGCGCCACGGTTTCATTTATATCCTTAGCTGCAATGAACAGAACAGTGTCGTCAGCAAACAAATTTAAGTCACAAAATCGTAAAACTCGCCTCATGTCATTTATATACATAATAAATAAAATAGGACCTAGGACACTACCTTGCGGCACTCCAAGAGGATTGACGAGAGCAGGCTTGCGAAATGTACTGGAGAATGACACGAATCAGCAGACAGTCATGCAGTACAACTGCCGACCGCAAATTACTATAACAGCTACGACTGAAAATGTCATGGATCTCATCACATTTTCATTCGGGAATGTTATGTTCGTTCTCTTCTGTAACTTCTCTTTTTCTTCCGAACCCAAGACAGACACGCTGTGGTAAACAGTAGAGATGGTCGGGTTTGTGTTTTTGGACCCGAAACCCGGACCCGACCCCAACCCGACGGGTTTCGGTTCGGGCTCGGAGTCTATAAATTTAAGCTTCTCGGGTTCGGGTCCCGGTTTTTGAAATTTTGATATTTCGGGCTCGGGTCGGGTTCAGGATTTTCAAATTAGAAATTATCGGGATCGGGTCGGGTTCGGGTTTTGAACAAAACAACCCAACCATTTCTCGACGCTGTTTGTGTCTGTATACAAAACCCAGTCTCTTTTTGTAGTAGTGAATTATACTTCTTGATACGAATGGATGACACATATAACCGTACTAAATGTTAGCGCCTTTGAACAGCTAGAATTCGTCGGTTTTCTGGTTCAAATATTGATTTTTTTCATTCTTGTATAAATTTCATTTTCATTTTGCAGCGTTTGGTGGGGCAATGAGAGCGCAAGTCAGTCCAAGGCCGATAATAGGAGGGGTAATGGCAGAATAGTCTATGCGGACCACCAAAACGCCATGGGAGGGGAACAGGGTGTGAATTGGGGTAGGTTAATGGATTGATGTATACTTGACGAATAATTGCGCTGCAGAATGTGATGAAAATGTGCATTGAACAGTACTACTGTTGGCTGTTCAGAAATAAATACAATATGTTTCTCCATAAGGTTTGATAGCTAATGTATGTATTTTGTGATTATGTGATGCCAATTTATAAGTGTTAAAAAGTTCATTTTATCCCGTGGTTTTATCAAGTTTGTTAGACCGCAACCGTAGATGTGCGTAGAAGATCGCGAAAAGTTCAAGCGCTTGTATGTTCACGTGTTTGTCGCGTATACCAGAACGTATGTGATTTCGCGTGTATAAATTCGATTTTGTAACTGTGTGGCCATATGCATATTCGCGTGTGGTATTGAATGATCGCGCGGAACGTGAGTTTGTTGCTTGGTTTTTAGTGGGTACTAGAAGATAATTCCCCCATAACACTAGAGTTCCCGGTCACGTTTCCATGGAATGTGTTGTCTAATGAATACGAGCCTCATTTTTTTATTGGTCCAACTGAAGACATGCATCTAGGCTGTTAAGAACGAGGGCATCCTAACGTGACCGACTCATGATCGCGCGAACGGTGGGTTGTTGGCGAGATCGCGAGTATGTGTGGATGATTACAATTGCATGTTCGCGTTTGAGACCCGGTTTGTGTTATCGCGAAGGCTAGCGACGTTTGTACGTTTTGAATGAGATATTATGAGTGCATATGGGAGCATACATCCCACGTAATGTCGTCTCTTCGGTCACCGGGACGCACACTTGCCGCCAGCCGTGAGGAAGCCCTTAGTCCCCCTACCACAGTTGAGCCCTTCCTGCCAGCGACCAGCAGCCGTCCCGGTCCTGTGGTGGAGATGGGACGAGGGGTCTTCCGTAATCTTAGGCAAGTACAAAGCATCTGTGAGCTCTTCCTTGCCTCAAAGCTCTTCGATTTACAGCATTGATCAACGACAGGCTAAACTGCTGCTATATTACCAAAATGTTGGTGGTATTAATTCAATCGTTGAGCAATACCGTCTTGCAGTCTCCGATAAGAGTTTTGACATCATTGTCTTCGTCGAAACATGGTTGAACGATGACACACTTTCCAGTCAGGTGTTTGGTACTGAATACGAGGTGTTTCGCTGTGACCAGAGCCCTAGCAACAGCGGAAAATCCACTGAAGGCGGCGTATTAGTAGCGGTTAAAACCGGCTTGAAGGCAAGAATCGTCGAGAACACTTCTTGGAATTGTCTAGAGCAGGTTTGGACGATTATTGAGCTTGGCGACCGTAAGTTGTACTTGTGTGCGTTGTATGTTCCACCCGACCGCGCTCGTGATACCGAATACGTTGAAGCACACTGCAGCTCAGTTTTTACTATCCTCGAAGATGCTAACGATGTTGATGAGATCATGGTATTAGGAGATTTTAATCTTCCTAGCATTTCATAGAAATCTTCCCGTAATGGATTTCTTTATCCGGATTCGGACCATTCCGTTCTCCACCCATGTGCAGTGAGGCTACTTGATAGCTATAGCTCAGCCACGTTACTGCAAATGAATCCTATTGCCAATGAGAATAGCCGCCATCTCGATCTTTGTTTTGTCAGCGACCAGGTTTCCGCCACATCAATAGTGACGGCTCCCTCTCCCCTAGTAAAACCAGTGGCACATCATCCTCCACTGATCGCCACGATTGATAGCTCTGTGGTGCATGACTTCGATATATTACCGTTTCGCATATTTGATCATCGCAGTATCGCGGACCTTCTTTCCACTATCGATTGGGAAAATATTCTGGACCCCGAAGATGTCGTAACCGCAGTTCAAACCTTTTCAAACGTTCTGGTGTACGCTATTGACAGGCATGTTCCAAAGAAAGTTCACCGTCGACAAACCGGCCCTCCATGACAAACGAGTACACTGCGATGGCTGAAGTCTATAAAGAGAGATGCCCTACGGAGGTTTACCAAGTATCGCACAATATCACTCAGAGACTATTACGCCAGTTTCAACCATGCGTACTCGTACAGTCAACACTGTTTCTATCGATATCAGCAAAATATTCAGCGTAATCTCAAGTCGCATCCTAAACGTTTCTGGAAATATGTGAACGAGCAGCGCAAGGAATCAGGACTGCCGTCGTCTATGACTTTCAATGGGAACACAGCTACTACATCTCGAGACATATGTGCACTTCTGTCAGAAAAATTCGCGAATGTAAAGGGCGAACACGAAATTATTGCGACACATTCAACAGGGTATAACTTTTTTACCATTGGGTAAAAATCAACCAAATTTTGCACACTTTCTCATTGATGTGTATTGTTTCCATGCTGTCAAACTCGAAGTCGTGTTTTTCGATACAACGAAAATGGAGGTGAACCAACGCGAGTCGAGAGAACAAATTCTTTCCAAACACCTGGAATTTCCTGACCTGGCAGTTGGGAAAAATGTTGAACATTCACCATTCAACCGTCTCCAGAGTGTTGAAGCGGTTCCAGGAGCGGTAGACGTTGGACCACGGCAAAAGATCTGGAAGAAAACCGGGACCGGAGAACAAAAAGACGGAGGGAAAGGTAAACCGGATGATTAAAGCAAATCCCAACGTCTCAAGACGTGATTTGGCTAAAAAGATCGGCATGTCTCAGAGCTACGTCCAGAATGCAAAGAAGAGAGCTGGACTACATACATACAAGGTACAGAACTTCCCAAACCGCGATGAGCGGCAACAATCGACGGCTAAAACTCGGGCACGGAAGCTCTACGAGAAGATGCTGACAAAATATGGCTGCTGTGTGATGGACGACGAAACGTATATAAAAGCCGATTTTAATTCCGGGGTGGAGTTTTTCACCGGCAAGAGCAAGTTCTATGAAGAAAATGTCGAATCAGGAATCAGAATATATTGGCTCAAATGGCACGTTCCCCGTACATAGTCGGGGATTTGTGCCTAAATTTGTTAAGGGCACAGTTAATGGCGAGATCTACAAATCTGAGTGCCTCGAGAAGCGCTTTTCGCCGTTCTTGCAGCAGCACGTCGAAGCTCCGCTATTTTGGCCAGATTTGGCATCATGCCACTATTCTAAAAGTGTCCTGGAGTCGTATGAGGCTAATTCTGTTCATTTTGTTCCAAAGGACATGAATCCGCCAAACTGTCCGGAGCTGCGCCCGGTGGAGCAGTACTGGGCAATGATGAAGCGGGAACTTTGGAAGAGCAAGAAGACAGTCAAAGACGAGAAGGACATGTTAAGAAAATGGAAAAAACTGAGAAACTGGTACCGGATGACACTGTAAAGACTTTGATGGAGGGTATCAAGCAAAAATGCGTTCAATTTTACACACAAGCCTCCATCGATTAACTTTTCTTTTGATTTTTGAAGTAAATATATGTATAAAACTACCCTAAAATTTTGGTTTGATTTTAAACATTATAAGAAAATTGGCATGACATTTTCGGTGTCTCAATAATTTCGTGTTCGCCCTTTATTCACAGATGAGGCACTAACTATTGAGCAAATCGAACTCGTTGCTAGCAGAGCTCCACTTGTGGGTCACACTCTGGGTGCTATCGATTTTAATGCAACGATGATTACCAGAGCTTCCTCTCGACTTAAGTCATCTTTCAATCCGGGACCCGACGGGCTCCCCTCCGCGATACTGAAAAGGCACATCGAAGTTTTGGTTGCTCCGCTTCTTCAGATCTTTAGATCATCTATTACTAGAGGTATTTTTCCATCTTGCTGGAAATCAGCGAACATGTTCCCAGTTCATAAAAAGGTCAATAAGCGAGACGTCAATAATTACCGTGGGATAACTTCATTGAGTGCTGTCTCGAAGTTGTTCGAGCTGGTGATTATGGAACCTCTTCAGCCTCACTGTAAGCAGTACCTAAGTGACGATCAACACGGTTTCACGTCCGGGCGGTCAATTGCATCTAACCTGTTATGCTTAACATCCCACATAACAGAGAGTATGGAACGTCGCGCTCAAACTGACGTCGTTTACACCGACTTATCTGCAGCTTTTGATAAGCTAAACCACGATATCACAATAGCAAAAATGGAGAGACTTGGAATAAATGTGGTTTCGATCTTACCTCACAGACCGAGAGATAGCGGTTGTCATAGAAGATTGCCAGGGCCCTATATTCACTTCTACGTCAGGAATACCTCAAGGAAGCCACTTGCGACCGTTGATGTTTCTGATATACTTCAATGATGTACATCTAATTCTGAAGACTCCCCGATTGTCGTTCGCGGATGATCTCAAGATTTTTCGCATAATTCGTACAATTGAAGATTGCAGATTTCTCCAACAGCAGCATCAAGCCTTTGCTGACTGGTGTACCATGAACCGCATGTATGTAAACCCGAAGAAGTGCTCGGTAATATTGTTTCACGGAAGAAGGATTCGATCTATTTTAAGTACCGCCTTCTAGAAACAGAAATCTAACGCGTCAGTCACGTGAAGGACCTGGGAGTGATTCGGGATTCTTAACTTACGTTCAAACAACACGTCTCCTAACGTATGCGGAATAAATTTGGACAAATTTCAAAAGGCAATTTTTTTTGTAGAAAACCATTTATTAAATGTTCCCTCTATATGAAAACATTTGTCAGCTTATTAACTTAATGTAGAAAAAAATGAGCCCATTCGAGAAGCTTTATGATAGTTTATAGGAACTTTTTGCAAAGGAGTCAAAAAAATTGATGTTGGCATATTCTTAATTTCTTTCTTAATTTTGATTATCACGTTAGTTTGTTTTAGGTCGAAAATTATTGGCATGTACTCTCTGCTTCAAATTATTCCAGAAATCCTCATTTGGGCGAAGTTGTGATACATTTGGAGGTTTATCAGCCTTTGGTACAAAAGGTATGCCGTAATTCTCCAATGCGCCAAAACTTTTTTTTTGGCATAATAGCTAGGTGCCAGATTGGGCGTTCGCTGCCATTTCGTTCACATGGTATCTCCTAGCGGGTCGAAATTAATACTGGATGTTTAAAATAAGTGTGCCTAGAGTATGACGTTTAGTATGATGCTTTGCAACCGATTGCATTTTTGTTTTAATGCTGGAAGCGTTGTCCAAATTTCATTCCGCATACGTTATGCAGTCGGTAAAGCGTCTCGAGCGCTAGGATGCATCTTCAGGATGGCCCAAAATTTTACAGATGTTTATTGTCTCAAATCGCTGTACTGCGCTTTATCCCAATCAATCCTAGAATATTGCCATGAAGTGTGGAGCCCAAACGACAATAACGGCGTTGAGAGAATTGAAAGCGTACAGCGTCGCTTTTTACGTTTCGCGCTCCGTAGATTGCCGTGGAGAGATCCTGTCCGATTAGCTAGCTATGAAAAACGGTGTCAGCTGATTCAACTGAAACCCCTTTATGTTCGAAGGAATACAGCAAGAGCTTTGTTCATCGCCGACACTTTGCAAGGTCATATAGATGCCCCAGCTATATTAGAACAAATTAATATAAACGTCGCACCACTAACATTACGCAACAACATTATGCTTCGATTACCGTTCAGACGCACTAATTATAGTATGCATGGAGCCATCACTGGTCTACAAAGGATTTTCAACCAGGTTGCTTCAGCTTTCGATTTCAACGTGTCTAGACAAACTCTGCGTCAGCGAGTTCTAGACTTTTTAATCAATCTTTTAACCACATTTGACTTTTTTACCGTTTTTGTGAATTATTGTATGACCACTATTTGTGTATATGACTTGAATGTTAGTAATAAGTTTATTATTAAGACCAACACCATTGGGGCTTTGGTATGCCTGTTGGTGTATAAGACTAATAAAGAATAAAGCATATGCAATCGATTGTGTTAGTGAGTATATATATATATATATATATATATATATATATATATATATATATATATATATATATATATATATATATATATATATATATATATATATATATATATATATATATATATATATATATATATATATATATATATATACATATATATATATATATATATATATATATATATATATATATATATATATATATATATATATATATATATATATATATATATATATATATATATATATATATATATATATATAAATCATCGTACCTTCATTTATCCAATCCGAATGAATCGAATCGAATGCACGAATTGAACACCGGTAAAAAGTGATCCCAAGAAGGATTACCCACTATTCTATCATATAAGCCAGTTCTGCATCCATTCCCTGATCCATATGTCACAAATACTCAGACGAACACATACACAGATACGACTAGCACATAACAATTTTACACTAGTACTAAAACCTACAATTATTACAACACAACTAATAGCGTTTTACTGTTATTTTTTTTAATGCGCCTGCGCGCGTTGACGAGGTTGACCGATAAATCGACACACAATGACTCCCACAGCGAGCCGTGCTCAAAAAGACAGCCGTTAAGCTGTTGAACAATGTCTGCAAACACAACCCACAGAAAAAGTCAATCCACGGCGATCCGCGAATCGGCCACGCCAGTGTGCACAGACTCTTAGCTGACTGTTAGTTTGGGCTGGTGCAGAGTATGAAATAACACAAAACATAAAAAAGGCCCATAAGCCCTCTCGGTTTCCTTGATGCACCACTATCGAGGCGTAATGCAATAACCATCTTAAAGCAGTTGTTTGTTCAAATATGCTTGAAGATGTTTGCAGTACCGTCAAACCCGTCAACCTAGGAGAGGGTCATTCATACATACTTTCATACATAAATACAAACTATTTGGCACAAGTTTAGAGCGTGTAACGTCGTGTCATCTAATCTGTCATCCTATCATCGCCTTGGGGTCAACGGCATATTGACAAATTTCGCATTGAATCCGCTTCTGTTTCTTCCTAATTGCTCCTTTTTGTCCGAAGCGGATCAATCGACTATGAATTGAAACGGTAAACATACTAGCAGTATTAGTTCTTACTCGCGAATACTTTTCCTACAACTGTGCTGTTTCATCTCTATCTTATAACAGAAATCGATTATCCCTGTTCTAGTCAATATATGTATTCATTACATTATGGACCAGACAAACCCTCAATTTTTTCTATTATTATTATCCTGAGTAGCTGGACCAGTGAAGGCATTTTAGGATTTCGCAAAAAGAATCTCTGCCCATAAAGGGCATAAGAAAGATTTATCCACTATTCCCCATAAAGTTTGCTCAAACCGAATGTCCGCCTGGCTCGACTCGAATAGGCCACACCGACCCGAAAGGGTTGCTTATCATTTCTGAGAGCCGGTGTGCTTGGTCGAGTTAAGTAATCGTAAGAAAAAGTCCTGAGTAAATAACTATCTCTTAGGTGCCAGTCCTGCACTCCTTTCCTGAACTAGCCTCATACCCACGATCGAAAGAGTCGATAACTAGTAGGATCCACATGTCCCCCACCCAAGCGAATTGATCAACTTGCAAGTAGGAATACATATCTACCAACCAGCCAAGAAGACTTCCGAATCAATGAGAATGGACCATGCCAGTCAAAGGCCGCAGGCCCAGCGAGATGGCACCGTGCAGTTCCTGAAATTAAGAATTTCGTTAGTGCTACTTACAGATTTCATTTCAAATTCAATTCATTCAATAGTTTCATTCTCTCATGTTAAATTCGCTTGCCGCTGCTCATCTCTTCCGGCATTTCGACTCCGTCGGTCGACCGTCTCATAGAAAGGATCTCTATCGGATCCACAATTTCCGTCGGAACATTTACTCAAAAGATCTTTCATACTTAACCTTCCGGCGAATGCACTGATTTGTATGACATTTAGAAACTTATTTCTTAGCTTTGCGCCGCTCATCTCTTCCGGCATTTCGACGCCCTCGGTCGACCGTCTCATAGAAGAAATTTCTTTCATCGAATCCTCAATTTCCGTCGGAACTCGTATATGAGACATTCAAGGGATTCTACAAGCTCGAATATCAACTACCTGAAGCAAAAATAATATATATGTATAATTTTATAAAAAACTCCCTAATTCTATAATCAACTAAGGCTTTCTGACGATTCTAATGCATAAGCTAATGATGTGACCATCAAGAATGTCAGACAACCTCAATTGACCTCCCTCGACACCAGTTTGACCTTAGCAAGCCGTAACATGGGTGGCGTTGTGAGAGCTGTAGAATAGGATTGAGAACAGTTTGAAACAACATCTGATGTTGTTCCAAATGTATATGATCGAGACATGTCTTGGATCCGCCATCGAGCCTAGTTTGCATACCGTACAAAACTAGACTCACTATACTCAGACGCTCACATACACAGATAGACACACGACTAGCACACAATTGTACACTAGTACCAAAAACTACAACTAACAGGGTTCAACTGTTATTTTTTTTAATGCGCCTGTGCGCGTTGACGAGGTCGACCGATAAATCGACACACAATGACTTCCACTGCAAGCCGTGCTCACAAAGACTGCCGTTTAGCTGTTGAACAATGTCAGCAAACACAGAAAAAGTCAATCCACGGCGACCCGCCAATCGGCCACACCAGTGTGTACAGGCTCTTAGTTGACTGTTAGGTTGGGCTGGTGCAGAGTATGAAAAAACACAAAACATAAAAAAGGCCCATAAGCCCTCTCGGTCTCCTCGATCCACCACTATCGAGGCGTAATGCAATAACCATCTTAAAGCAGTTGTTTGCCAGAGCTTCTTTAAAACTGACGCTGAAATATGCTTGAAGATGTTTGCAATACCGTCAAACCCGTCAACCTAGGGGAGAGATAATCAAATAGAAAATAATATATAAATAAAAATAAAAAAAAATCGCTTCACAGCAAACATAATGCTCTCTATCAACGTGTTTCGCACGCAAAGGAGTACTACAATCCGTATACGTTCGAAAAAAAACCCAGTATCTATTCGGATCGCTGGACAAAACCGTTACACCTGTGTACAAGATATAAATCACCTAATACAACATACCTGTGCTCTACTGGAATCCGACGACTCGTCTATGTTATTTGATGCTTTGGCGAATGAATCCGCCATCTCCTCGCAATAAACCACAATCATCCTACCTAAACAGACTCAGACAGTATATCGAACAATGCCTAACTTTTCGAATCTCCGAATCGGACATCTCAACGTTCAAGAACTTGAATGCCATATTGACGGCCTGAAGCTCCTTCTAAATCGCAACCAAGGCTGGAAGAAGTCATTTCAAATGACATTTTTATGCGAAAGTTCGGGAAAAAACCAACGCGACCGGCACGCTCCAAGTTTACCTAAAGCTGTTATGCATGTAAACGGACGAGAGAAAAGCAAATACGTTCGTGCTGCTGAGCGTGCCTATTACATGTTCGTGAAAGTTCGGTTATTCGGCTTGCTGCCGTAGTTGGGTTTCGTTCGCTAGCAGTTGCGAATGTATGTGAATGGCACGTGTTTAACTTTCATCATCCGTTGCGTTGGAACTGTTGCAAATAAATTTCATAGCAGCGGTTAAAAATGAATGTAGTGAACGACATTCATGGCTTAGATTTGCAAGATTGGAATGTGCGGCATTTCTTTTTTCGCTTGCTATAGGAAAGGATTGCAAGCAAAATATTAGCGGTCACATAGTATAGTTGAAAGGAGAGTTGTTGGCCATTGAAAATCTATAGTTTTGTATATTTACAATGCGTCAAAATGGAAATATTTTCAACTTTTTAGTAATGAGTTTTATATTGAAGTGGAAATTGTTGCCCGTTGAAAATCAATAGTTTTGTACATTTACAATGCGCAGGGAGGGGGGGGGGAGTGGTATCCGCTGATGCCTCAAAATGGAAATGTTTTCAACCTTTTGGTAATGAGTTTTAGATTGAAGGGGAAATTGTTGGCCGTTGAAAATCAATAGTTTTGTACATTTACAATGCGCAGGTGGGTCCACCGATGCGTGAAAATGGAAATGTTTTCAGCTTTTTGGTAATGAGTTTTATATTGAAGGGGAATTCTTTGGCCGTTGAAAATCAATAGTTTTGTACATTTATAATGCGCATGGGGTCCGCCGATTCGTGAAAATGGAAATGTTTTCAGCTTTTTCGTAATGAGTTTTATATTGAAGAAGTTGTTGGCCGTTTAAAATCAATAGTTTTGGACATTTACAATGCACAGGGGGTCCACCGATGCGCCAAAATTGATTGTTTTCAACCATTTGGTAATGAGTTTTATATTGAAGGAGAAGTTGTTGGCCGTTGGAAATAAATAGTTTTGTACATTTACAATGCGCAGGGGGTCCGCCGATGCGTCAAAATGGAAATGTTTTCAAGTTTTAAGTAATGCGTTTTATATTGAAGGGGAAATTGTTGACCGTTGAAAATCAATAGTTGTGACATTGACAATGCGCAGGGGGTCCGCCGATGCGTAAAAATGGAAATGTTTTCATCTTTTTAGTAATGAGTTTTATATTGAAGGGGAATTCGTTGGCTGTTGAAAATCAATAGTTTTCTTTATCTACAATGCGCAGGGGAGTCCGCCGATGCGTGAAAATGGAAATGTTTTCAGCTTTTTGGTAATGAGTTTTATATTGAAGGAGGAATTGTTGGCCGTTGAAAATCAATAGTTTTGTACATTTCCAATGCGCAGGGGGGTCCGCCGATGCGTCAAAATGGAAATGTTTTCAAGTTTTCAGTAATGAGTTTTATATTGAAGGGGAAATTGTTGACCGTTGAAAATCAATAATTTTGCACATTTACAATGCGCAGGGGGGTCCGCTGATGCGTCAAAATGGAAATGTTTTCAACTTTTTGGTAATGAGTTTTAGATTGAAGGGGAAATTGTTGACCGTTGAAAATCAATAGTTTTGACATTTACAATGCGCAGGGGGGTCAGCCGATGCGTGAAAATGGAAATGTTTTCAACTTTTTAGTAATGAGTTTTATATTGAAGGGAAATTCGTTGTCCGTTGAAAATGAATAGAAGTTGTTGGCCGTTAAAAATCAATAGTTTTGGATATTTACAATGCACACGGGCAACCGCCAATGTGACATAATGGAAACTTTTTTATGCGGTAGTAGCATAATCCGGTTACAGAATGATGGTATTGCAAGACAAAATTTTCGTTATTCTTCACCTTTAATCAGGAAAATAAATTTTATTTTTTTTTCGAGAGTTGTCCTACTGGAGCTGTAGAGCTAGGTTCTCGGAAGGGCTCCCCGTCAGAATCACATACTACAATTTGCAGACGAGACAGGCAATGTCGCCCAAAAAACACTGCATTAGGCCAATTGTAGCGGGCCGTGATTCTGAATGTGATATTCATTGTACGGTTCAGGTATGTGCGGGCGTAGGGACTCGCGATCGCGTGTATCATCGCGAAGGGCTCGAACATTTGTACGTTAACGTGCTCGATCGCGTGTGCGTTTGTATGTCGCGTGCGCGTTTGTATGTCGCGTGTGCTAACGTGTATGAACTTCGCGTGTATACATTCTATTTCATAACCGTGTGCCTTTCGCATATTCGCGTGTGTTCTAGAATGATCGCGCGCGGACCGTGAATCTGATACTTAATTTTTGTTTTTTGGTGTACGGTTCAGATTCCAGAAGAAAGTGGGTTCTTACATATCATTAGAATTCCCATTCATGTCGCCGTAGAACGCGTGGTCTAGTGGATATGAGCTTTATTTTTTTTTGATTGGTCCAACTGAATGTATGGACCTAAATTGCTAGAATGAAGGCTAAAGATTTCCGGACGTGACCGATTCATGATCGCGCGCGTTTGCGGGTTCGCGTTTGAGACCGCGTTTGTAACGTCGTAAGTACTAAAACGTTCACACAATTGCCGGAGTGTTATCAAGTTTACGCGATCTCGGGCATAGGTGTGCGTAGATGATCGCGAAGGGCTTAAGCGTTCGTATGTTGACGTGTTTGTCGCGTGTGCTCGCGTGTATGTGACCTCGCGTGTATAAATTCGATTTTGAAACCCTGCGGCGCTTTATATATTCGCGGACCGTCATTCTGATCTTTAGTTTTCGGTGTACGATCATATCTGACAGAGAGCGAGAGTTACCCCATATCACTAGAGTTTCCGGTCATGTCGCCATGGAACGTTTTGTCTAGTGGATATGGGAGTTATTTTTCAATTTTATTATTTTTTTTATTAATTAACAAGGACCTAGATTGTTTGTACTGAGGATAGAGACTGCCGGACGATCCTGATTCATGATGGCGCGAGCGCGGGAGTTTGTAGGTTGACGCTTGAGATCGTGTTGGTAAGTTTATGAGTGCTGAGATTTTCACCTTATCACCGGGGTGTAATCATGTTTGCGAGTTCGTAGGTTGCTTGGAAAATCGCGAGGGGCTCTAACGTTTGTGCGCTGACGTGATTTTGTAACGTGTGTTCTTGAATGGTCGCGCGAACCGTGAGTCTGATATTAAATTTTCAGTGCGCGGTTAGAATTCTGGCAGAGAGCGGGATCGTTTATATCGATAGGGTTCCCGGTCATGTCGCCATGAGACGTGTTGTCTAATAGGTATGGGCGTATTTTCTTAATTGGTCCAGCTGAAGGCATGGACCTAGGCTTCTAAGATCAAGGATAGACTTTCGGACGTGACCGAGTCGTAATCGCGTGCACGATGGTATTTTTGTAGGTTCCCGCTGAGACCGCGTTTGAGAATGTGTGAGTGTTAAGACGTTCACTATCACCATCTTTGTTGACCCAGCTGAAGGCGGGTGTAGAATGGCAGTATAGGACTCGAAAAGAAGAAATAAAAGACAATATATGAGAGACGTAATAGATTAGATAGGTACAAGATACAGCTGAAGTTATGATCATCACATGAGACATACATTAGTACTTCAAACACTACTAATACTTGAATAGCCAATCACCACACATAGCACATCCTTTCTCAATTATCTATTTGTTACTGGTTGATTGTTGGTTATGAGCTGGTAAATAGAGGAAAGGTATAGAACAGATAAAAGGTTCATATCAGCCCTCCCGGCCTCCTCGACACACCACTATCGAGTCGTATTGTAATCAACATCTTGAAGCGGGCTTCTTATATAAATCAAATCCTCAGTAGTCATAATGTTTGGTGGATTATTAACATGAGAACTAATTAACCTCTAGTAGTAGAACTTGGTGCAAATAAAAACTAAAAAGAGCGAAGGTCCTTATATTTAGATAACTCTATTGAATCTATTGTGGCTTGATGATGTTTACAATACCGTCAATCCCATCAACCTGCGAGAGGGACCTTTAATCAGGAAAATAAATTGTTTCATTAATAATTTTGTGGCACACAAGAAACAATTAAACGAACAAAAATATTCTTTTTTCATAATCCACCATTACATTTTGGCATATTTCCATAGTGGAAATCTCAAAAGGAAATGTTTTCGATCATTTTTACCGCTACCTTGCAGTATTTTAGTCGCATAATAGCGAAAACTCAGTTTGTTTACATTAGCGATTTAGGCCAGTGTTGCCACAATTAAATCTGTACCGGGAGTTGAAAAATATTTTGTTTCTGTACTCTGCTATCGAAAAAAAGGACCGGATTCTGTACCCAAACAATAACGAGGTTGTTAAAATTTTCCATTCGGGCAAATCAAACCAGACATTCTGACTCAGTTGTTTTATTTGAGCTGGAATTCCGCAAGAACCCAGTAAACTAAAAGGCGGCGCCGTAACTTGCCATTCACTGTAAAAGTAGTGTGAGAAAGCAGTTAGAATTCCGGATGAGTATAACTGGGTAATGTCAATATCGGCTACAGCTCAAATTCTCACTGCCACTTTGTTTGCCAACCAAAGGTGGCCAACAGAGTGACGGCGAGAAACTGAGATGGGGTTGGAAATATCAAAAAGATGCGAGAAACCGGCTTGCAGGAATTCAGAGTAAACGTATGCACTCCGAGAAGATTCGCTCAGCTTTTATTAGACATCATCCCTTTGATTTGCTGAAAGCATGTTTCTCGCATATTGCATAATAATGTCAGCTTCAGTTTAAGCTCAATCAGTACCAGCTCCACTTCAGATTCTTGCCATCACTGCTGCCTAACTCAACTTTTACTGGGATGCGTCGCAGGGTTAAATTATTTTACCTTGCTGTCATGTAAAAAATCTGTACCAATCTGTAATTTAAAAAAAAAAATCTGTAATCTGTACCCTAATAAAAAAATTATACAAACTTTAACCCATATAGTCCAACGATTCCACATATTGTATGGATGATACCCTGAACAGGTCGTTAGGCTCTTGGATCATTATATGTTTATTACCGTATAGAATCTGTGCCAAAAATGCTTCAGAAATCTGTACCTTTCGAGATAAATCTGTACTTGCGGCATCACTGATTTAGGCCCTCATGAACGATCTATGTCGAACTGAGAATTGCGTATCAAAAGAAAAATGAAAAAAGAAGAAGAAAATGAAACTGATAGCAGTTAGATGGGCTCTAGCAGATAAACCAAGTTGATTTCAAGTAAATCGTTTCTTGAGCATATTTTTGTTATCTTAGAGATCTGAAAAGAGTTAAGCGGCTGTATCTAGGGACAAAAGAATATTTTAAGAGCATCGGTTGATTAAAAAGAAAGAAAATTATATTTCCCGATTTTGTAAATGTCCCCGTTTTATCAGCCTAAAATTTACATATGGGCTGATAAAAACGGGTCTTCACTGTATTACCATTATAAATCACAAAATGGTGGAAACTCGTCAACCGTTATACCGAAATGAAAAAAAACTGGAGAAAGTAGCTACTACATTGAAAACGTATTGCAATTGAAACATGTCATGTTTTGTTGAACAAATTACATTACTGTAATTAAAACTAATCGATAAAAGTTATATTGCGGAAATTGTTCAAAAAATACATCACAGATCGTACAATAAGCATAATATATTTTGCGATGCAGGGAAAAACATATTTCTGCCAAACCTTCTGCAATTAACCTTTTCATCCGTTTTCTTCGCGTAATTGCAATTTGCAAGTCAGTAAACAGTGTAGGCGGCAAAGCTCGTTGTTGCGCATAATTTAACTATTATTACTTAACTATTGATTTTCAACGGCCAACAATTTCCTCTTCAATATAAAACTCATTACTAAAAATCCGCATCGACCTACTCAACGACTTCTTCATTGACGGGCACTTACAGTTGCTTACACGAACAGTACACCAAAGTGATTTGCCAGCAAGAGCACTTCCGGACTTCACTAATAATGGATTTCGCTTATAAACACACGAATTCAATCAATGTGTCTAAGAAGATATACGAAATTACAACATGCGCAACAGGAAATATTTGATCCTCGCTAATCGATAGCTGCAAGTTTCCGAAAATCTGTAAAAAGGCCATCATAACGCCGATTCCAAAATCTGCCAATCCGTACTAGCCAAAAGACTATCGACCAATTAGGGACCTCCCAGTCATCTCTAAAATATTCGAGAAAATTCTGCTCGACCAAATCTCTAGCTATCTGGACAACCATCAAATACAGCTGCTTGCCAAACATCAATCAGGATATCGGAAACGTCATAGCACTCCACCGCCCTAATAAAAATCGTACACAATATCTATACCAACCTAGACGAAGGCAACTGTACTGTGTTGGTTCTTGTCGACCTGTCACTTGCTTTCAACTGCGTTAATCACCGGATACTTCGCGAAAACCTAGAGGAAGAGTATGGTTTGTATGCTGATACATACGACCTGTTGACATCATACCTGAAGCACCGTACTCAGCTTGTCAAAGTGGATGGGAAGAAGTCAGCGGAGAGAGTACTCACAGATGGAACTCCCCAAGGATCCTGCCTCAGTGCAGTTATTTTCCCTATATATTAATAGCATGCCTGAAATTGCCAACCCACGCAAAACCCAGGCTATAATTTTCTGCAAACAAGGTAACATCCTACCTCAAAGCACAGGACTTTTCGCCGGTTCACATCTGTCCTTTCGACACCCACACGCAGGAAGCTGATGCTAGCAGTTATCGTACCTTATCCAACATACAGTGACACGGTAATTGTTCCAGGTTTTTCAACTCAGCTAAGAGAACTACTAAGATGCTTTAAAGCCGGAGTTCGTTTTGTGTATAACATCCGGAGAAGGGAGTCTACTGCCGCTGTCCGCAACACAATTCTAGGGCGGGACCTCATGCAGCACTGCCAGTTTCGCATCAACTGCTTCATGCATAGTGGGTTCTACGAATTGCACCCCGGATATATCCTGGAACATCTTCAGAAAAGCTTCTCTGAGCGCACAAGCTCATTCCACATCCCAATGAACACTACCAGCAGCAGAAAAAGTGTGCTGATTTACGCAGCCGTTAGCTGGAACGCGTTTCCAACTGAAACGAAGAATAAGCCAACAATCACTAGCTTCAAGAAATCACTAAACGAGATCTGAAAAGGCTATCAAAACCAGAACCAATTGACGTGTATATTAGTCCTTCTATTTATTAAAAATGTAATGTATTTGTATTTTGTATGGTTACTTGCAACGACACCTGTTAGCGTAAGCTTCATATCAGGTTAAGGAAATTGTTATTTTTACTTGACCTGAAAAACCGTTTTCACTACCAGGTTCTCGCTAACACTAATAAAATTACAAATCAAACACTGCTGAACATGCTCTAAATCAAAATTTGATTAAATTGATATTTAATAGTCTTTCACTCACCCTCTTCATCTTCTTCGCTGTCGCTCAAAGCTTTATTTTTCTTCGCTGATTTACGCTCAAATTCATCCTCTTGCTAGAAATAACATACAAAAATATCAAATAGAGTGGTAATGTTGAGCAAATCAACATAAAATATGCGATAGTTGTAATAGAAATACCTCACTTTCTTCTGCTTCGGAGTCGAGAAAATCAGCCATCTTATTAAACTACACTCTCCGGTTGTATTTCGACAGTATTTTAGTAATATAAATCTAGTAGAAGACCACACTGTTGTTGTTTCCGAGAAAAGTTAACTGATTTTAAATAAATGAATCGAAATTTCAATCATTGAAAACGCTTTAATAAATAAAGTGTTACACCACACCGCCAGTCAAGAAAAGAGCGCACGAACTTTGACGTTTGCAGGGATGCCAGAGCCAGAGCATCTGCTGTTCCAACACAAACTGAAATTACACTGTACCAAAACCGAAGCGTAAATTCGAATGCACTGATAAAATCAAGTACCCGTATAAATAAATACCATTCCCGAAATCTTCGGAACCATTTCCAAACTATTCGTATAATGCTCACCATATTGGGAATACTACTGATATATTTCACCATTATAATTGAACTGTTATACTACCATACCCAAGGGGCGTGACACTTCCAATAAATTATAAAATATTATGCAATTATAACGTTTTTGTATAATTATAGACAACATTATAATTTTATACACTTTATAACCATAGAATTTTTGAACTTGTTTTCGAACATATTCTCAGTGTGCTGTGGATTTATGAGCTGTCATTTATTATTGTTGACATTAGGTCTGTTCCAGTACCAGGAGAAACTGGAAGTACTCCGGAGAAAATCGTTCCTGTACTCTCTTCTTCTCTTTTTTCTTCTTCTGGTAGCAAACCGGAGTAAAAAGGAGCAAAGATTTTTTGCTCCTGTTTACTCCGGAGTGACTTCCGTATACTGGAACAAACCTATTGTTGAATTGAAATTGATCGACAAACGAAAATATCAATCCAACAATGAAAACGGAAGCCTTTGTACTTGTGCCACATACTAAACCACCGAAACCGACCTGATTACACTGCAGAAGAATAACTACTTGTGATGGAGTAGTAGGTATAAGCAATCCAATAATGATTCCCATCCACGGGTGTCATTTTGTGGTTTACGTGTTGTTTGATTGTCCGATATGAGAAATGAAAAATCTTTAGTTATTTCATGCCGTAAATATGCTTCGCAAAATACCGAACCGAAGACCAATCTGTATTGAAACATCGACGACTACAGAACGCGCTACGAGCTGGATGAGCATTGGGACCTTCGGCGTATTTTCATGGAACTACATCAACACTGAATTCCGGACGACGAACTCGTATGTTTGCTCAGTGTTTGTGTATGTAGAATTGCTACACTTTCGCTACTCCCCAGAGACGATGGAACGTCTTAAGCAGCTGTTGGACGGGGTTGCCAATAAGAAGAAATTAGCTTCAGCGAACATTCGTTTCGGCTTCGAATGCTGCTGCATCCGAAGTACAACGGAAAGGACCGGAAGATCAGGTTTCTCACAGCGGTGCTCTACTGCGAACGGAATACTCGAGTAAGTTTAAGCATGTGCAGCTTCACATGTCGAGAAATGCCGGAGGGTAAATCTTGAGCCAAACAAAGGTGGGAACGCTTGTACTGATTGACGCGATAGGCGATTCGGATAAGCCGGTTAGAAAAAATGTAAAGATCTCATTCCTGAAAAAGATGATTAACCATTGCTACAAAATTGTTGTAAGATATTTTGTTGTCTACCACTTTATTTTCCAAAAATTTTCAGTGTAATTGTAATTGTAATTGTAATTGTAATTTATTAATTATACGAGGGCCTGTTAGTTATACTTTACATCAGGTCAAGGAAGATACTTAGTTAGAATACAGAGGAAAATTAATCAAAGTGTTTGTTTTTCTTTCAGCGGAAAAAGCAATCCGTCAATCTAGACAACGAAAGCGTCGAATGTAAAGAAATTGACGAAACTGTAGACCGCCGGGTCATATAGTTGATGACTTTAAGGAGAAGAAAATCGACGAAAGCAATTTGGGATTCAAGTAGCTTCAGAAGATTGGTTGGAGCGGCGGTTCATTAGGATCTAGGAACTGTTTCTCACAGTTGATCCCATCAATTGTCAAATCAAGATAGGACGCCGAGGTCTTGGTGGTAGATCTGCTGAAACAATGAAACAAAACAAGAAAACCGTCAAAATTGATACCCGCAACGAATCCTACGAAATTGATATCAACTTCTATCGGTGGACTATGCAGAATTTTCGAGACAATGGCATACGATTTAGTATTCAGCAATGAGTTTCATAAGAACGCACATTTTTTGTATTGCAAACGTATTTAAAATCAATCCATAAATACATAAATCGTGCTCTCCACAACTACCTTCGACTCTTCTTGGGATTTAGTTCCACCATTTATCTCCTAATTTTTTAGCATCTTTCTGATCAATCTATTTTTCTCCACCCAAAGGTATCTCTGTGGGAGAAACCACTGAAACATCAGTATCAATTCGAGCCAATTCTACACCAAAAGGTTCTATCGCGGAAAAAAATTTCATTCTTCAGCTGATCAAATTGTTCATCTCGTTCAGGTATCGTTGATATCGTTTCATGTTTAATCTTTATTCCACGTTCTCCATTAGACGAGTTTAACGGGAGAACCTCCTCCATATAATCTTCCATTAGTCGTTCAATGGGATTAGACACGATTGGTATTGGTGGGACATTCCGGCGGTCTTTTTCGTTCTCCCGAAACGTTCTAATTAAAGAGTCGATGATCTGTTGACGTTCACGCCAAGTGTGAAACTCTTCTAGTTTTGTTAGACATAGCTCATATGCAAAATTGTTGTATACTCAGTCTTGAAAGGTAGTTGAATGCCAGCAATTTCCTTATTAAGCCATTTTAAACGACGATTATACAAGGGTGATGGAAGTGGATGCAGTGCAGACATCAGAGCAATGTTCTCTTGACATAGACGACAGGTTTTTCCATATCCATATATTGGCTCTGCCGCAGGAAGTTACTATTATCTACATTTTCAAATTTTGCATCTACTACATTTAGGAAACTTTCAGTTGTATCCAAGCAGAGGCTTGGAACCCACTCGACATCAGCAAAATCATATGGACTCGCAGTTCTTCCTGTAAAAGTTACTCATAAAATAAAAGAAACAAAACGAATTATGATACAAACCGTTGACGAAATGTTTCTTGCAAATCCAAAGCGATCTTGTGTCCGATTTAGAGGAGAAGCTCGAAGTGGATGAGCAAGTTGCTACCCAAGTTGAGGATTGAATCACGTCGACAATATTTGGAAAAACGCGAAGTTGATAAGGTTGCAGAACTTGAAGCCAACGATGTTGTTGAAGCGGTCATTCTGATGATTAGTATCAAATTGAGGCATCGGAGATAGGAGCGGGAACTGCAGGATCGGGATTCAAACTCTGTGGCAGAAGCATAGTTTTTGCTATATCCCGGTCGGATGATGGAAAATCTTAATGTGCTGCTGTGAAATGTTACTGAAGAACGCTGAAATTGTGGTTGTTTGCTGCTGTTGCGGTTGGGATGGCTGAATTATTATCGGCATTAAGACAGACCTGTTTTGAGGTAAAGAACTTGTAGAAACCAAGACTGGGACTTGACAAAGCTGCGTTTTTGTGTATGGCTCCGATTTTACTAAACCAGGAGACCCCCGAAGGTAAGTCCAGCCAGCAAATGAGCCCGTAATTTTTGCTGGTTCTAGTTAGTGCCCAGCTCCAGTGACACAACCTATTCTAATTAGGATCGATTATGTCACTGGAGCTGGATACTAACTAGAAACACCTAGAATTATATAAAATATTTGGGTACTTACCATTTCTTGTTTATGCAAAACCATTTTTTCATTGTTTATAATCACTCGCGGTAACTAGGCTACTATGGTAATGGGTGTTCGAATTTTTTTTCGAACTTTCTACGATTCGAGTACAGTTATAACTTTTATAGACAATTATAAAAAAATATAGGGAGTCATACAAAGTATAAAACCAGGTGAAATATTTTTATAAAAGAGTGTCACGCCCTCGACCATACCCATTTTAGTTACTATTTCCAATACCTTCCGTGTATCCTATATTGGAGATTTGTATATTACATTGTCCTTTGGCGCCAGAGGTTAATATTGCTCTGGTGGGCTTTGTTATTCATATATCTGTTTACGCTGCTCCAAAAACCTGTAGATTAATATGATCAAAAATCCGCGCCTTGCAATATTACGGCGATAGCTCAATTGGATAAAGCGTCAGTCACCTTAGTGTCAACGAAGCTCTCTCTTCAGAAGATAGCCTGTAACAAGATAAAACTTCATCAATCGATAGAATTGAAATGTTGAAGAGCAAGAGATTTTTGTCTCCAGCTAATATTTTATCCATCGCTAGACCTAAAATATGCATGCCACCATAATCTGTATGGTTCTTGAATGGGATGTTGTCAAAATGTATATGGAAAACAGCACATTTTGGTATGGTGACTGTCCTTAACGACCTGTTGTTTGTATGGTCGAGCATGAAAAAACGACACTGGTTATGTTCGATATTATACTAGGCAATGGTTAATCTATTGTTGAACGAACCATATTGAAAATGGTTTTTCAACGTTTGATTCAATGGTTGGCATATGGTACAGATTTATGCGGGTACCCACGAGGGGCAATTCACTTCCCATTCAAAGTGAATTGAAAATACCCAATTGAAAAAATACACGAGAAATGCTCCAATACACCTTAATACATTTAGTACGCCGAAAATACACTAATGCACTAAAATACGTTACTTCTGGAAGAATTTTTCAATACGTCGATAATACGTCGAAAATACGCTAATACACAAAAATACGTTAGTACCGGAAATATTTTTCAATGCGTCGATAACAATCCAATTCGTCAAGTAATACACTGTTGATACAAGCCATACAAATATTACAATAATTTCATGCCAAATGAAACTAATTCAGTATATTTCTTATTATGACATAGCGTATGTTTTTTCAAGCTAGATTGTTTACTTTTCTCGGAATTGGGACTCCCAGCAAACGGACTCAGAATCGGTGAATCATTAGAATGACAAGTAGGCAGAAATCAATCAGAATTCTTGTTAGTTTGATTCAGAGGAACAATCCCATAATCTTTAATGGAAATAAACATCCCGTAACATTTGAAAATACTCCCAGAGGACGTGAACATAAATAAATCCGGAACTTCCTACCAGCATCAGTTGGAAATTTTTGATCAAGAATTCGCTCATTTTATCGACATAAACAATGGTTTAATGTTTACCCTAAATAGCGAAGCTCTAAAATCTTGCAAGTTCGAAGTTTACATTGCGATGGATCATTTTGTTTAGATATATAGGTTGCATTATAAATCAACACTCGTTGGGGGAATAGAATCGAAACCAACGCTCGATGAATTGAGAATGCAAAACACAAGATTGTACGCAGCTCACCTGGGTTCGATTCCCAATCCCGCACATAGGGTTAGAGATTTTTCCACAAGAGATTACTCTAACCAGGAAAGAGGCGAATGACCCTAAGGTTAAAACCTCTATAATTAAAATAATAAAAAATAATACTAAACACAAGAATCCGAATTACGAGTCGCTTCCGATCAACTTGCAGGAATGAGTTCAGCCATAACTCTAAGTCCAGTTGGAATTCTGGCTGGATTCTGCCAGAATGCAGGCTCTAGTGACGCAACCGAGTCTAGTACAACCAGTAGGAATTTCGGCTGATTTTACTTAGGAGCATCTCAATTTTACTGAGATGCATCTCAATTTTTGAAACAAATTTAGATAATACTGCAGTGATTAAATATAATACCGCGTTGCTCAAAAATTACCATTGGGTAAGCCTAATTAGAAATTCTAATTCTCTAAATAATAAAATTTGGCA
The DNA here is from genome assembly GCF_030247195.1 of Topomyia yanbarensis. Taxonomy (NCBI): domain Eukaryota; kingdom Metazoa; phylum Arthropoda; class Insecta; order Diptera; family Culicidae; genus Topomyia; species Topomyia yanbarensis. The sequence goes on along the minus strand of NC_080670.1, from coordinate 99,611,286 downwards.
TAATGCTTAATTGTTCGTTAATCTTGAAAAATCACAAGTAATTCCATTTGTACTAATTTTATTATTTGCGTTTATGAAATTATTCTACTTGCAATTCTACAATAACATTTAAACGTCAAAATTCAGTAACATTCGGTTTCAATTGATTATTCAACAAAAATACAATGCGTGCATACAATTGTACGTTTTAGTACACTAATCCATAAGAATTATGAAATAATTCACCAATACGCATAATACATTGCATTTCGTTAACAATACACAAATACGTTTTTAATGCGCTAATACGTAAGAATTATGAAAGAAATAACCAATACTCATCAATACACAAAATACATGTCATTTCGTGAAAAATACACAAATACGTCTCTCAAGACGTTAGCCTGAATTGAGCATTGCATGAAAATGTATAACCTCACTTTTCTGACAGCTCAGAGAGCTTGTTTACATGGACTTAGAAAATTTTTGGTTTCACCCAGTACAAGAAACTCGGTTCGAATTCTAACACCATGTAAACAAGCTTGCTGAACTGTCATTTTTTCGAGCATTTTTTCTCATATGACGTCATCTTGCAATGTCCCATCGAAAATACTAGAGTGAGTCGCCCCTCGGGTACCCATTAAAGCGTAGAAAACTACGCATTTTCAACACGGTTAAAAAAAGTTCCCATAAATGAGTTTTATACGACAGATCTTCGGCAAAACTGGGAAAACTCACTTATTGGGTAAACAGCACTTTCGCAATAATGGGTAAAATCATTATATGTCAAAAAATGGGTAGTTTTTTACCCAACTATATTCTTTAAATGGTAAAACTGGGTAGAAAGCTACCCATTTTCCAGAACAGTCAGAAAGATGAAGATCAAAGAATTTTAAAATAAATTGTTCGGATCGTCTAAATTGAGAAAACCATACTAATTTAAATATGTTTTTAATTCAAAAGGTTATATTGATTTCTTCCAACATAAATTTCAATTTTATTATGGTAAAAATATTAATTTACGATTGTTCTGCGTTCTCGCTTTCTTAAAAAATTATGCATAAATTTTGTACAGTAGAACGCTTGCTGGTTTGACTTTGTAAGCAAATACGTTCAAAAAGTCTGCAATTTTTAACAGATTTGTCGGAACGCTCAAATTGAACACCATGAACGATTTGAACAGCGTATCGATCGCATTGATCGATTCTGGTCCACAGGAAACAATAACATTAGGTGGTAAAAAAACAAAATATTCTTCTCTTTGACACACAATATGCGATGTTAAAGCATTGTGTTCCTGAATGGCATGTGAATCCGTTATCCATCTAATTAATGGTGCAGCAAGCTGAATGTCAATAGACTTGTTTGGCTCTGTGTTTTCCGCACTTCTAACACCTTTTCGAGTCAAGGTTGACATTATTCTTAGACAGCCTCGAATGGGATCTGTAATAAAACCAAACACATTAATTGTGATGTCTGTTTATTATTTTTCATTCGTACCATTTGCAATTTCTTTTAAAGAATGTGGGTTGTGCATAAGACCTTTAGCGAACACTTTCTTTAAGTCAACCTCCTTATTGAAATTTGAAGCGTTCATACGCTCATACGCCATTTGAATCTAAAAATTGTTTTTGGGAAATAAAAAGTGTTGATCAGGTTGAAAGAATTGAAATATTCCGATGATAAAACAGAAATAATTACCGTTCTCCCATTGTATGAAATCAAATGATTACCTCAATACGCAATACGCTTTGAATATCCATTTTCTCCCGCAGCAGCATCATGTGCAGATCATGCACATCGCTCATGATTTTCGCAATTACAGGATAGTTTGCTGATGTTTGTCCATATCTAGCGCAGTTTTCAGCTAACTCGATCATTTCCGTTGAAACATTATCGGGTGCTGAGCTCTTCCCAACAAACAATTAAGCTGGATGATTGCTTGAACAGCTCTTGTTCAGCTTATTTTCCTGCATCAAAGGCTTGTTCAGCTTTCGTTGTTTGTTGGGTTCGGTGAGTGGGTAAATTTTCTGTGCTCAGGTAACAAATTTTTACAGGCATTTCTCAAATGTGTTTGTATTAACCCAGTGTGCTCATGTTTAGCGCCTTGGCCACCATTTTTCTAGAAAAATAGAGACTAAATGTGAAATTAAATTATTTGTGTTGGCAGTATGTACTTCATCTAGTCATGAAATTCGAAATATATGAAACAATATATGTAACCTAGTAAAATTCAGCCGGAAATGAGCCGAAATTCAGATTCTAATTAATACTCCGGCTCCAGTGACTCAACCGATTCTAATTAGGAATACGAGCTAGAGCCAGCCAGCATTGCGGCTCATTTTCCGACTGAATTTAACTGAGAAGGTTTCTTGCATACACTTTGACTGTGTCAACTATTCTGAATTATTTTTGTCAATTCGGTCAAGCAAAGTAACGCACCTGGTGGCATATGCCAACCTACATACAACTTCATAAGTGTGAGTATTCATGACCAATGAATGTATTAAACGCTTTTTTATTTTCATTATTTTAGGCTCTCAATTGATAATCTCTATTAGTGTTACCTAGCCTAACTTTGGCGTATAAAAGCTTGTTATTTAGAATAAAGAAAATTATTTAAATTAATATTGTTTTTCTCATAAACCCACCGCTACCAGTCTGAATCTACTTAAGACGAGTTTCTGTTCTATTTGATAATTAAAAGCAATTCTGGACGAACAGTAATCTCATTTTGTAGTATTATATCTACTGTACTCAATGCGAGCCAAATAAGCACACACAAATGAGGAATAGAAATTGAGTGTGTAAGTTACAATTCACAACCGCAGGGATGCCAGGTACGCACATTAATCTACGTTTGACAGATTTTCAATATGCTGCACAAATTCTGAAACCGCAGAAATTTCCAGTTTTCGGTTTTAATGCAGATTTCCACAGCTTTCACTTATAATGCATAGACTTGCACAGATTTCTCAATTTTTCACTCGTGCAAACACTAAAAGAAAAGAAAGGTTGCCACCTCTTGTTTTGAGACAAATTTGTGTACGTTTTCCTTAACACAGATTGGGACAAAATATTACCTGGCATCTCTGTTCACAACATCAACAAAAACTTTGTTTAAATCAAGATAGTAGGTTCAGTAGGTTACAATGTTATTGTCTTAGAAATACCTGGTAAAACCGATTCGAATCCTGAATAGATTCCTGTTCAAATTCAACAACCAATTCCAAAACATTTGGTCGTGTCACTTGAACTGGAACCATACAGATTCCCTTCAGGATTACGAATAGGGATCTTTAGGGGTGTGCGGGTTAAGGCATATTCTGATGCAGATTAGTACCGTGAGTTAATATCTCAGTTCTTTTTCAATTTTTTGTCCCGAAACTATTAAAAAAAACATTTTTTAGTTTGTTTCCTTTTAGGACAATAACACATCCAAACCCATGCGACTTGCACGACCCTATAGGTTGCCTTATCAGATCTACCATAGTTTGCAGATGAAACTTGGGATGGCAGGTTGCTAGCGGATTGACAAAGTACCATATCATGCTGTGTGGGGTGCTGTCCCGGTTAACAATGAGGCGAACGAGATAATGCTGATTGCTGATTGAGTTTAATTTGGTTTTTTTAAATTTAAAAATCATAAAAGAATAATTAAGGTTTAAGAATGATATGAGTGTACTCGTAAGGACACCCGCTCCCAATACATATGAAAAACTGGCACAATTTTTCCAAATTAAAGATCCCTATTGTCTGAAGCTAAGTATGCACCTCTTGCGAAATGAAATTTCCTATACAAAACCTATGCATAAAAAACACCGCGAAATGCTCGCGGAAAAAAATTTCGTTTCGATTTCGTAAGCGGTACGCAGCTCTCGCGAAAACAATAACGAAAAATGCAGTTAGCCGAGACACGGTTAGACAAACGATTAGTTTCATAATACTTCCGCGAGATAGCGCTGCTTTCTATGCGCTGTCACCAAGGCAAGTTTTTTCCTTGCGAAATAATGGTCAGTGGTATTATTCCGCACGAAGGCTCGCGAAATTTTGACGGCTTGTAATGAAAAAAGTACAAAAAAACAAGATTGTGTATTTTTTGTCTACAACATTGCAACCTGACGAATTTTTTTTAGTAATTTGTAATGGTGAGTATTTAAATATGCATCTAGTTTAAAATGATCATTTTATATGTAACGATTATGTACAGCATGTATATAATCGTTACATATAAATGCAGGTGAAGAGGAGGTTGAAAAATTATGAGAATCGTTTTTTTTTTCAGCGGTAGCAGCAGCAGCCACCGACCTGCCTCAGCTCAGTGTCGTTGCACAAAAGGTGTAAAATTCCGCTGTCTGGAGTGGCAAAATTTTGTCGGAAACCTATCTATCGAATTGGATTTTGATACAGTCAATAGATTATCCAAAGATGCCCGGCCTGGAATGCCAGTCTTATTATTGTGAAAATCCATGTCATGTCACATTTCATAGACACAAGCCCAGCAGCTCTCATCGGTTAGTGTTCAGTTTTCCGCGTCGCCGTTCGTAAGCTTCTACAGTGCAGTGCATGGTGTACATATTTGCAGCTTTGGCAAAGTTTCATATACCGGGTGTATTTATAATATCGTTAGTAACAGTAGTTTCTTTTCATCTCCCTTTCGACAACCAACTGGATTATGATACAATACTATTACAAGGTAGATTCTGGGTTCGTTTGATTGCCAAACAAAGCTCCACGAAATGGTTTTCACCTTTTACAACACATCGTCCTATTAACCGCTAAACAATGTTCCCACCACTAACACCGCCGTCAGCGGCATCCGTTTTCTGCGGACGTAGCAGCCCAGCAATGCAAACACTGGGAGCACCTCCTCTCTCAAAGTAGTCTCCGTCAGTGAGTCCGTGGCCTTCCGCCCAGTGGTCCATTTGAGCTCCAACAGTTATTGCGGTTACGTGCCGGTTGTCTCAATGCCGAAAGTGATGTCAACAGGAACAACGAACAATCATGATGTCATCGGCGCCGCCAATAGTGTTGGAGTGAGTGTCTCATTGGATTCCTCTTCGACCACCGTAGTTGCTGCCGAAGACTCGATACTGGATTGCGCGGATAGTGAAATGGAAAATAACCATCCACCACCACAGCACCCACGAGAGCGGAAAAATTACAGCGCACAGAAGGATATGAATGTCAAGCGACGGAAGACTTGGATGAAACAGCATCAGCAACCAGGTTTCAACACTTCCAAACTGGAGCACACCGCAAATTCACCGGATGGAAATTGTAGATCAACATCAGATGGACCCCAGCAGATCGTCAATGGTTTCTGTCCGCCAACTAACGGAATATTCAGCAACGGCTTTTACCATCAGTCATCGGCACAATCAACGCCAATACTACAGCAGAAAAATAAATATTCCAAGACTAGTCGCTGCATGACGTCACATATTATCTAGAACCACAGCTCGCGCACGCCGGTTGAACTCTTTCTTACTTTCGAATCTAGCTGCATCCAACAATAATTATTTACGGTGGAATTTGGACCGACCAGGCGAGCCTGATTTACGAGTAAAACGTCCCTTTGGCAGCAATTGTCAAGAATGACACGATTTGTTTATAAGCTTATATGGTTCCGGTTGCTTTCTGATAGAATGACACTGCCGCGAGACATATTTCCTTTCAGTTTGAAAGACCTTTGGGAAACTATGGTTTCAAATTTCTTGACTAATACTTTTAATCATTTATCCCACCAACGAACCACCTTTTCTAGTACATACGAAACACTTAAAGCAGTGACCTATGTAGGCTATAAGATATCGCTGTTAATGTTCAAATACCCAACGCAATGAATTGATAAATTTTTGTTTAGGTTTTTTCAACACCCTGGCTGGTGAGCCATTGTGTACAAGTGCATAAGTACTGAAAATCTAATAGACATTTTCACAATTATATTAAACGTATTCAGTCATGGAGTCCTAGTTTGGAGAAATGAGATAGGTACAATTGCAACACTAGGTGAATAAAACAGGTTTTTTGGCATCGATCCATTTATTTTTAAGGTCATTTGTTTATTTTCGATTTCGTATCTGACCTACGCTGCCCATAATCGCATATTTGTCTCATATTCTATAGAATTCCCTATCTACATAGGAGTTCAGAAATCAGAACATATTGGGTCAAATGACACATTCTCCGCATGTTGTCGAGAATTTGTATCTACATCGGATTTACTTGCAATTACTGGCAAGTACATGAACTATATAAAAAGTTGAAATTCCATTTCAAGTAGTTATATTTTATATCAGAACCACACAACTGAGTTATCGTCTAAGCATGTTCCAAAAGCCATGTAATGTAATAGTTATTGTATAATATTTAATGTGTGACCTTTATTATTTAATATTTTCATATTTGTATGAAATATATTTAAACCCTTGGTTTCCTATGCGGGAGGTGTATACTCAACGTGGCGAATAAAATGGCAGATCCGAGCAAGTGCTGGATTTGTGATTTAAAACTGCCATGGTCGTTACAGTATTTGATTTTCCTCGTCGCAAATAAGTTTTTGCTTTTTAATTCAGCACAGCGAAAGTTATATGCATTCAAAGACCGGGAAACCATCCCAACAAACATTTTTCAAATGGCCTGCATTGAAATGTAGAAGTTCATGCGCGAATCAGTTGTTACTAGCATTAGAAGATTGGTTTGCAGTTTTGTTGAAGAAAAATACTTCCATATAACACTTGTCCACATGTGACAACTCATGAACAATCCACAATTTTAAATAAACTCACTATTGGTATATTTTTCAGCATTATTCTGTGAAAAGTACCAATTTGCTGCGGTTAGTATTTGGAATGTAACTGAAGAATCGATCGAATCATGACTTATATTTTTGTACCAACCTACTACTTGCTGTGTATCAACCTACTCTGAACCCGAGTTAAATTGATCGGTGTTAGGTCAGACCGAACTAAGTGACAATTTATTGATTTCGAGAAAAACGAGTTTAAAGTTTGAATCGCAGCACCTTTTACATTATAATTGGAAATTATTTTCGCCATAATTCTTGCTTATTCTTACATATTTCAAGTCTGGCTAAAGTCGAATGTAGCTGAAGAAATTCTTTATCAAGTGTTATTATTGTCTTATTTTTTATGTTTTGCGATTCAGTACGGTCTGACCTAACACCGACCAATTGTTACAAAAATGCAAACATTTTTTCTCTACATTTTAGTAAAACGGTAAAACCAAAATTTTGTGTTTTTAGTTTCAAGACAACAGTCTTATCTGAGACTTCCATCCCCAAGGTTGACGGGTTTGACGGTATTGCAAACATCATCAAGCAGCATATGACAGACAACTGCTTTAATATGGTTATTGCATTACGCCTCGATAGTGGTGCATCGAGGAGACCGAAAGGGCTTGAGTCTTTTATTTTTTGTGTTCTAATCCCTTTTTTGCTCAAGAACAATTTAACGTTAAACCATCATTAAATTTTAAAATCTCTTTGGGACCATTTATAAACTATATAACGCTTTTAGGGGGAGGGGGTACGACAAATTGTGACATGTTGTGACATAGGGGAGGAGGAGTAAGCTACTACGTTACGTAACCTGTTTTATAAAGGATTTTTAAACTCAAAATATTTACATTACTTGTAAACTTTTCTATTTGTTGCCCAGAGCAAACCACGTCAAACACTTTATTCCTTCATAGCGTACCAGGCAGCCTTGACGATTATAAAATTTTTATTCGTTTTTATTTTTTGTATCTGGATGGCAAAAAGATTGGTCAACTGCTTCAGACGAGCTACCAATTCAAGAACCACCGCTGTGCCGGCTATGAGTACAAAGGTTATCGGTCTGCTCTACGTATGTTTTCCGAATGTTTCAGCATTAAATTGAGAATTATGTTTGCCAAGTTGAGGTGATCGTTATCATCCGGAAAATCATTTCAACGATCGCTTTTCGAGTAATGCCCGGAACTGTAGCTTGCTTATTTTGTCTCCATTGGCAGGATAATCAACCTCGGGACAAATTGGGAATTTTCCTTAGTACGCCATTTGATTGCACGTTCTCTGGTGGTAATAAATTAGTTTCGATGAAGTCTTGAATAACGTAGATTGTCAACTGTTCGTCTTTTCCATTTAAAATTACTTCACCCTTTGTGTGTTCATACGCTGCTTGTGTAATCAAGGGCTGTGCTTCCCATGCAACCGTTACTTGAATTCCACTGTTCACAAGGGCAATCGCCGTGTAACAATCAAATGGATCCGGGAAGAATATCCCCTTAGCTGGAATCTGTAGTAGTCTGTGTAGTACTGAGAACAAATTCGACTTCCAACACCTCGCATTTCTTGTTGATTAACAAAACGTATTTGAAGAACACGATTTTCAGATATTCCATCAACTGGTCATAGAGCTCGGACACGTTGGCGCAGTCGAGCAGTTTTCTCCGAGCTTCTGACTGCACGGAATTTCTCGATTTATGTTCCAGCGCTTCATATGGAATAACACTGCGAGTGCGGAATTCACCGATACATCCAAACCTGTAGATAGAAAACAAAACACGAATAAAAATGCATTGTGCTGAGACAATGAATCATTCTTCTGTCGAAGAGACATTGTTTTTAGAAAATATTTAAAAGAAAATCACTAAAAACCCACATTGGAAACCAACAATCGCAAAAAACCATGCAAATTTGAATCTTTGAAGGAGTCAACTCCTCGTATGAGTGTCAAACTGGTGCCCAGGTGTTTTGAAATGGTTGGATGGAAGCTAATTATTCTCCGTATCACACATTTCACACAAAATATTCGAATTAGCTACCCCCATATCATCATCGCTATGAAAACTGATAGTACTGATAACAATTAACTAATTTCTCCAGATATTTCAGCTGTTGATAGCGCTTCAGTTTGTCCATTAAATAGTCGATCCCAGAAATGATATATTACAGTTTCCGTAAATTTGTTCCAGTTCTGCCAACGGCCAGCAAGAAGAAGCTTGTTCAAGCCGTCATAGTTCCTTTCGTGGCCTACTGTGATGTCGTGTATTATCCGGGTCTATCAGTAGCACAAAAAGAACAGCTTAACCGTTGCTTCAAAGCGTCCGTTCGGTTCGGTTTGTTTACAACTTGCGTCAAAGAGAATCTGCCGACACGGTGCGTAGTTCAATACTTGTACATGAATTCGATACAAACTATCAACACCGAATCCTGTTTTATGTAATTGTAATTTATTTTGCATTAACGATATCCTGGTGGTTGTACCTTTTGTCAGGCCAGGACAAGGATACTCGGGAAATCAACCAGAATATATCCAACAACATCTCCAAAGAGGCCAACTAAACCGTACGAGAAAGTTCATCACCACTTCGGAGACGTTAAACTAAACTGCTTATTTCTTGTTACAACTAGTTTTCAAAATGTATATATCGCAAACGTACTTTCTTTGACCTGACAAATGTAACAAACCACCAGGGTATCGTTAATGCTAAATAAATTACAATTACTGTTTTGTAGAATAGCAGACAGGCTGTTCCAATTTCTGCGTCGTTCAAAATCGGTAGGCATCATAGATTGAATCAGCCAAAAGTTACTATGCAGCAGTCGCACATGTCACGAAATAGGCAAAAGATTATTTAAAAATCTTTTATTGGATCACTTTACGACAAAAAGTCTATTATTAAAATTCGATAAAATTTATAGAATTACGATATTTTGACTTAAGTATGTTTACAAATAACAACTGATCTGTTGCCAGAAGCGACATCTGACAGTAAACAAACATAAACTGGTCTGTCAGAATTTCGCGAACAAATCTTGAGCGTTTTTTCAAAACGTCATATCTGCAATGAGTTACTCTCTTTGTTTACTTTCTCTTCTGTTAATAATTCGGTCACTTTAACATTTATCCCTCAGCTCTTTGCATAATATGCTAGTTAAAACCACCGTCTTTCGATCTGTACTGTAAAATAAGTGAAAAGTGTTATAGTGACGCCGTAAAAATCGAAAGAGAAAGTATAAACAGAGAGTAACTCATTGCAGATATGACGTTTTGAAAAAACGCTCAAGAAATGTCAAAATTCCGCACGGAAAAAGGAAAAATATTTCGCAAGCTCATTTCGCAAGCTCATTTCGCAAGAGGTGCATACTAAGCTTGAAACAGGAAATTTAGTAAGATTTATAAAGTTTCGACTTGTAGTTCTTCGATGAACCAAAAAAAAAAAAACAAAAAGAAAATAGACTCTCTCATTAGCCATCGACGAGGCAACATCGGCGCTAAAACGAGGCTTGTGAATTCGGTTCGATTAAAGTGAAAAAAAGTTACTTCCGCCATCTTTGAAAAAGCTACTCATGTAAATTGTGCTAGTTGTGAAATCGTATCGAATATCAAAGTGAGTTTTTTTTTTTTGAATCCATTTATTGATTATTTGTAGGTTAAGCCTGCTGTAAATATTCTGTATATATATATATATATATATATATATATATATATATATATATATATATATATATATATATATATATATATATATATATATATATATATATATATATATATATATATATATATATATATATATATATATATATATATATATATATATATATATATATATATATATATATATATATATATATATATATATATATATATATATATATATATATATATATATATATATATATATATATATATATATATATAGTTAAGATTGGTGTAAATATATTTTTAAAAAGCTACTCATACAGAGGGTGTGAAAAAACAAAATGGAGGTAGAGGAAGAGGATGCTAGAGGAGGTGAAGACCCGAAAAATCGGACAGCTTCGGTTTCTGAAAAACGGAAAACTCTCGACAATGACGAAAGCGACGATTACAGTGACAATGAGAATCGTAAATCGAGGAAGAATAAGACGAGAAAAGTTAAAAAGTTTGACGCCCAACGGGACATGGAAAATAAGAGCGACGGACGAGACTCACAAAAAAATCCATCATCATCGACTTCAAAGACACCAATTGACAACGGACCAAACAAAAAAACAGACGATATATACAAAGACGGATGGATAAAAACAAAATTTACAAAACGTTCATACTGGAACGAAAACAAGAAGAAAACACAGCTACAGGAGGGACAGACAAGACAAAGGAAAAAATCCCGCACCCTATGGAAGTTGCAAAAATGTTGCACAACATAGGAGTGAAAAAATATACGGAAATGAAATCAGTGGGTAGAGGTCGATTCCAAATAGTATTTGACAATCCAAAAGACGCAGAACAGCTCATTAATTCAAAAACTTTAAGGGACCAATTTGGTTACACGGTCTTTGTTCCGGCCAGGTTCAAGGAAACCATAGGTGTGATAGGAAACGTACCACCGACACTGACCGAAGAAGAAATATTAGAAAATTTAGAAAGCGGTGACATAAAAATTCATAAAATTGAGAGAATAAAGCGACGAGCATCTGAAAACAGGTTTGTCCCAACTTATTCAATAAAAATATATGCCAAAGGTCAATCTCCCAGAAAAAGTATCAATATACGGAATCAATGCTTTTTGTCAGCCCTATGTTTTTCCGTTAAAAATATGTCGTAAATGTTGGCGATACGGACATAGAGAAAATTTTTGTAAATCAAGTAACGCTCGGTGTGATCAGAGTTGCACAAAATCATGACTATCACTTTTTCTTCAAAATGTACGCAAAGCTTCGGTCACAAATCAAAATGATCGTCTTTTTCAGTTGAGAGAACTTGAGCAACCGAAACTGAGCATAGTGAGTACCAACAACAGTGACGAGGGAGAGTGAGAAAAAAAATTGACGGGACACAGAGAGCCGAGTCAAGTGACAACACAATGATAATTTCTCTTTCCTTTTTGTCTACCACGCAAATTCAACAAGGGTAGTTTATATTCACTAAATAATCACCATATACGATTCACTCACTAGCCAGTCGGGGTGGGCGTAGCGTAGTTGGTAAATCGATTGCCTTGTACGCAGCGCACCTGGATTCGAGTCACGACCCCGCACATAGGGTTAGAAATTTTTCATAAGACATTTTTCTAACCCGAAGAGGCGAAAGGTTAAAACCTTTATAATCGAAATAAAAAAACTAGCCAGTGTTTATTGACCCTTCGCACTTGCCTTAAAATCGATCGAAATCAGTAACATACTGATAGTTAAACTTGAAATATACTTATAGCTTATATGCTCTTGAATTGGTAGTAATGCATGTGGTTTTTTGACCTGGATTACTGCAAAAAATTTTGTCAACAGACAGAGCGTATTTTTAACTAAACGAACACATCAACATGATCAAAACACAACATATATTTCTTTTGACTTACTTGCATTTTAACCCTACCTACTGTGATTGGGTGCTCTAGACTGCGAATAAAGAGATGTTAGTTTTATGTTATTATGGAATCCCATAGAATACAGAATGAATATTATATAATTAAATATGACATTGCATGAGCAATTTACGTGGCTCGCAAACAATGACGGAAACATTTCTCAAACAATTTCGGTTAGCAACCAAACCAATTGTGATGTATTTAAACTGTAATATTGAATTCAAGACTTGCATCGTGCAGAATTTAAAATTTCCTTTGCGAGGCTTAATGACAATAATTTTCAAAACTGATTGTCATTTAGAGGCTTCAGTCAAACTGAGTGAATCAAAGAGCAAAAAGACAGAACATTTTTTTTCGCAAAGGCACTCACGTAGTATGACTGACACTTTATGTTGCTGTCACAGTGTGAGAACTTATACGGAAAGAGAGTCGAATATGAGTACTTGCAACTGTGTAGGAAGGTTTTCTGTTTATGGTTACCGAATGCAGCACTGGGTGTGATAACTGTGGAGCAGACCACTCGGACAAAGACTGCAAAGTTACTAAACCAACATGTATCAACTGTAAAGGAGAACATAAAGCCTCCGACATAATTTGCCCAGAAAGAAACAGACAAGACAAAATAAGACAAGATATGGCTTATAACAAAACAACATTTTTTGAAGCTTCTCGTAAATATTCAAAAACAGCACCAAAAACACTACAACATAGAATCGACTCAATTAGAGATTTCCCCACACTTCCTTTGCAAACAAATGAAAATAATAATTACCCAACACAATTTCAGAAAACTAAAACGAAACAAGTAACTCATAGTAAAATATTTCCACAGCCTGAAAAAGTACCAGAAATTCCACACATTTTCGCAGAAAATCCATATAAAACAACGGACATTGAAAAAATAACACAACAGATAAAGCAAGAATTAATTAAGCAATTAAATCTAAACAATATTGTAGAAAAGATCAAAACAATACAAAACTCAATCATAAATAACACAAACAAAACAGACACAATAGAACAAGATATACTTCTAATCAACATAAGTAATGAATTGAACGAAATAATCAACCCAATAATGAAAACTCAAACCAATCAATAATTAATATGATTAAAACGAAAGAAGACAAAACTAAACACAAAAATATCACCAAATAAACATCTTTCCAATTACACACAATAAACCATAAAAATAAATAAAAATTTCAAATGAGTACATCAATATATAGAAAATTAACAATAATTCAGAATAATGTTACTAGCATTCGACCAATAGACACCCGTGAAACTATCAAAAACTTTCTCAGCAAGGAAGATGTAGATATAGCATTACTTAGCGAAATATGGTTAAAACCAGAAGAAACATATAAATTCCCCGGCTACAAATTTGTCACAGAGTCAAGACCTGCAGGTTATGGAGGAGTGGGGATATTAATAAAAAACGAAATTACATTCAATCGGATAAATATACCAAACTTAGTACCAATAGAAGCCATAGCAATAGAAACAACAAACACTTACCCAAACATTCAAATATATTCTATATACATTCCACCACCACCGATTAATAATAATAATATTAAAATCCCCTTAAAAAACTTATTAAATTTTATAGAAAAATTCAATAAACCGGCTCTATTAGTAGGAGACTTCAACGCACATAATAAGCTATGGAACCCCTTGCACGAAAACTGCCCCAGGGGGGAACTATTAGAGCACCTAATTGAAACAAGCGATCTAATATTACTTAATGATGGATCAAGTACACTAATTAAAAACCCAAACACAACACCATCTGCAATAGATCTTTCATATGCATCGGCAACAATAGCAGGAAAAATAGACTGGACTGTTTTAAATGAAGACTTTTTTAGCAATCATAAAATAATAAAAATGGAAATAGAGCAAACAGCAACAAAATACAAATATGTCACGGAATATATAAATAAAAAACAAATAATAGAAAATCTTAACGAACTACAACCCCAAATGTTCCATACAACAGAAGACATTATCCAAATCATTAAAGAAAAAATAGAGATATCAAAATATACTTCAAACAAAAATAGAAAAAGAACACCAAAAAATGGTGGACAAAGGAAATCAACAACCTTTTACAACATAAAAATATGAAAATGAAAGAATTCAATAGAAACCAAACTTATGAAAATTTGATAGAATTCAAAAAATCAAGAGCGGCTTTGAAGAAAGCTATTAGATCAGAAAAAAGAAAGACTTGGAATGAACTAATAAACACAATAAATCCAGACATGCACTCAAAGCAACTGTGAAATACGGTTAAAATAATAAGTGGAGGTAAACCAGCGAAAAATAATTTACAAATACTGAATGATCCAAATCTCGCAAAAAATTTCATGAAACAAAACTTCCTAACAATAGTCGAAGAAATAAACTATACACCACAACCAACAAATAGCACAATAGTAATACAATTTTCAGAAATCAACAAAATAATTAAATCAAAAAAAGATTACTCAACACCTGGCATAGATAACTTCTCCTTCTATATGCTTAAAAACTTGAACTGGAACTTAAAAATGAGATTTACAGAGTTACTTAACGAAACACTTAACAGTTGTAATATTCCGGACGAATGGAGACAGAGCAAAATCATACCACTTTTAAAGCCAGGTAAAACCCCAGATACTCCCACAGCATATAGACCACTTTCCATGTTGTGTATATTTCTGAAACTCATCAACAGTATAGTTAAAAATAGAATAAATGATCATTTAGAAAAGCACGATACAATCCCAAATTACTCTTTTGGATTCAGGAAAAACACATCGGCTATAACCTGCGTAAACACACTTATTTCAATAGTCAATCAAGCAAAAAGAGAAGGAGAAGTGCTTATAGCCACATTCATAGATTTGACAAAAGCTTTTGATAATGTAGACATAAATATACTCTTAAAAACATTAACAAACGAGAAAATACCAACAGAAATAATTAATTGGATTTACCAATATTTAAGAAGCAGAGAAACTATTATGGTATTGAATGATGGAACCAAAATTACACAAATTACAAACAAAGGATTACCCCAAGGCTGCCCACTTTCACCGATATTATTCAATATATATAGTAAAATAATACACACAGTTGCCCAAGAAGACGAAATCCTAATCCAATTCGCAGATGACTTCACAGCTATAGTAAAAAGTTTCAACACTAGAGTAGCAGCTATAAAAATGAACAAGTTCCTCTCCAGACTATCCTTTGCATTCAAAGAAATAGGAATGGAACTAAACCCAGACAAATCAGCAGCCATAGTTTTTATTAACAAGTATAATCCTAACATAGACATAAAAATTGATAACATACCAGTTATTGTGAAAGAAAACCATAAAATCTTAGGAATACACATTGATTCGAAACTAACATATAATGTCCAAATCCAAGAAGCAACAATCAAAGCAAAGAAAAAAATAAACATACTGAAAATGATTAGTAAGAAAAAATCCGGTGCACACCCAGAACAACTATTAAGAATAGCCAAAGCAATAGTAAGACCGCATTTAGACTATGGGATAACAATAACGGCGGCAGCTTCACAAACAGCATTCACAAAGTTAGAATCGACACATCTCTTATCTCTAAGGACAGCACTGAGATTGTTAAGGTCGACACCAAATCACGTAGTATTATATGAGGCTGGAGAAATACCTCTTAAACTGAGAGCCGAACAATTAGCCCTGAAAGAAATAACTAAAATAGTTTATTTTAAAAATAGTCCAATGCTAGACAACTTATACGAGTTAATGAGAATCAACTATATACCAAAACATTCATCATATATAGAAAAAATAGCTTCATTAAATAATTATCAATTTTTTCAAATGTCCCAAAAAACAAAACTCGTCCCTATAATATCACAACTAGAAAAAGTACTTACAGTAAAAGATCATATCAAAGGAATAAAAAAGCAAAATTTGGCCATCAACATACAAAAATTAATAGTTACAGAATTAATAGAAAAATATTACAAAACATATTACCATCTATACACAGATGGTTCAATAATAAACTCTCAGGTAGGTTACGGATACTACGATCCGCAGCAACAAATTTCATGTAGTGGGAAACTTAAAACTGGTTTTACGATCATGAGTGCTGAAATAATAGCAATCACAAAGGCAATAGAATATGCAAAAGCAAAGCAACTCAAAGAAATAGTTATATTTACAGATTCCAAGAGTACTTGTACACTATTGTGCAACCCTATGAAAACAGACAACAATTTAATTATTGAATTATTAAATGAAATACTCACCTCAAATTTGATTACGATAAAAATACAATGGATACCCGGACATATTCGACTATTTGGAAATGATGAGGCTGACAAAGCAGCAAAATTGGGAACAACCAATAACAGAATAGAAGACATAAATTACTCCAAAGACGATACTTTAATAATTTTCAAGGATGAAATACTACAAAACTGGCAGGAAAAATATACAATGACAGGAAAAGGGCAAATTTCATTTCAGACACTCAGACAAAGTCAGTAGAAAACCATGGTTCAAAGGACTATTACTAGAAACATCGGAAGTAATAACAATGGGCCGAATAAGAACGGGACACACGGCAACGAAAGAAAGACTAGCTAGTTGGAATCTAATCAGAAACGATAAATGCGAAGAATGTGACGTCACTGAAGATCTTCATCACCTTCTGTATGAGTGCAAAAAGTTTAACACAATAAGGTCAAACTATCCAATGTTAAATAACAATATTCCAATTCACACGATCTTGATTAAAAAAGACAGAAGGGAGTATAAAGCAGTAGCCGAATACCTTAAAATAATTAAAAAGAATGTTTGATTAATACATAAATATAAATACATATTCGATGCGGTCAAAGATAGCAAAAAAAAAATGCATGTAAGTAGTGGCAGCAAAGAGTATTAGTACGGTCGAGAAGGGTGCTTTTAGCAACCCAACATTCACAAGCCTTGGCTTTATGGATCTGATGGTCTGAGCCAAACATCGTCAGAGAGAAAAAAAAAAAGAAAATAATTTGAATTTCGGAAAAAGGCATCATAAAAACTATGAGGTATGATTTGTGCAAATAGTTTTTCCTTCGAAAATAGCTTGCAAATACCAATTGAGAACCTAAACAAACGGTAATGTAAGTATATATTACATATTCTGGGCCATCGACACTTCTCTTTGTCGCATTCAGAAAGGGAAATTGTAATATTTTTGCAGCCAATTTTTTTTTCTCCTCTGTTGTCGGATACCTGTTCGAAAGAAAAAGGAATCATAAGTAAAACAATATTGAGGGTAAACTTTCAATAGGACCCAAGTAACAAAAGTCTAATTATGAAAGAATATTTTTCCAGCACATAATGAAAGACCATTGTATAAATAGCTATAGACTAAAATGTAACAGCAACCGAGATATTGACGAAAACAATTAGAGACCCCATTTACTTGTACCCTATTGAAAATTTAGTAATGAAATTTGAATACTTACACAGACTCTTTTGTCAATCGTTCTACAATAGGAGCACATAACACACGAACCATTTAATTCATTTTCCTTTGGTACTATCTTCGCGTCAAGTTTGTCTTGTAAAATTGAGCGGAACTTGGGATGGTTCTCCAATATTTCTCGTACCTGCAAGATTTAAATTGAAATAAATACAATATCCACATTAAACTAGTTTTACCGTTAAATCTTTTGCAGGTGTTGTACTGGACGTCGACGGATTAGCTACTTCTGATATTGTATATATTGTCCACAGACATTATTATTAGTTTCGGTCCCATCGCGACGATTCCCATTGAATCCAGCATTTCTTGGTCAAGAAATGCTAATGAAGCATTGGTGATCTTATTGTCTGAAATAGAGTTTGAATGATCAACTATGTAAACTGGATATTATTTTACAGTTTCCACATAGAAATTAATATATTTCAAAATGCTTGAAATAAACATTTTAATATGGCGATAACAAATATGATGTATTATAAATGTAATTCAATCTGTATATTTTAGGCTTATATATGCACAATTTTCTTCCGATGGATTTTTTTGCCATAAACTATAAACTTTTTTATTGTATACATTTTCAAAAGGAATACGTAACATTTTTCTATTTGCACTAACTTTAAAACTATTCAGCCTCTGACAAAACTATAACATCTAAGCCTTCGAAAATACATGTATAAAACTATCTGTGGCAATCAATCCTTTGATAATTCCGTAACAATCCTGCTGGCACATTTGATATTTAATTATCAACTCTGGACGGAACATAGTACCATTTATACTTAATTGATTTATTAGTCGAACAGTCACCCTTATTCTTGTTTACGACGAATGCGATATTCGTTCGAAAGCGATTCGAACGAATAGTAAGCTCATTTGATTTTGCTGTCGTAAACGGGAATACAAACCACTTTCGAACGAATCTCGTATTCGTCGTAAACAAGAATAAGGGTGAGTATCTGGAAGATTGTGGTGCAGAGCTGAGTAGTCAAGAGATGTATTATTGACAAAACGTGATGATAAAATGATTACTTTGTCTGTCATAATTGTGATTAATTATATCATTTACTTGTTTAAGATTGTGTCGCTTTGTTAGACTGTAGGTAATATTCTTGAAATTTGAACAAGTTTTTGCTTGAGATTTCGTCGATTTAAATTTTGCCTCAAATTGTAGACAGCTCATTAGTGCAATTGGTCCACTTTGTCGAATGATTGATGGGTAATGTGAAATGTAGTGAACTTTATTTATAGGATTTGTGCCTTGGAAGCCTTCCTTGAAATGTTCGTAGAAGTTATTTATTGCATGATCAAGTTCGTCAATCATATTTAATGTCAATGAATTCGAAAATGAAAGAAAAGTAATTTGCAAAAGATCTGATACGATATCATGATACTTTTCCGAGAGTACATCTGAAAATATGAACGGAAATGCTCGCAATAGAAGCCAGGTCTGGGATGCTGACTCACCAAGAGCGTTACCCTTAGTTTTGAGGGTTAGTGATTTGAAGTTTCCACATGGCTTATCCCTTTTTTCTGCAATACCATAGTCAAATTTCAAAATTCGTTCATTTACATCTATATCACTCAATATTTTGGCAATATTAACTATATCATTGAGGATTTTTTTTAAACACATGCTAACGACACCTTCAAGCAAGTCATGCATTGGATCGAAAGTCATATTTTCGGCTATATGAAAGTATGGAAGGCAGTGTAAAACAGGTGATAAAAGAATTCCGCATTGTGCTGGCATCCTAGTTTTGTTTTTCACAGCATTAAGATCTGCATTGAAACTATCACGGGATTTTAGTGGATGAACTGCCCCAAACAAACCACGATGAAATGTTTCTCTTGTAATATAACAAGCTCTGCAAAACAAATTGGACTGTACTGGCATCATTTCAAGCAACTCGTGCATGGCAGCTGTGTCTCCAATCACGTGTACCAGTGTAGCTCTAAGGATGAATGTCTCGTGCTCGGCAACTTGTAGAACAACACCTGATTCCAAAACACGCAAATCTTCAATAAGTGGCTGGAGAATCTTCTGCAAACCATACTTTTTTACCAGCTTGGAACGGACCATCAAAGCTATGTAGACTCGACTAAGTTTGGAATTCAATTTGGCATCAATATTTTGCACCTTGAAGGTGAAGTTGGTTAGTTTATTTTTGCCTTTCCGAGAACCCAGAGGATTACAATACTTTACGTCATCGGTATGCAGCGATAATCTTAGAGCGAAAGGATGTAGCTGTAAATATGGATGAGATTGGAAGATTGCTCCGTCCTTGAATCCACTCACAATTGGTTCGTTTGATTTCACTTCCTGCTCAACCATTTTTCTTGCCAAAGGATTACGCATTATTAATGCTAATGTATCCTTCACTGAGATGTAGTGCATTGTGTCTTTAATTGTAGTGATTTTTTTTACTTGACATAATTTCTGTTTATCACGATTGTTTTTTCCGGTCTCATATCTGATCGTAGAGTTAACTTTTCCAGTACCCAGAACAATCTCTTTCGGTTGCGGTACAGTACCCGTGATTTTTCCTGAGAGATAATTTAGATTGTCTCTGGATTTTGGACATCCGCAAATAAATTTGGTATCGCCAGATTGTTTATTAAAGATACAACATCTTTGTCATCAGTCGATATGTGTTTCGAAGCCAAGAATTTTTTTAATTTCGCTCAATGCAGATTTTTGGTAATAGACCTTTCTCGTCAAAAAATTTTATGTGATAGAATGCTTGCTTTTTTATCCCCAATTCGTTACTGCCGATTGCCGCGATGATTTGGTACCTCTAACTATTGAAAAAATCAAAAATAGTGCAAGCTGCTCATTTAACCCCATATTCTGAATACCTATCTTGCCTTGTATCCCCGTATTTTTACACCATTTGGATGAATTTCCTGTGGGGAATACTAAAAGGATGCCAGATCTGCATATATATTAGTAAACCTGCAGATTTTGCATTTTCACTGCAGATGTTTTGCAGATTACAAATATTTAGCAGAACAAAGCCTATGCCAGCCAATTTATACACAAGCCTTCAACATTTTTGATCATTTAAAATATATACATACTACATTTCTATGTCAAATTTATTGAAGATTTTTGTAGCAATCTGCAGACTTTTATATTTTCACTGCAGGCTATTGTTTAAATAGACCTGGCATCACTGATGCTGAAATGATTCATTCATATACCTGTCAAAAACATAGAGTATTGCATGAAAATGTATAACCTCACTTTTCTGACAGTTCAGTGTGCTTGTTTACACAAGACTTGTTTACATGGACTTTTAAAATTTACATTACTTGAATACTTTCGATGCTCTTTGAAAGACTATCAACTCAAGAGGGATGAGGATTGGAACAATGGGAACCTGGTGCCACATTATGCAACCAATTCGAATCGACCTTTTCACACAAGCTTGAATACAATAAACCTTTCGTTTCGAGATGCGTAATGTCACCCCTGGTTCATACATTGACCAATCGGCGCTGGATGCAAAACCCGGTGACATATGCTGAATCGTAAGATCAAGCATTGGGCTATAAAACGATTGCTTTCTGGATGATGGATAAGGATTTGTACACATTTGTTTGTTTGCTCGTGGGTTAAGTCCTAACAAGATGATCCGATTTATTACTCATTTTTAGGTGGTGAAGTTTACCTGAACTTTATAGGTAACGAATTCGGTCGATGATAAGTTGTTGAAATGATCGTTCAATGCCCATACCGAAAAACGTTTCCATTGGTCAGAATGCCTACCAGCGTATGATAGCTGCAAACATGAGGACAACAAGGTTATCGCTTTCGAATGGAACAATTATTTATTATTCGTGTTCAAGTTCCATTACAGCAAAAGTTTCGTCGATTGACGATTATCGCATTGTCGTTGATTTAGCCGGCAAATGCAAAACAGTGCTCGGCACTGACGATAAGGAGTAAGAAGGATTTGATAGGAGTGATAAGAATGCAGAGCATTATACATTCTGGAAGAATATCAGGGAGGAGAAATTATATGTAAATTTATATTATATCCCGAGTTGCCATCATTTTTGCACCGCAATAAAGCTTTCTGCAACTGCTGTCTTGTTCAAATTGGCAGGAAATAACTAGGCAGCGAATGATAAATTGCATAGTCAATTTATTTACTTTTTCGGAAGGATAAGTAATTAGTATGTTGTGAATATATATGTGTCGCCGATGGCGTGTGTTATGGTGGTACCGGACGGAACCGTTGGTCAGCAGACCGTCCTTGTCGTATTGGTCATAGATGCGACGTTTTTTCTCATCTGATAGCACTTGACATGTTTCGGAGATCTGTCTTAACGCTCTCTACTTAGCGCAGGACACGCGAAACCGCTGCTAGCTTTCGAAAGAAAATTCCTAGCTGCTGTTACTCTATCAGTCTCTCTCTCGACTGAGGACTACAATTTCGGTCGACTAAATTGTGCTATGAAAATTGTACTTCCTGGAATTTCACCTAACGAGATCAATTCATTGTGAGGAATTTCGCTGCGTTCCAATATTGCTTGCCTCTGTAGGTGATGATGTGTGTGGATTCACTTCGGCAGCCAGGTCTTATGTTTTGGGTAATTTTGCTATCTTATTCTGCTGAATAAATCATCTGGCTAAAGCCTCTACGTTATACTATGGTCACTTTAAAAACGTATTACTATTTAATCTTGTAGCTCTTGGCAAGTCAGTCCTGGCACTGTTCTCGACTAATCCTGGCACTATACCGCTGACGTCGCACTTATTACGGTGATCAAACTTGGCGAGAGCGGCAGTGGTTTCGTCGGAATTGTTCACTCGACAAGCAGGAAGTGCAAGGACTCTGCTACTTATGCCTGAGCCCCTCGTTGAAACCTTCGTCCTGTCGGAGTGTTTGCTTCGTCCGATACCGGAGCGTATTGCTGAACCGAAGCAGTCTGCTACTGGCGCTGCTTCCTTCGAATCGGAATCGCTGAATATTCCCGTTAGCCCAACGTGGCCGAAGGCAAACCGATTGCAGCAACACCACCAACCGTAGCTGAAATTTTGGCCTTTACTCCAAGTCCCTGCCATTGACATAGCGACAGACGAGTGCGGCGCAGGTTGGACCATCGGTTGACTCGGTGCCGGATAGGGTGAAACAGCTGCAACAGGAGCGGACCTAGTATGCGGTGTAAAGGTCATCAATTGCCATAGATCACCAAAATGCTCTGCGACTAACATTGTGAACAAAACAAACCAAACGAAATTGATCGCAACAACGATAAAATAATCTAAATTCTACCTAAACATTTGAAAATGAGAAAAAAGCAAAAGAAGTTTTGGTCGAATTCATTTAAAAATTGAATACTGTTTTATTTAGTTTGATTGCGCATATTGTTTACATCAGACACACCCCTTAATTCATTGAGTACGTATTTCACTGCCTTTATAATCCTTTTGGAATCAGTTACAATAATCCTTTATAATCATTTTATAATAAGTGTATTGCTAGTTAGGACTTTTATATCAGCCGGGCTCTTTTATAATTTGTTATAAAATCATTATCAAAATTATTCATAATCCATTGCTACGTTATGTTTATGTACATGGCCAGATAGATAGTTTTTAACTGGGACGGAACGTGTGGATACGAAAAAACCTAATGTCAATTGTAGCCAGGGGGAGCTGTCAAAAGCAGCCAAAGGGAACCGTCAAATGCAGTCAGGGGGGACTGTCAAATGTAGCCAGTCCAATTAAAATATGTGAGGAAGAAAGAGTGGCTATGCAAGACAAGATATAAAATGAACAGAAAAAAGAAAAAGAAAACATCTATCCACAGGTTCTGTCCCAGGATTTTAATAGAGAACATCAAAATTCGATTTGTTTGCATTTGGCAGTAGGCCTTTTCAAATGTTTGGCTAGAAATTCCTTGCTTCTTCAATGAATCATGTACAAGAAAAGTAAAAATGTTAAATTTAACGGAACAATGTATGATGCCGACATCAATTAAAAAATACAGCTGAGCGACCTTGTTGGGAAAGTCTTAACATTTGGCAGCGAACCAAACCACGTTTCTCATACTATGATCGAATCAACGAAAATTCCAAGATCATGTAAACAATCTCTTTGAACTGTCAAAAAAGTGAGGTTAAACATTACCATGCAACGTTCTCCACCGAGAGGTTCACTTTAGTTTGTTTACATAACCAATGAACTTTGTACCGCGACTCACCACTTCATTTGCCGCGTTGCCAGGAAGCCAAGCAAAAATATACAAAACAGTGCTGCCCAAATACATATTTTGAGTCCCACCATTCTTGCAAAGGTGAAAAAAATACTCAACATTCTTGCATTTTTCAAATTTAAAAAAATCATTAAAAAATCACGATAGCTCTAAAAAGTCTCATTTCAGCGGGAATATTCTGAAAAATGTGTAGTCTTTTGAATAAAAATAAGAAAAAAGGGGGTTAGGTTGGACGAGAAAGGTCTGTTGTATTTCTTTCAACATTTCACAAATAAATATTGTTTGTTATTGCGAGTTAAGAGGTGTTGAAAATCAATAGTTTTAGACATTTTAAACGCACATTAGGGAGTAAATGCGTCAAAATCGAAAAAAAAATCTACTTTTCACAGATAAACATTGTTTGTTATTGCGAGTTAGGAGGTGTTGAAAATCAATAGACCTTTCTCGTCAGACCTAACACCTGTTTTTCTTATTTTTAATCGAAAGATTACACAATTATAAGAACATTTCCGTAAAAATGAGATTTTTAGGAGCTATCATGATTTTTTAATGATTTTTTAAAATTTGAAATATGCAAGAATGTTGAATATTTTTTTCACCTCAGCAAGAATGGTGGGACTTAAAATGTGCGTTTGGGCAGCACTGTTTTGAATATTTTCACTTAAGTTCTTGGCAACGCGGTAAATGAAGTGGTGAATCGCAGTACAAAATTCATTAGCAATGTAAACAAACTAAAATGAACCTCTCGCTGTAGAACATTGGATGCATTGGATGAAAATGTTTAACCTCACTTTTTTGACATTTCGCAGAGCTTGTTTACATAGGCTTAGAATTTTTTTTATTCGACCACAGTATGAGAAACTTGATTTGGTTTACTTTTAAATGCGAATATCTTGTATTAACAAGCTCGCTAGGCTTTCATTTTTATTTGACGTCATTAGGCAATGTTCCATTAAATTTGGCATTTAGATTTTTCTTGTCCACGATTCGTTGAAGAAAGCGATTTTATTTGTTGCGATCAATTTAACTTGTTTTGTTTTTTTGCTGAATTACAACATTAGCCACAAAACATTTTGATGATCTCTGGTAATTGGTAATCTCTAGTAATCCTTGAAATTATATACATCGCAATATAGGTCCGCACCAGTTGCAGCCGCTCCACCTCGCCGGAATCGAGTTAGCCGATGGTTCAGTCTGCGTCACACTCGGCTGTCGCTGCACCAATGGTAGCTCCCAACCAGGCCTTTGGATTAATTGCTCAAATCGCAGCTACTGCTGGTAGTGTAGCGATCGGCTTCGTCGGTAACACCGTTGGACATGTCCTCATCGGAATGTTTAGCGGTTCCGATTCACAAGAGGCAGCCTCGCTAGGACAAGCTGCCCCGGTATCGGGCGAGGCAAACACTCCGGCAGGACCATGCTCGTGGGAGATCAAGCAAATATCTTGTACCCAAGGCCAGGTCGAGTGTGATTC
The DNA here is from genome assembly GCF_030247195.1 of Topomyia yanbarensis. Taxonomy (NCBI): domain Eukaryota; kingdom Metazoa; phylum Arthropoda; class Insecta; order Diptera; family Culicidae; genus Topomyia; species Topomyia yanbarensis. Next base: position 99,585,723 of record NC_080670.1, on the reverse strand, counting down.
GGAACAATTACCAAGTATAGAAGTCCATATATATAGCGTTCACGTGATACATTTTCCTTAAAGTTGATTGAATAAAAATAGTATAAATGTTGGCCAAATCCTGCAGCACTATAGGATCACAGATAGAGCATTAACACCAACTCACTGTGCTTCGGTGTTTTTTTGCAAACGAACTATCAGGTCTATGTTTTTATTTAGTAAATATTTTAATAAATATTAGTTCACTAGGAGTATGACATTTTTATTTTGATGGCGCGGTGAAGGGGTGCTTAAAGTGCGAGTCGTATCTTTAAAATCGATCACTTGAAAGTAGTATAAATAATTATAAATGCGACAACAATAAACTCATAACCTTTTTAATGGTTATTTAGCCATAGGTAACGAGGAAATCGGTACAACAAAAAATACTCAGCAATAATGTAACTTATTATTAATTGTTACGTAGTATAAATGATTATAAAATGCGATAACATAAGCTCATAACCTTTCTAATGGTTATTTAGCCATACTGCCGTGATACGCATAACTGTCCCATCTGCATAGGAAACCCAAATGGGACTGTTATGCGGATCACGGCAGCATAGGTAACGAGGCAATCGGTATGTTTTATTCATGTACAACAAAAATTACTCAGCAACAATTTTATTATTAATTGTTACGCGTGATTTTGTCTCCAGTGATTGGCCAAAATTGGTCGCTTTTAGAATCTGGTGCTCTAAGCATAACTGTCCCATGTTAATAGCGAATCCCATAACACATGGAACAGTATAGCGACCATACAGCTGCAACAGCGAATTTAGCATTGACATCAATATAACCAGGTTGGTTGCAAGCAGAAAGAACAATACTAGCTGGGCTGCTAGCTGTTTGTGCTACTAATAACACTTGCAGTCTGTCAAATTAACATGATTCTATGATCTAGCTTCAATGACGATGGAATATAGCCGAATCCAAAGCCTAACCCATCAGCGCATTTGATCATGTAATGGATATTATAAACTCTGAAAGAAATACATTTTATTGTTGTCTGTTTTTGAGGTTAGAACTTTTATACTATTGTGAGAATGGTCCTCAGCAACTATCCTTCCAAATCAAAAACTCGTGCTAGCAATGGCTTCGTTCAGAAGCGTCAGCATCAAAAGCGATGAATATGCATGACTGACGGTCATGGTGTTGAGCGGCTGACCCTGAAATCTATCCCAAAACCGTATTCGTTCGTTCAGTCCGAGCGATATTGCGTAACTCGGGGAACAGGCAAGTGCGACGTCATGTCGTCATGGGCTTCAATTTTGTACATACAGGCACCTATAAATAACCAATCAATTTAATTATGTAGATTTAGGCCATACCGTAAATTTGGCTGACATACCCCGTATCAAGTCCCACACACATAGCACACCATCCTGGCAACCAGATGCGCCCATCTCGGCCTATGAAAATACATGTGATAGGACCGCAATGGCCGTTTAGGGTGAACTGCAATAGGTGGCTATCAAGCCGGAACACGTTAACAATGTGGCCCTGGCTGCCAGTAATGACTGTACCGCCCGCCACTTCCAAACATGTCACCGGTGACCCTGCTGGTGAAACTCCAGGATACATCGAAGCTCCTTCTCGGATGCGTGATGTTGAGCTGGCAACGCTGTGGACGGATTTGAGCCGGCGGGTTGCTGAAATAAACTAATGCTTCCTGCAGAACCGCTGCGTACGTGGGCTAAAAAGAAAAAGAATTAAGGCACTTGATGACATACTCATTACAGACTGAAAATTAAATGACTTAGAAAATACAGTATTTTAAAAGAACAAGTAAAATCTGTCTGCGCCCTAGGTGAGCTTAAAAAATTGCTTGAAACATAGAACTTACTTCGCCCATATGCAGACGTAAATCCCCAATCGATCTGAAAACCTTACGTGTACGTTTCCAGTCTCAGAAAATCGATTCGTTCACTCAACCGTGCGACTATCACTTTGTCACCGGCGAGGTTTATGTTAGTTACCCCATTGTTGTGGTTGTTTTCAGCTTCATATATATCCTGCAATGAAACGTCCGTCAATAGTTGTAATAAAAACAAATGACTCCAAACAATTTACCTAAAAGTTATCAGTCGTTCCCTCCCAGAACTTTAAACGCCCATCTGCACACCCAATCTCTATGAGATCATCAAAAAAGTCCAGATACCAGATCGGCGAAGTCTGGTAACATTTCTTCCGCGCTGAACTTCCTCCTCCAGGTGGCTGAAAACATTCCCCAGCGCTCATCTGCTCTCGGGGTGGGCAGTTCCGGCATCAGGTGCAAAGCGTCGATAGTTTTAACCGAGTATAGCGTCGAAAAAGGATCGTTTCGCAGCACCTCCAGTTTTAATTCTACTAGATCTTTGCGAATAATTTCAATTAGCAAACTTGCATCCGCCACGGTAAAAGATTAATCGGGTAATTTTAAAGCTGACACTAAATATTTCGACTTACTTGCATGCCTCTGCATTTTCCGTGGAGGAAGCTGTTTCTCCATATTCGCTTCAGCTCGTTTTTCTTCAGGAGCTATGGACTTGAAGGTTTTTCCGCATTCACTTTCTCTGGACTGTCAGTTGCCGGTTCTGATTCCTTGTCCTTGGTCATACTCAGATCGCTAACCTATTTTTATTGAAAAGGAAAATTTAAATCCCATGGAACAATGATGGCTCCAAAAATAGCTTAGGTGGTTATGACAAAAAGAACACTTACGAGTGCAGAAATTCCCAGAACCTCCGCCTTTTTGACCCAGTTATCTGCATCGCTTGCCATCGCTTCGACCGGGTACAATGTATGGGAAAACGTCCTGAATCCGAACGGGTACTGTCTCATCGGTGGTTTATGCCTGGCAAATCGCTGAATTTTGCTCAGAACGATCATGTGGAAAAAAACGATGCCTTTTTTGTCTGCTCACTTCGCTGCCATGAAACCGACGATGAGTCCTTTTTCCAAATGAGTCACACGGTTGGCCCGAGTGAATATGTGCGTGTAGAATACGCTTCCATTATGTTTGTTCTGTAAATCAACAAGGACATCTAGACATGAAAAAGAATGTTGCAGGGGGAAGCTTATGGTAAAAACTTACCGAACGAGAAAGTCCTTTCCAAGTATCTTGCTGTTGTGTTTAATGTTGATGGTAACGAAGTCGGAAGCGACTCTGACCTATGAGATTTTTCTGTCCCCGAGCGCTATCAGCGGACACACTACGAATTTAACCGTCAAGTGGCTTTCACTTTTGCTGAGCTGGAAGCGGCCGCTCTGAATCTGTACAGCGACATCCTTTTGAACCACTTCAGATTCATGAACTATACACTATAATTATATTATACAATGGATTTTTTCATAACGTTTACTATTCCCTAAAATCACGAACCGATCCAATGGCTAATGATTGTGTAGAACTAGGGGAAAGTAATAAAAACATGAACGACAGCGAGCAGGATAAATTCGAGGATTTGAACAATCAGTTAAGTCAACTGTTGCGGGGTAACACATAACGGGCGCGTTCATCCGAGGTGAGATATAATTTCAAACTGTAACTGTAACTGGTGCCCGACGTCGACAAAAATCAGTCGTTAGTTTTCTGAAATTTTTTCTGCAGAAAACTAAAATATTTAGAAGTGTCAAACAATCAAAAACAAATCTATCAGTGCAGCCAGTTTTAGCACAATTTCATCAAAGTATGCTGTCACTCTGTCAGTGTACCTTTATGGGTGTACCTGGGTCATAAAATGTGTCCTCAAAAAATCGTCAGAGCATTCCGTATTAACATATTTGTATTTGGTAACCTGGCAGATTGCTGAATCAATTTCCGGATGATTTGATGTGGAAAGGTGAAGACATTTTCTAAAAAGGCCCATACGTAATAATATTGATCTTATTATATGAAAATTGTGATTTTTTGGTAAGAAAAAAGAAATCGGCATTTTTAGTAACATTATTGGTATTGAAATTAAAAATCGGTTTAAATATCGATAAATCGGTATATTCTGCAACGCTGTTTTGGGGTTCATCTACGTCAAAACAATGTTTTTGACAAATTGGAATGAACTCTTGGAGTTCATACCCAGTAAACGAAACGGCGAATAGCCAGATTAAAACAGATGCCGGCTAGCGGTAGGCTACTGGAACTATGTTATAGGCTACCCGCCGTAACTTTATTTCATATTCCCCACTCGAAGTTTATCCAAATGGTGAAAAAGTATGGAGAATCGAGGTAAAATAGGACAGGGGAATACAGAGTAAAATGGGCAGCTCGAAGAATTTTTGATTTTTTCAATAGTTAGAGACACCAAATTAACGTGACAGTATTCAGAATTGATCCAGCGAGGAAAACGGAAGCTGTTCTGCATATAAAATTTTTTGACGAGAAAGGTCTATTGTTTTAGACATTTTAAACGCACATTAGGAAGTAAATGCGTCAAAATCGAAAAAAATTCAACTTTTCACAGATAAACATTGTTTGTTATTGCGAGTTAAGAGGTGTTGAAAATCAATAGTTTTAGACATTTTAAACGCACACTGGGAAGTAAATGCGTGAAACTCGAAAAATTTTCAACTTTTCACAGATAAACATTGTTTGTTATTGCGAGTTAACAGGTGTTGAAAATCACTAGTTTTAGACATTTTAAACGCACATTAGGGAGTAAATGCGTCGAAATCGAAAAAAATCAACTTTTCACAGATAAACATTGTTTGTTATTGCGAGTTAAGAGGTGTTGAAAATCAATAGTTTTAGACATTTTAAACGCACACTGGGAAGTAAATGCGTCAAAATCGAAAAATTTTCAACTTTTCACAAATAAACATTGTTTGTTATTGCGAGTTAAGAGGTGTTGAAAATCAATAGTTTTAGACATTTTAAACGCACATTAGGAAGTAAATGCGTCAAAATCGAAAAAAATTCAACTTTTTTGTGCGTATGTGTGTGTATGTGACCAAAAATGTCACTCATTTTTCTCAGAGATGGCTGAACCGATTTTGACAAACTTAAACTCTCAAATGAAAGGTGCAACGTTCCCATAGGCTGCTATTGAATTTCTAATGGATCCGACTTCCGGTTCCGGAATAACAGGGTGATGAGTACGAACACGCAGAAAATGTCGATTTTAATAAATTCTGCAATGAATGTATAAACGTGAAAATTTTTCCAAAATATGACCACAACTGCTTCGATTTGTAGTATTAGGTCACTAACATCCATTCAAAGTCTATTTGGCCACATTGGCCACCATCATCGGTTCCGGAAGCCCCGGCGGAAGTATCTAAATTCAGAATAACCATCACATCGGTTTCTCGGAAATGGCTAAACCGATTCAACTAAACTTGGTCTCAAATGAAAGGTATTGCGTCCCCGTAAATGGCTATTTAATTTCATCCCGATCCGACTTCCGGTTCCGGAGTTACAGGTTGTGGCGTGCGATCACATAGCAAATTGTGATTCAAACCGATACTCCGATGAAAGCAAAAAAGGTAAAAATTTCGCTAAAATGTCTCTCAAACAACTTAAATTTGCTGTTCTAGGTCACCGACGGCCACCCAAACTTTCGTTGACTACATTGACCACCATGGACGGTTCCGGAAGTGCCCGGGAAAAGCGAACTCACATCAGTTTCCCGGAAATGGTTGGGCCGATTTTCACAAACTTATTCCCAAATGATAGCTATAATATCCCCACAGATGTCTATAAAATTTCGTACGGATCGCTTATATGGGTCCAGAAATATAGACTAAATCGTCCGGTCACATATGAAATTCGAATTGCGAAAACAGCTGTGTAAGTGAACGTACGGAATCTATCGAATTAATGATACATAAAGTGGTTTGAACAAAAAAAGGAAATCGTGTTTTTTTACTAAAATTACTATAATTTTGCAAATTTTCAAACCGATTTGAAAAACAAATGATTCTAAAAGTTGAATGAATGGTCTAGAAACGGTATAAATCGGAATTTCGGTATTTTTGAAAAAGTGCAATTATTTGGAAAAGTGAAAGTTTAAAAATCGGGTTTTGGAAAATACCACGAAATGGGGTGAAAATTGAATAAAAATCTGCAAAAATGAGAACGATTTTTTTTCTCCCTCGGCATGATACTGTACCTTGATGTGGTCCGGGGCTTTTCCACCAAAGCAGTATTACAGTGATTATATCACAGAAACTTGGGATACGAATATTTTCTTTTTAGTTAAGTTACATTGTGATCAATTTTAGTACTTAACATGGCGACCTTTATTATCCACTGCCATGGTCAAATAATATACAATGTGGGTTTAGGGCCCAATTCTCTCTGCAAGCAAATTTCTTATTCTCTCATATACACTATCAATCTCTCATTCCAAACGTACAAACGTGGCCTACACGATAACACAAACCTGGTCACAAATACGAACGCCCGCGTTCTCGCCAATATTCAAACATCCCGATTGATTAGGTGAACGTTGGAACCTAAGAACCTAAGCTCGCGTAATCATGAATCGGTTACGTCCGGAAGTCTCCGCCCTTGATCCTAGCAGCCCAAATTCATGCCTTTAGTTGGACCAATAGAAATAAAAACTAGATAAGACACCCACGCGCGGTCATTGAAGAATACGCGAACATGCGAATGGCCACACGCTTATAAAAATAATGTGCCCACGCGAAGTTACATACTAGCACACGCGACAAAAACGTCCACATACAAACGCTCGAGTCCTTCGCGATCATCCACGCACGACCACACTCACGATCTCGTAAAAAGTATAACATCCCGGTGACTAAGTGAATGGTTTAGCACTTATAAATTAACAATCCCGGTCTCGAGAGTGAACCTCCAAATGCCCGTGTTCGCGCGATCATGAATCGGTTTCGTCCGGAATCCCCTATTCTAGGCCCTAGTAGCATAAGTCCAATGCCGTCAGGTGGACCAATCAAAAATATAATGCTCATATTCACTAAACTACATAAAAATCGAATGTATACACACAAAGTCACATACACGTGACAAACAAATATAAAAATTGAGCTTGAGCCCTTCGCGACCATCCACGCAACCTATACTCGCGCTCTTCCAGACATTATAATATCTCGGTGATAATAGGAACATCTCAGCACTTGCAATCACTCAAATGTAGTCTTAAGCGTGCACCTACAGTCCCCCGCTCTCGCGCATTCATGAGTCGTTCACGTCCTGAAGTCTCTATCCTCGATTCCAGAAGTCTAGGTCATGCCTTAATTGAATCAATTAGCTCTACAGCTCCAGTAGGACAACTCTTGAAAAAAATCGGCACATTATTAATACTCAATAACAATACTAACTCTTCTTTTTATTTTATTTTTATTTATTTTCGCTCTCATGCGTTATATTCTTGTGATGACCTTTTCGAGCTCATACATCCAAGAAGAGCAACATTGCTGCCAACAATGATTCTTCTCTGCCATCAGACGTCGCCAGGTTTTAGAACAATGGAGATGTATTCTCTTACTCGATGGAATCAGATAAGTAGGAACGATCAACAAACTGCAAGTAGTACGCGTTTCTTATTTTAACAAATACAATAATATTCGTATTAAAATATTATTTACAGGTTCCACATATATCTCAACACAAACAAATACACAAATGCTTGACAGGTGACTGGGCCAAGTGCATTCACTCGTAGGATCTATCATTTCGAGGATCGCCTCGATTCCACGAAACCAGTGCACAAGTAAACTGACATAAGCTAGTCTCATCTGGTGAATGCATGCAACCTGGAAACCCCAGACACGACAGGACGAGACGGACAGACTGGACTCGACGAGGCCTAGTTCAGAGTTTTTGGGCATTCTGCAATGCACGGTTAGTGACCTAAAAAAGAAACATTCGGCATGTTATTTTTCCTTTTATTACTATATCTTAAGTTAGGTTCATACTCACACTCACTAACACAATCAATTGCATATTCTCTCATATACACTCACATCCAAAACGCCCAAACGCCCCTAACTTTCGCGATAACACAAACCTGGTCAAAACGCGAACTTACATTACAATTTCAATCATTCACACACACCTACGCTCGCAATTTCGCCAACATTAAAACACCCTCTTACTTAGGTGAACTTTTCAGCACCTATAACTTTACAACCGCGGTCGCAAGCATTAACCCACCACTCGCGCGATCATAGACCGGTTACGTTCGGAATTCTCTACTCTCGACTCATGCCTTCAGTTGGACCAATCAAAAATGATGCTCATATTCGCCAGACAACACGTTCCTCTACCATACACTAAAAATTAATTATCATATTCACGGTCCGCGCGCGATCGTTCAAGAATACACGTGAATATGCGAATGGCCACACGAATTTAAAATCGAATTTATGCACGCAAAGTTAGAGACACGCTAGCATTCAAATGCTCGAGCCTTTGGCGATCACACTATTACACAATTAGTAAACGCTCCCGCTAACCCAGACAGATATGCACTCCTGGACTCGAACGCTAAAAACCACACCTTCCACGCATACACCACCAAGGACTGAACATTAGATTCATACATACAAAGCAACAAGTAATAATTACAGGTATTCGTGTGGCAACCGGGGGAAGTACATCTCAAACGCAGAACTTATCATTTCAATGATGGCCTTGGATCTGCGTTGCCTGTGTTCAAGGCACCATAGCTTTGTCCGTCAGGTCAAGGATGTATGAAACCCGCTAGCCACCACCCTCGGCCCTAGCTGCCCATAAAGGGATAAAAAAAAAGAAAATGAGAACAATTTTTTTTCTACTTCTAAACTAAATTAATTGAAAAAAATGATTAATACTAATTGTTACTTACATAGTAAAACAACCAGTATTTAAAGTGGCATTGTCACGAGTTACATTTCCACTGACAGCACGAAACGCTAACGGCAACCGCACAAATGTACCCCACGGCAACTTTGACACCTGCTTCCACGAAGGCTATAAGCAATCTCGCTATACCAGCTTTTCCTACTGTTACTAGGAACTCTAAATTGAATTATGCTTAGAGTCCCAGGTCGGTATATGCTGAATTCTCGCCTTCACACGGCTCCAAATAAGGCCTGGGGTACATTTGTACCCCAGTGCAACGTTCTGAGGTTAAAATTGGATTCTATAATCCTGTTCTAGTCTCTGTTGTAGTTGTTGAGATGTGGGTCAGAATAATCCCCAACATCATTTTCTATAATAATTATGCTAAGTAACTAGACTGATGAGAGATCCAGCCCCAAACCGTACCCTGAATTAGCTCCAATCCGTACCTGGAATCACTTACCTACGTAACATGTATTAATAATATTTATAGTTTTTGTTTTAGTGGAAGTGTTTCAATTGACCTTTCAAAACTCAAGAACTCTTTTGATACTTTCCTTAGAGCATGTTCAGGAGAGTTTCAGTTTTAGATTTATAATTTTGACAGTTCTATAATATAAAACTGAAAATTTTAAAACTGGAACTTTCTGTCCCCAGCAGCAGTTTTAGCGGGTGTTCTATTCAGTTTAAAATTCATGTCTTGCCATGCCTTCACCGTTACTGCATTCAAATTTATTTTTCCCCAGTCTATCGGCTCTAAGCGTCTCTGCTGAAAATTTTGCATGTATTTAAAACACAGTTCTAAACGTGTTTTAAAATCAGCAACAAAAAGAACGGCGTCGTATAACAGTTTTAAATTTTGAAACAAAACTGTTCGAAATAATAAAACAAAACGCTCTGCTGGGGATGTGAATGTTTCAGTTCCAGTTCTACTTTGAAACTCCTATATAAAATAAAACGCTCCTGAACATGCCCTTATGAATACTCCAGCTGGCTATGATCGCCTCATATAATCGGATACCATCAAACTCGGCAATCCCTTCAAAACTGGTGAGACAACGAAGGAGCTGACGCGTGTACCATACTATCTAAAATCTTCTCTTTCAATAATCAAACTAGACTGCCTGCCGATTATAAGCCAAGACCTCACTGATTTTTTTCTGCATTAATTTAATGTGTGCTTTTATTACAGAAACTCATTAACTGCATCAATTATGCTATGCTAGCTGGATCAGCTTTGATAAAACCACCTCCATCATTTAACGACTTAGTGAACCATATATTGTTATCGATCGCTGAAGAAACGTAAAATGTAGCTGCCATTGTGCCCGATATGTTTTTAGTGAGGCCTGTGATTGGCTGTTCCCGATAGTAGAATCTGGAGGCGCGAGCTTATTCCGTACCAACCATTTTTAAATTACGATGCTGTCATAACTAAGAAATCAAATACAATTGTATAAGTTAAATTGAGCGACCCAAAAAAAGTCACAAGGATAGAATATGCTTCGTTAAAGCCGTTTCGAATATATTAGAATATAAAAACCGGAAACAACCTTCAAGTATAAAAATCGGACAGTGACTCCTTTATAAGAGTCGGATAAAAAACCTTCAGCATAAAAACCGAAAAAAAACATTCCGATTCTTACAAAGTAGTTTTTTAAGACGACTTTTAATCTTGAACATCACGATGTACGGATGCTCCTGCGTGTCATTTATTTACTTTTGACCGGATTTTATACTGATGGTTCAACTTTGCCGAGTTTTACGGGTGAGAACTTTTTAAGCGATTTTTGTGCTGAAGGATTTCTGTCCGATTTTTATATTTTAATATGTTTGAAACGGGTTTCACGAAGCATGTTCGTCCCTTGTAACTTTTATTTTCATTCGCTTATTAATGTATGATTTGACAACAGGAGCTCTCATTGATTACACAGGTTACACTGATGGTTTGCTGCAAGTTGTAGAAAATGCATCTAGTTGGTGGTTTCAAGTACCAATTATTTAAAATCAAAGATCAGGCATTGATTATGCAGCTACTGACTAGTGACGAAATTATCGACTTCTCGAAAGATCGTGCCATGTTAATACGTTCCCATGAGTCGATTACTTTGGACGCCTATCAAGAAACCGTATTCATCAGGACCGTAATATTTGACGACTCCGCGATAGTATGCACGTGCGCATGCATCACAAAAAGGATCGAAACGCATGCTTAAATCAACTCGATTATGCCATCTAGGTAAATCAATAAATTACACTACATTGCTTCCGTATTATAATTTTTAATTATTTATTTATTCATAGGTATTAATCAAATCGGTCGCAGACTATCGCTATTTGCTATCGACTTGCAAGCAGCGAGGACGAACGGCCTTCACGAGACGTTGCTCACATGGATGCTTCGGAAGATATTCTTACTCATGATCCCGGCTCCGGAAGCACGGCGACTACAGTAAATAACGCACATACACCAAGACTGTATCGGAAGCGCAAATTGACTGAAAACCGGGCGTTGTTCGGAAGCAGCACCGATCGTACTATAGGATCCGAAATCGTAGGCGGTATGGGGAATCACTGTGACAACACAAGCTCGGAGTCCCTCATCTTTAGTAAACGTAAACGGTTAGCTTTAGATAGTACCAGTTCGCCGAGAACTTTACTTAGTACATCTAATCTTACTACAACGCAAACATCCTCAACGATGGGAGAGCGAAAGACCCCTAAGATAATCCTCCTCCTGAGGTAAACGATTGGTTGCAAAAATTCAAGCGATGGACTCCCGTCGAACGGCTGGTTGCAGTAGATCTGCTGATTGAACATTGCGACCCGACCCAGGTGCGGCACATGATGAAGGTTATCGAACCCCAATTCCAGCGAGATTTTTCACTTCCATCGAAGCAGCTCACACTTCAAGTGCTGTCTTACCTGGAACCAAAAGATCTTCTCCGTGCGGCTCAAACTTGTCGCAATTGGTGTTTCCTAGCCGAAAAACGCAAGGAAGCTGTCAACATGATGAAAGCGATGGGAGGTAACCGCCTGAAACGGGGCCGTGTCGGCAATTTGCCTTCTATTTCGTCTCAATGGAAAGCGGCGTACATGCGACAACACATCATGGAGTTGAAGTGGCGCTCGAGACCTATTCTTACGGCTATGGTACTAAAAGGTCACGACGATCAGGTTATCACGTGCCTTCAGTTCTGCAGCAACCGAATTGTATCCGGTTCCGTCAACAATACACTGAATTATTTAAAATCGAAGATCAGGCATTGATTATGCAGCTAATGACGAGTGACGAAATTATCGACTTCTCGAAAGATCGTGCCATGTTAATACGTGCCCATGAGTCGATTGCTTTGGACGCCTATCAAGAAACCGTATTCATCAGGACCGTAATGTTTGACGACTCCGCGATAGCAGGCACGTGCGCATGCATCACAAAAAGGATCGATACGCATGCTAAAATCAACTCGATTATGCCATCTAGGTAAATCAATAAATTACACTACATTGATTCTGTATTCTAATTTTTAATTATTTATTTATTCATAGGTATTAATCAAATCGGTCGCAGACATCATCCAACAAATTTTCGATTGCGAAGGTGGTTGAATCGAGTGCCCCTCCAGCACCCTTTTCATCCAAATATGCCAAACATTGTCTGCCTCGATTACTCACCATTCATTACCAAACAAAAGGATTCTGTGAAAACAGAAATGCCAAATACTTGTCATTTGCTATCGACACCGGTCTAAAGTGGACACTGCGTTAAATACTTTCTAATACTGGAAACGAAATCCTTAACAGTGTCCAAGGTTTCCATTATTTGCTGATTGTGAGTTCCATGATATATATTTTTTGCATGAATTCAATTTATGCTTTTTACTTCAGATGCTCTCATCGTTGATACAAGGTACGCTAAGTAGTTTATCAAGACATTTTGTAAAGAAGAATATGTAGTCTGATTCCTAACAAAGAAGGAGTACTCAAGCGATTGAACAAAATCTAAGACCAGCTTAGATACGTTACGTATCGGTGTCGTCGACTGTAGAAGAAAACGTTCTAGGCACCATTTGCATTGCGCTCGGAATGGTACCAGCGACAACTCGCCCACCGGCAGTAATTTCTGTTCTCGACTACAGAATCTGGGGTACAAGTTTGTTCGAACATACTCAGCTCGATGTTTTGTTTTTAAATTGCGACGTACAGTGGCTTAGCTCAGCAAAGTTAGTCATCCGATAAATCATCGAGTCGATGGTACACACTAACAGTTAGATGTACAGAGTACTGAATCCGGTCGGTAAACAATCAAAAAGCTTGTAATGAAAATCACACCAGTACGATATTTGGGAAGTATCAATCAAAGCAACTGAAAAACCCAGATATTGAAATATACTTCCTTACAAAGAAGAAGTTCAAAACTTGCTCTGTCTGCGGACAGTCAAAGACGCAAACATACCACACCGCCACTATACCATGCTACGTTTCTACGGAAAATCATCCGGACGCTCAGCATTACGAAGCTGCTTATCATGTTCTACAAAAATCCGGTAGTTTTCAAAATATACCGAATCTCTTGATGCCACGATGGCGTTTCCGAGGTGAATTTCAGCATATTTTGAGCATGAACTAATAACAAAAACTAATGCGGAAATCGTCATTACTCTCCTGGACGACTTAGCTTACTAAATGTGCTTTCGACTGGATATTCCATGTGCCTGCCTACTATCGTTGTACTTCGTTCTACGACAACCACTAAGAAATCTGGGTCAATTCAACTTGTAGCTTTAGGTAAATAGCCAGTGTATAATGTATTAAAATTTAATCACGATGTCGTTTTTTTCAGGTGTTGAGGAGTCATCACATTTGGTAGTTAAGACGTTTTCTTGACATTTGTGAAAGACTTTCTTGGGTAAAATTGTTTAAACCTGATCTATACGATAGTCCACGCTGGATACTAATCCAGACACATTAACCTTCCCAGAAGCTGCCATCATCCGGCCATCATGCTACTGCAAAATTCCAATTGCAAACTCGTCCGAGTTGGACGAGTCCCATTGCTCCACGTATGATTTTCCTGTGGACTAGTTTGGATTTCGGTACGTACAAAATTGGACTTCGTTTATCACCGATATCATTTTATCGAAAATTAATGTGATTCTATTTATCAATTTCACAGAAGTACCTTATGTCCATGTCACTAGAACTGGCTGCTGCTGTAGAAAAGCACGACTGCGATGAACTGGGCCGATTGTGAGGAAGGATCGAATGCGGAAATTTGCAAATGCCGAGATTACAATGATGATGAAGGACCTGGTGGCACCGGCCTCAGCGGTCTTGCAAGCAGCGAGGACGAATGGCCTTCACGAGACGTTGCTCACATGGATGCTGCGGAAGATATTCTCGCTCATGATCCCGGCTCCGGAAGCACGGCGACAACAGTAAATAACGCACATACACCAAGACTGCATCGGAAGCGCAAATTGACTGAAAATCGGGCGTTGTTCGGAAGCAGCACCGATCGTACTATAGGATCTGAAATCGTAGACGGTATGGGGAATCACTGTGACAACACAAACTCGGAGTCCCTCATCTTTAGTAGACGTAAACGGTTAGCTTTAGATAGTACCAGTTCGCCGAGAACTTTACTCAGTCCATCTAATCTTACTACAACGCAAACATCCTCAACGATGGGAGAGCGAAAGACCCCTAAGATAATCCTCCTCCCGAGGTAAACGATTGGTTGCAAAAATTCAAGCGATGGACTCCCGTCGAACGGCTCGTTGCACTAGACCTGCTGATTGAACATTGCGACCCGACCCAGGTGCGGCACATGATGAAGGTTATCGAACCCCAATTCCAGCGAGATTTTTCACTTCTATCGAAGCAGCTCACACTTCAAGTGCTGTCTTACCTGGAACCAAAAGATCTCCGTGCGGCTCAAACTTGTCGCAATTGGTGTTTCCTAGCCGAAAAACGCAAGGAAGCTGTCAACACGATGAAAGCGATGGGAGGTAACCGCCTGAAACGGGGCCGTGCCGGCAATTTGCCTTCTATTTTGTCTCAATGGAAAGCGGCGTACATGCGACAACACATCATGGAGTTGGAGTGGCGCTCGAGATCTATTCGTACGGCTATGGTACTAAAAGTTCACGACGACCACGTTATCACGTGCCTTCAGTTCTGCGGCAACCGAATTGTATCCGGTTCCGACAACAATACACTCAAAGTCACAAATGGCCAGCAACATAATCATCTCCGGCAGTACTGACCGCACATTGAAGGTGTTTTTTTTTACAATGGAGAAGACCTTTATGTCCTAG
The DNA here is from genome assembly GCF_030247195.1 of Topomyia yanbarensis. NCBI lineage: Eukaryota > Metazoa > Arthropoda > Insecta > Diptera > Culicidae > Topomyia > Topomyia yanbarensis. Next base: position 99,570,597 of record NC_080670.1, on the reverse strand, counting down.
CCCAGTACACGTGCTAACGGTAGGGTCCAATCTACCACACTGGGTGCACTGGGGGCGTGTCGGACTCGAATGGTGACCAGCCATTAATACCGACTAAACTCCATTGGGCTTCGCCATCATTCCTCCCAGGAACTACCTCTCGGTATTACTTCTGGGGGGATGGCTGTACTAAATGTACTCATTCACTCTCACTCACGCGTTCATACATCCTGTATGAGGCTTACTTGGGTGCTCTCTCAATCGCACTTTGATTCACTCTCAAACACTCCCACATGAGGCTGACTTTTGTGGTCACCTTTTACGTTCCATGCGAGGCTGACTTGTGTGCTCACCTTACTCATTCCTTGCTAGGCTTACTTTTGTGCTCGCCCTACCCATACCATGTGAGGCTGACTTGGGTGCTCACCCTATCACCTGATTCACTCTCAATCGTGCCACTCTATTGTACCTTTGTCACTCCCTCTGGCATCCCATGTGGGACATTTTTCTTAGGCCCCACTTCTGACATACCATGCGAGGCTGACTTTTGTGCTCACCTTTTTCATTCCTTGCTAGGCTGACTTTTGTGCTAGCCTCTACCAACCTGTGAGGCTGACTTTTATGCTCACCCTTAACATGCAGTGTGAGACTGACTTGGATGCTCACCCTTTCACTCCTCTGCCACGCCATGAGGCATCGATAGCTTAGTTCCAACATACTACGCTACGACCCTCCCGTCTTGGCATGAGGCAGTCCACTTATACGCCTATACACTCACTCTTCTGTCTTGCTTCGGGGTGGCTGGGTTTACCCCTTACGCGGTTGCCATTCGCTGCGCCAACCTGCCTCGGCATGAACAGACCATTCACTCTCTTATTTTGCGCTTGGCCTTTTTCGCTCCAGCTAACCAATCACTAGTTAGCCGTGCCCGCCGTCTGTTGCTCGGTTCGCCAGATTACCTGTAGCCTACTGGCAATCTGGATGGTAGCAGCCGAGACTGCGTTCCACTTCTCCACCGTTTGACACATCCGCTGAATAAGGGTATCCGGGGTTGTGTCCCAGCCACAGACGTCAAGCATTGCTCTTCTTTCGACGTCGAACCGATGACATACGAACAGTACGTGTTCGGCAGTTTCATCTACACCTGGGCAGTCCGGGCAGACTGGGACCTCCGCGTGCCCGAACCTGTGGAGGTACTGACGGAAACAGCCATGGCCTGACAGGAATTGTGTCAGGTGGAAGTGAACTTCCCCATGGGGTCTTCCCACCCAGCTCGATATGCTAGGTATCAGCCGGTGGGTCCACCTACCTTTCGAGGAGTTGTCCCACTCACGCTGCCATCTGGCGACCGAGGTCACCCTGGTGCGCTCGCGGGCTCCCCTATTTCCACGTAGCTCAAAGCACTCCTCATCTTCCCGAATGACCGGCCCGACTGGCATCATGCTCGCTATCACGCAGGATGCATCGTGTGATACCGTGCGGTAGGCAGATATCACTCTGAGGCACATCACGCGGTAGGTGCTCTCCAGTTTCTGTAGGTAACTGGTTACCCTCAGTGCTCTTGACCATGACGGGCCGCCGTACCTGAGGATAGATACGGCAACGCCTGCCAGTAACCTACGTCTACTGGCGCACACCTTTGAGCTGTTGGACATCATTCTCGATAGTGCCGCAACAGCAGTCGACGCTCTCTTGCACGTATAGTCGACATGGCTGCCGAAGGTCAGCTTGTCGTCTATAATGACTCCGAGAGACTTCAGACTTCGCTGTGAAGTGATCGCGACTTCTCCCACATGGATAACTGCATGTTGTGCCGACTTGCGGTTGTTGACGATAACTACCTCCGTCTTATGATGAGCGAGCTCCAGGCCTCTCGCGCTCATCCATTCCTCCACCGTGCTAATCGCGTGTTCTGCGGTTAGTTCTACCTCAGGAATTGACTCCCCGTAGACCTCCAAGGTTACGTCGTCGGCAAAGCCGACGATCTTGACCCCAGGAGGGAACTTCAGTCTCTGAACCCCGTCATACATGAGGTTCCATAGCACCGGGCCTAGGATCGAGCCCTGCGGGACTCCGGCGGTAATCGGAACCCTTTTCTGACCGGCATCGGTCTCATATATCAGTACGCGGTTTTGGAAGTAACTTTCCAGGATCCGGTACAGACCCACCGGTAGGCTAAGCCGGTGTAACGAGAGCGCGATGGCATCCCAGCTTGCGCTGTTGAATGCGTTCTTCACGTCAAGTGTCACTAACGCACAGTATCGAATACCTCGCCTTATTCGTTGGATCGCTATCTCGGCAGTATTTATCACTGAGTTGAGAGCGTCCACTGTGGACTTACCCTTCCGAAAGCCAAACTGGTTGCTTGACAGACCGTCCGTACCTTCCGCGTACGGGGTGAGCCTGTTGAGGATGATCCTCTCAAGCAGTTTGCCAGTCGTGTCTATCAGACAGATTGGTCTGTACGCCGATGGGTCGCCTGGCGGCTTCCCGGGCTTCGGCAACAGCACCAGTTTCTGCCTTTTCCATCTATCGGGGAAACGGCACTCGTCAAGGCATCTCTGCATAGCTAGCCTGAACATGTTCGGGTTCGCTATGATCGCTGCCTTGAGAGCGTTGTTTGGAACTCCATCCGGCCCTGGAGCTTTATTCATTGCTAGGGATTTAGCCACTGCGAGTAGTTCTTCATTCGTCACTGGAGCCACCATTTCGACCGTGCCCACACTGTCTCGTAGTGCAGGTGGCCAGGGGCTTGTGGCTCGAGACGGGAAGAGTACTTCGATAATCGTTGCCAACCGGTCCGGAGACCGTTCTGGGGGTGAGGAGCCCCCTTTGGTCTTGGCCATCACAATCCGGTAGGCGTCACCCCACGGATTCGCGTTGGCACTCTCACACAGGTTGTCGAAACACGCTCTCTTGCTGCTTTTAATAGCCTTGTTAAGGGCTAATTTCGCAGCTCGAAACACTTCACGGCGGTTCTCTCTTGCATCCTCGGTGCGAGCTCTTTGCATCCTACGTCTAGCTCTGAGTCAGGCTGACCGTAGAGCTGCAATCTCGGCACTCCACCAGTATACCGGGCATCTACCGTTTCTTGGCAGTGTTTTTCTCGGCATAGTGGCGTCGCACGCGCGTGATAGAACAGCTACCAGCGCATCCCCGCTTAGACTGTCGGTGTTGGCCTCCAGTCCTAGGGCCGCGGTGAAAGCTTCGCTGTCGAAGTGATTGGACTTCCACCCGCGTACCTGACAGGGATCTCCCGCCCTCGGATGCTGCACACCATAGTTGATCTTAAAGCGGATTGCTAAATGATCGCTATGGGTGTAGCCTTCGTCTACCCTCCATTCCATGCCTGGAGCCAGACTCGGGCTGGCAAAGGTCAAATCAATCCACGCCTCCACTCCGTTTCTACGGAATGTACTAGCGGAGCCATCATTAGCTAGCACAGTATCGAGTTTCGCAAGCGCTTCCATTAGCGCTTGACCCCTGCTATTTGTACAGCGGCTGCCCCACTCCACTGCCCAAGCGTTGAAGTCTCCCGCTATTACTACCGGTTTCCGGCCCACGAGGTCCGACGAGAGCCTGTCGATCATCTGGTAGAACTGTTCTATTGGCCACCTTGGTGGGGCGTAGCAGCTGCAATAGAACACACCATTGATCTTGGCAATCGCCACACCCTCGGCGGAGGGGTGTATTACCTCTTGAACCGGGAACCTTCCCGTTGTACAGATTGCCACCATTCCAGACCCGTCCGACACCCAATTGCCGTTGCCGGCAGGGATGCTGTACGGGTCTGATAAGAGGGCGACATTTGTCCTCGACTCCGAGACCGACTGCCACAGCAGCTGTTGGGCTGCTGCACAATGGTTAAGATTTAGCTGTGTGACTCTCACGGCTTCTTCTTATTTAACTCGCCGAAGGGACACGAAGGTCCGCCCATAGCATGTTTATGGGCTTGCTTCTTAGCGGTGCAGATAAGGCACTTATATGCCTTAGTGCACCCCCGCTCTTTATGCCCCTCCTCGCCGCAGCGACGACATAGCTTGCTCCTATCTATGCCTTTGCATTCGTATGCTTTATGGCCAGATTCTAGGCACCGATAGCACCTGTCCACTGAAGGCGGCTGGGGTATACTAATAGGGCATACCGACCAGCCGATCTTCAGCTTCCCTTTCTCGGTTACCTTTTTGGCATCCGCATTCAGTAGCCTGAGGTAGGCTACCTGGGTGCCAGAGGGTCCGTCCCTCAATCGCACAGAGGCCCGCTCGATTGTGACGCCGCAGTGCTCCTTGACGGCTGCGACGACGTCTTCTGCGGTCGCGAACTCGTCCAAGTGCTTGCACTGGAGAGTTGTTTCCGCACCTAGCGACCTGATTTGGGCGCCCTCACCAAGGACCTCTTGGGCCAAGGCCTTATATACTGCACTTGATTGTGCGCCTCGCTTCAGCACCAGGAGCATCTCTCCCGTGTTGGTGCGTCTTACGCTACGCACATCCTGCCCAAGGGCCGAGAGGCTTTCGGCCGCCTTCATCGATTTAAGGACATCGGCGTATTTGTCCTTGTCGGTTTTTAACCACAAGGCTTCGCCTCTGTCCTTGGCCTTCCTCGCAGGCCGCGGTACCTACGGTTTCGGTGCCGGCTTTTTCTTGGTGACCAGCGTCCAGGGGTTTGAGCCCCCCTGCCCCGGTCGTGCCGGGTTGCTGGTACCATCGCTCTCCACAGCGAGGTCACTCTCGCCCTCGCTTACCTCACCCAGGCGGCGTTTGACCTTGACGGTTGCACGCCGAGTGGTGTCGGTTTTGGCACCCTCGCCTGGCGACTTCCTAGGGCGCTTCGCATTCGATGCCGTCTTGCGATTGCCCTTTCCTTTTCCCTTCGAGGGGAACTCGGTCGCCGCTCCGATCGACGTGGCTGCTCCGTAGAAGGTAAAGGCCACTGTCTGTGAACCTCTATCGACCTTCTCTCTTTCCTCCCTATTGGAGGCCACTGTCTGGGTTTCTCTGTCGGGCCTCTCCCGACATTCCACCCTCTCAACATATGCCTGCTGTTCCTGTCTTGCGACACGAACAGCTTTCCGGTGCTCCAGGAGGCTCAGCTTCAACTCCTTGGCTATATTCTGCTTTCCGCTAGCGAAGTCGATTATAGAATCGAGTTGCTTCGCTACTTTGCGCATCGCAGATATTGGCCCCTCCGATGCATTGGTAGGGTTATTGCCTACCGCCGCTGGGGGGTCACTGGTGCTTTCGGATGCAGCACTCATCGCTCCACTACTCTCCCCACGGGGGGAGACCTCGCCAAACCACCTCTTGCGAAGGGGTTTGGCACCTCCGTCTGTTTGTTTTTATTTTTGTTTATCTCCATGTATAGTCCCACGAGTAGCGCGAGAAATATATGTCCGCCACGCCAGAGCTCCGCATTAGCGTGGTAAGGGACGCTTACTGTGGGGGTTGCCCAGGTACCCCACAGGCTCCGTTAACGATCGAGCATCTTTTTCACCCCCTCGATCACTCATCCCTCGGCACGGGTCGCTTCACGCCTTGGAATTGGGGTTATGCCCTATCTTGCTTTACGTGGTGATCTCGGCCCGGATCACCACAAACATCCTCCTTTACCAGGGCTTTGGACCTGTAGCTCTGGTTCTCAATAGTTCCATGTACGTATGTTATTACAGACGTGCTACTATTGAGATCCGTCATTCGCTAGCGGAGTTAAACATTGAAGGTGTGGAACGATGAAACTGGCCAACTGTTACATACGCTGTATGGCCACACTTTGACTGTTCGTTGTACGCATTTACACAGAATAAAGTCGTCAGTGGTTCCCGCGATGCAACTCTACGAGTCTGGGACGTTACCGAGGGCACTTGCCTACATGTGCTGGTTGGTCATTTGGCTGCTGTTTGCTGTGTTCAGTGCGATGGTAGGCTAGTAGTTTCGGGAGCTTACAACTACATAGTTAGGGTGTGGAATCCTGAACGACAAGAGTGTCTCCATACGCTTCAAGGCCACACTAAACGGGTGTACTCGCTAGTTTGATGGTGTTCACGTCGTATATGGCTCGCTGGACACGTCGATTGCTCTGATGGGTCACCAGGGTTTAACATCCGGTATGCAGCTCCGGCAAAATATTCTGGTATCGAGGAATGCTGACTCGACCGTCACGGTTTGTGACATCATCACTGGTCAGTGCTTGCAAACGCTATCTAGCCCCAACAAGCATCAATCGGGTGTCACCTGTTTGCAGTTCAATTCCCGCTTCGTAATCACCAGCTCCGACGACGGTACCGTCAAGCTGTGGGACGTAAAAATTGGAGAGTTCATCGTAACCTGGTTGCACTAGAATCGGGCGGTTCTGGTGGTGTGTGGTGAATCAGAGCCAACGACACCAAACTAATTTGTGCCGTAGGGTCACGCAACGGTACGGAATAACCAAACTAATGGTTCTCGACTTTGATGTAGAAGGTGTCTGCTTGAAATGCTCATAACTTTGAACAAGTATACTCTTAATACCTTCCTTAGTACTTTTCTGAGGAATAAACAACTGGTGCCATTGCACGTACACTAACCCTACATGCATACTTCAAAAATTTATAAATATTGTAAGGACTAGTATTTTAAAAAAAAATTGACGTTAATAAAAATTCTGAAGCAAAAAATAATGCTGTTATTGTTTTTATTTGAAAAGAAGAAAACTCAAACGAATAAAACAAGAAGAAGAAGACCAAAATAAAGAGGCCCGACGATCGCTCGATTTTCTATAGTTCGACATCGGGCTTACGTCGGTCCGATTACGTCGATGCGTTTGGCATATTCGAAGGTTGACGCGGTTTATGCAAATGGTGCAAAATTGCAGGATATAAACCCGATATCCTGCTCTGATCGGCCCGTTATCGGGCTTAGTCGGCCCGATCATCGGCCTGATAATCGGGCCGATTGAGCTCTACAAAATTTACTGGGTAGTCTTGTTACAATTTTCGTTCAGCTTTTTGCCTTTCTCAATAGAAAGGTATTGCAATTGCTCTGAAAACCGACTTTTTAATGGAGTCCCGGAGGGCCGAGTGACATATACCATTCGATTCAGTTCGTCGAGTTCGGCAAATGTCTGTGTGTGTATGTATGTGTGTATGTATGTATGTGTGTGTATGTGCGTATGTGTGTGTGTATGTGACCAAAAATGTCACTCATTTTTCTCAGAGATGGCTGAACCGATTTTGACAAACTTAGTCTCAAATGAAAGGTGCAACATTTCCATAGGCTGCTATTGAATTTCTAATGGATCTAACTTCCGGTTCCGGAATTACAGGGTGATGAGTACGAACACGCAGAAAATGTCGATTTTAATAAATTCTGCAATGAATGTATAAAGGTGAAATTTTTTCCAAAATATGACCACAACTGCTTCGATTTGTAGTATTAGGTCACTAACATCCATTCAAAGTCTATTTGGCCACATTGGCCACCATAATCGGTTCCGGAAGCCCCGGCGGAAGTATCTAAATTCAGAATAACAGTCACATCGGTTTCTCGAAGATGGCCAGACCGATTCGACTAAACTTGGCCTCAAATGAAAGGTATTGCGTCCCCGTAAATGGCTATTTAATTTCATCCCGATCCGACTTCCGGTTCCGGAGTTACAGGTTGTGGCGAAAATCGATTTTTTTGGGACTTTGCCGATTTCGCACCTTTTTGCCTTTCTCAATAGAAAGGTATTGCAATTGCTCTGAAAACCGACTTTTTAACGGAGGCCCGGAGGGCCGAGTGACATATACCATTCGATTCAGTTCGTCGAGTTCGGCAAATGTCTGTGTGTATGTATGTGTGTATGTATGTATGTGTGTGTATGTGCGTATGTGTGTGTATGTGACCAAAAATGTCACTTATTTTTCTCAGAGATGGCTGAACCGATTTTGACAAACTTAGTCTCAAATGAAAGGTGCAACGTTCCCATAGGCTGCTATTGAATTTCTAATGGATCCAATTTCCGGTTCCGGAATTACAGTGTGATGAGTACGAACACGTAGAAAATGTCGATTTTAATAAATTCTGCAATGAATGTATAAAGGTGAAATTTTTTCCAAAATATGACCACAACTGCTTCGATTTATAGTATTAGGTCACTAACATCCATTTAAAGTCTATTTGGCCACATTGGCCACCATCATGGGTTCCAGAAGCCCCAGCGGAAGTATCTAAATTCAGAATAACCATCACATCGGTTTCTCGGTGATGGCTAGACCGATTCGACTAAACTTGGCCTCAAATGAAAAGTATTGCGTCCCCGTAAATGCAAATTGTGATTCAAACCGATACTCCGATGAAAGCAAAAAAGGTAAAAATTTCGCTAAAATGTCTCTCAAACAACTTAAATTTGCTGTTCTAGGTCACCGACGGCCAACCAAACTTTCGTTGACTACATTGACCACCATGGACGGTTCCGGAAGTGCCCGGGAAAAGCGGCCATCTTTCAAAATTTACGAACTCACATCAGTTTCCCGGAAATGGTTGGGCCGATTTTCACAAACTTAGTCCCAAATGATAGCTATAATATCTCCATAGATGTCTATAAAATTTCGTACGGATCACTTATATGGGTCCGGAAATATAGACTTAATCGTCCGGTCACACATGAAATTCCCATATAAGCCGGAACTCAAATTTTTTTTTTAAAGGGGGGGACCTCATGAAATTTCAGAAATCGAATTCGTATTTTTGATGCCAAACATCTTTAAAATGCCTGAAACGTCGAGATTTTATGTTATCTCGAAAATTTTTTTTTATAGAAGTCGTCTCTTTGGGACTTTGCCGATTTCGCACCTTTTTGCCTTTCTCAATAGAAAGGTATTGCAATTGCTCTGAAAACCGACTTTTTAACGGAGGCCCGGAGGGCCGAGTGACATATACCATTCGATTCAGTTCGTCGAGTTCGGCAAATGTCTCTGTGTGTGTATGTATGTGTGTATGTATGTATGTGTGTGTATGTGCGTATGTGTGTGTGTATGTGACCAAAAATGTCACTCATTTTTCTCAGAGATGGCTGAACCGATTTTGACAAACTTAGTCTCAAATGAAAGGTGCAACATTCCCATAGGCTGCTATTGAATTTCTAATAGATCCGACTTCCGGTTTCAGAATTACAGGGTGATGAGTACGAACACGCAGAAAATGTCGATTTTAATAAATTCTGCAATGAATGTATAAAGGTGAAAATTTTTCCAAAATATGACCACAACTGCTTCGATTTGTAGTATTAGGTCACTAACATCCATTCAAAGTCTCTTTGGCCACATTGGCCACCATCATCGGCTCCGGAAGCCCCGGCGGAAGTATCTAAATTCAGAATAACATTCACATCGGTTTCTCGGAGATGGCTAGACCGATTCGACTAAACTTGGCCTCAAATGAAAGGTATTGCGTCCCCGTAAATGGCTATTTAATTTCATCCCGATCCGACTTCCGGTTCCGGAGTTACAGGTTGTGGCGTGCGATCACATACCAAAATGTGACTCAAACCGATACTCCGATGAAAGCAAAAAAGGTAAAAATTTCGCTAAAATGTCTCTCAAACAACTTAAATTTGCTGTTCTAGGTCACCGACGGCCAAGCAAACTTTCGTTGACTACATTGACCACCATGGACGGTTCCGGAAGTGCCCGGGAAAAGCGGCCATCTTTCAAAATTTACGAACTCACAACAGTTTCCCGGAAATGGTTGGGCCGATTTTCACAAACTTATTCCCAAATGATAGCTATAATATCCCCACAGATGTCTATAAAATTTCGTACGGATCGCTTATATGGGTCCGGAAATATAGACTAAATCGTCCATATCGTCACATATGAAATTCCCATATAAGCCAATTTTTTTTTCAAAGGGGGGACCCCATAAAATTTCAGAAATCGAATTCGTATTTTTGATGCCAAACATCTTTAAAATGCATGAAACGTCGAGATTTTATGTTATCTCGAAAATTTGTTTTTATAAAAATTTACTTTTTGGGACTTTCGCACCTTTTTGCCTTTCTCATATAAAGAAAGGCTATGCAATCACTGTAAAAACCGACTTTTTAACCGAGGCCCGGAGGGCCGAGTATCATACACCATTCGATTCAGTTCGTCGAGATCGGCAAATGTCTGTGTGTGTGTATGTATGTGTGTGTGTGTGTGTGTATGTGTGTGTATGTGTGTGTGTCATTTAAGCTCACACAATTTTCTCAGAGATGGCTGAACCGATTTTCGCAAACTTAGTTTCATCTGAAAGGTATAACGCTCCCATAAGCTGCTATTGAATTTTTAGTTGATCCGACTTCCGGTTCCGGAGTTACGGGTTGAAGAGTGCGGTCACACAGCAAATTCCCATATAAACTGGTACCACCATAATGTTCAAATGATGTTAAACATATTAAAATTGATGTAACATTACTCTAGTTTGCGGGTCTGGATCACTAATGATCAATCAAAACAGCTTTGACCACATTGGCCACCTATGACGGTTCATGACGCCCTCGGGGAACCCGCCAAGTTCCTAAGCTAATATCACAGCCATTCCACAACGAATTCTCTACCGATTTTTACGAACTTAATTTCAAATGAAAGATACAGTAATGCCATTGACTGCTGCTCAATTTCATTCGGTTCTGACTCTTGCTTCCGGAGTTACAGGGGTGTTAGTAATGATACACTGGAATTTCCCATATAAATCGGTACAATCGTAATACCTCAGAGGCTAAAAACTATTGAAATGGTCACCAAATTACTTCTAATCGTAGATCTAGATCACTGATTGCCAATCAAACATTCTTTGAATATATTGTCCACTATCGACGATTCCGGAAGTCCGGAATTCCAGGCATATTCCACAATTAAAGTCACATCGGTTCATCGGTGATGACTGAACCGATTTTCTCAAACCAAGTCTCAAATGGAAGGCAAAATATGCAGTTGAGTATTGCGTAGCCCCCCTTCCCCCCCCCTCCCCACCTTGCCCTTACACCTCCCTCCTTCATCACTCCCCTCTTCTTGGATCACCCTCACGCTCAGATTTCCTTCATCCACCCCGTATACCGAAATAAGATGAAGGATTTCTGACGCATCCTCCACACCCACTCTACTAAACCCCCATTCCCTACACGTTCAAACGCATTCCACCAACCTTTGCAAATTATAATCACATGAAGATAACATTGAACTCATGCTTATTAAGCTAATTAAATATTCTTTTGCCTTTCTTATATAGAAAGGTTATGCAATTGCTCCAAAAACCGACTTTCTAACCGAGGCCCGGAGGGCCGAGTCTCATATAACATTCGACTCAGTTCGCCGAGATCGCAAAATATCTGTGTGTATGTATGTGTGTATGTATGTATGTGTATGTGTGTATGTATGTGTGTGTATGTGCGGATTTGTTAACAAAATGTCCACATCGGTTACTCGGAGATGGCTGAACCGATTTTTACAAACTAAGATTCAAATGAAAGGTATAATATTCCCCTAGGTTGCTATTGAATTTCATTTTCAACCGACATCTTGTTCCGAATTACGAGTTGAAGAGTATGGTTACAAAACAAAATTTGTTGATTTTTCCAAATCGGTTTCTCGGAATTTTCTGAACCGATTTTGACAAACTTAATTTTAAATGAAAGGTCCATCAGCTGCTGCTGAATTTTGTGTGGATCCGAGTTCTGGTTCCTGAATTACAGGGTGATACGTACGATCACGCAGCAAATCCCGATTCTAACGAATTCTGCGATGAATGTAAAAAGGTGATTTTTTTTCCAAAATGTAAACACAACTGTTGAATTTGTAGATCTAGGTCCCCAACAGTCATTCAAAGTCTCTTTGGCTACACTGGCCACCATCGACGGATCCGGAAGCATCCAAAGTCAGAATAACGGTTATATTGGTTTCTCGAAAATGGCTAGATTTGCTCAACTTAGTCTCAAATGAAAGGTGTTGCGTCCCCAGAAACTGATATTAAATTCCATCTCCATCCGACTTCCAGCACCGGAGTTACGGGTTGTGGAGGTCGATCACATAGAAAACTCCGATTCAAACCGATACCGCGATGAATGCAAAAAGGTGCTCTTATATATACTTACCAAGTGTAATAAGAATGAAAGACATTTCCATAAAGTTATATTGTACGAACCAGCTATTAAATCATAGTTTGGAGAAATGAGAAAGGCACATTTGCACCTCTAGGTGGATTAAAACAGGTTTTTCAATTTTATATTAATGTTGCTGCTTTTTCTTTTACAACATTTTAGAACTCGAATAATGATTTCTTTTCTTGTATATAGTTGTCATGTCGTGTATAATAAAAATGTAATATATACATTTGGAAGCTTATAATGAATATAAACAACGCAAAAATTCTCGTGTTCATGATTGAGAAAGGCACAATTGCACCGCTAGGTGGATTAAAAGAGGTTTTTATTATTATAATAATACACTAATTTGAACGCGTTATTTTTTTGTAATTTTATTTTTTAATTTCCATTTTTGCATCAACTTTGCACTCCCTCACAGAAAAGTTTGTTTAACAAACGTCCTACGCTGATTCATTTTGTTCGACGTTTTGTTAAATGTAGGACTATTTTTTGTAGGGTTTTGACGTCTTACACGCAACGCAAAATACATTGCACGCAACGCAAAATACATTACGAATTTCTATTTTGATGGAAAGAAATGCATTTAATTTAGCTGATTTTTAAAAATGCATCACAAGTGATCTGCCCCTAGTTCTGTACTCTCTTACCTAGAACCCTTGTCAATACAAATCTGAATACTTCTGACATTTAGAACCCATGTTTTTATGGTAGTACCAGATAATACTGATAGTGACTTTCATGCGGACACTAGCGCAAGCTATCGCTCACAGATTTACTACATCGAAGCATACCCCTGCTTAGTTATCCTCTAGGGAGAGATATGCGGAGGAAAAAAAAGACAAACTAGCAACGGTAAATATCGCGATAAAAAACTAGCATCACTTATTTGGAACCAACCCTCTAATGGCGATTTCGCTTGAACCTGAAACTGAGTCAGGTTCTAACCCCAACTGCTGTCAGTTCATACATTTTGACAGCAGTTGGGGTTAGGAACTGACTCAGTTTCGCTTCAAACGAAAACCACATAAGAAAAAACCTGTTTTAATCCACCTAGAGGTGCAAATGTGCCTTTCTCATTTCTCCAAACTATGATTTAATAGCTGGTTCGTACAATATAACTTTATGGAAATGTCTTTCATTCTTATTACACTTGGTAAGTATATATAAGAGCACCTTTTTGCATTCATCGCGGTATCGGTTTGAATCGGAGTTTTCTATGTGATCGACCTCCACAACCCGTAACTCCGGTGCTGGAAGTCGGATGGAGATGGAATTTAATATCAGTTTCTGGGGACGCAACACCTTTCATTTGAGACTAAGTTGAGCAAATCTAGCCATTTTCGAGAAACCAATATAACCGTTATTCTGACTTTGGATGCTTCCGGATCCGTCGATGGTGGCCAGTGTAGCCAAAGAGACTTTGAATGACTGTTGGGGACCTAGATCTACAAATTCAACAGTTGTGTTTACATTTTGGAAAAAAAATCACCTTTTTACATTCATCGCAGAATTCGTTAGAATCGGGATTTGCTGCGTGATCGTACGTATCACCCTGTAATTCAGGAACCAGAACTCGGATCCACACAAAATTCAGCAGCAGCTGATGGACCTTTCATTTAAAATTAAGTTTGTCAAAATCGGTTCAGAAAATTCCGAGAAACCGATTTGGAAAAATCAACAAATTTTGTTTTGTAACCATACTCTTCAACTCGTAATTCGGAACAAGATGTCGGTTGAAAATGAAATTCAATAGCAACCTAGGGGAATATTATACCTTTCATTTGAATCTTAGTTTGTAAAAATCGGTTCAGCCATCTCCGAGTAACCGATGTGGACATTTTGTTAACAAATCCGCACATACACACACATACATACACACATACACATACACACATACATACATACACATACATACACACAGATATTTTGCGATCTCGGCGAACTGAGTCGAATGTTATATGAGAGCCCTCCGGGCCTCGGTTAGAAAGTCGGTTTTTGGAGCAATTGCATAACCTTTCTATATAAGAAAGGCAAAAGAATAATATTTAATTAGCTTAATAAGCATGAGTTCAATGTTATCTTCATGTGATTATAATTTGCAAAGGTTGGTGGAATGCGTTTGAACGTGTAGGGAATGGGGGTTTAGTAGAGTGGGTGTGGAGGATGCGTCAGAAATCCTTCATCTTATTTCGGTATACGGGGTGGATGAAGGAAATCTGAGCGTGAGGGTGATCCAAGAAGAGGGGAGTGATGAAGGAGGGAGGTGTAAGGGCAAGGTGGGGAGGGGGGGAAGGGGCGGCTACGCAATACTCAACTGCATATTTTGCCTTCCATTTGAGACTTGGTTTGAGAAAATCGGTTCAGTCATCACCGATGAACCGATGTGACTTTAATTGTGGAATATGCCTGGAATTCCGGACTTCCGGAATCGTCGATAGTGGACAATATATTCAAAGAATGTTTGATTGGCAATCAGTGATCTAGATCTACGATTAGAAGTAAAGGCATAAAAAGTAACCTATGATGATAAAGTATAGGTGATTAATTTGAATTTCAATCATAGCAGCAATTATACAATCCAAGATGACTGCAAAATTTTGCTGGACTTTCAACATGATGCTTGAAATTTCTTTATCTACATTTAGTGATTAATGATTGCTACAAAAATATCCACTCTAGCCTATGCCTATGGGTGCCAGCTGCGGGAACTACCTACTGGGCATTTGAAAGTACGTCGAGCTTGATAAATCCCAGAGGCACTTTTAACGGCCTCGATCAGATAGGAAGGCTATCTTTTATATGAAGAACCAGAAGATGGAGTGCAGTTCAATAACATTGAATACAATTGCTTTCGTGTCGTTTAGACTTTATAGGTTCAATCAGTACTTTTGTTACTCGGATGTACAGTCTTATTCTGCATTACGACGTATCGCTTTTTCGAACGAATGTGGTTCGCATTCTCAATAACTACAACAAAATCAAACAGGAGCCTTCTTCTATCGAACCACATTCGTTTGAAAATGTGATCCGTCGTAATGCAGAATAAGGCTGGTAATCTCAACTGCTGTGTTAACTAAAATTTGTTTCCAACAAACGTTGTTAACTGAAATACTAGCAAACAATGATGATCGTAGTCTACCTGATTGCCTGTATTTTTAGACAAGAAGCCCTTTCTTCATACCTGACCTAACCAATTTTGTTAAAACCTCCGGAAGGTGTAAGGAACATTTACTGTCTGGTGGAACTCTGGGACGGGACCTGCGGACTCTTTCTGCCTCACATGGACTGGCGTTCCATTGTTTGCTATTCGCATGTCTTGTCTCAGGTGGAACTATATCGAGTTGTTGCACAGTCTGAGAGACTGAGTTGCAATAGAGGAACCTCATGTATACGTAGAATGTCTGCGCTTTCAGACCAATAAATTATTGCTGTACGGTTCTGTCTTGGAACACACCATTTACACCACAGACATTAAATCGAACAAAAATAAGTTCATTATGCCTTCTTTGAATATTTTTTTTTATTCATTTCGTTTATTTGATAGGCACAAATGCGTTAGCTTGGCGGTGCCAAATGCTTATGTTTTTACATTTTGGATATCTTAAAACTAGGAGGTTACAATGTTGAAATATTTTTTTTACAAGGGAAAAAAAAGTTTACAGCTATCTTAAGACTAGAAATAAGATTCAATATACAAGAGAGGGCCAAAAGATTTTTTTATGAAAAAATTTAAAACAAGGGATTCACTTTGATATACAAGAGGGGGAGTAATAGTATTTTACGAAATATTTTACGGTTATCTTAAAACTAACAATATAGTTTAGTACACAAAAGGGGGAACAAATATTTATGAGAAACTTCACAGAAATCTTAAAACTAGGGATTCAATTCTATTTACAAGATGGAGGACAAGAGTTTCAATAAAGAGTAAAAATTATAGCTATCTTAAAACTAGGAATACAGAATACTAATTTGAATTTTTTAACTAAAACTTATGCTTGGTCAATATATTCAGAGGGTGGCTTATTTCCGCATCAGTGTAGCAGCAGTTGTATCAAGGACAGGGGAGAGACAGGGAAAGAAGAGCAAAACTTGCAACTTTCGCTCGAACGGGCTGGGGGGGGGGGGGGGGGGGAGGGGGATCAGCGAAACAAATTTGCGCCTCAGTCTAGTAAGTCGTCGAGTACCGGATTGGCGGATGGTATTCTTCGGACCCGCGGGGAATCCTTCAAAACTCATCGGAACTCGAGTCGCTCTCGCTTCAGTTTCCTTCTATGCAGGCGTAGTGGTAAGGGCGACGGCGGTTACATAGTGGCACTCTGGAGCTGATCGGTTCCACAAGGCAGGAGGAAACTCTAAAAACGAGAAATAAAAGAGAGGGGCTAAATTGGGATATTTATCGTTTTTATGAAGGCATAAATAAGGGACATATAGGGGAAATCACGAGTTGCCAGCATATCTCGGACTGGTACATTGGGTGGTCTACCTCGGGCCCGAAGGGATTCCTTTAACTGAGACCTGGCGTCACAATACCCGGCGCATACCCAGACAACGTGTTCGATGTCGTGATAGCCCTCGTCACAAGCGCACAGACTACTCTCCGCAAGCCCAATACGCCGCAAATGCGCATCCATGGTGTAGTGATTGGACATAAGTCGGGACATTACGCGAATAAAATCCCGACCCACATCCATCCCCCCGAACCAAGGCTTCGTTGATACCTTTGGGATAATCGAATGTAGCCATCGTCCAAGTTCCCCGTTGCTCCACGAGGTTTGCCAACTGTTGAGCGTCCTCTGACGACAAATACTAAAAAATTCGTTGAAGCAGATTGGTCTTTCGTATATGTCACCATTTAATGCGCCCGCCTTTGCTAATGAGTCGGCATTTTCATTGCCCGGGATAGAACAATGAGAGGGGACCCAAACAAAGGTAATCTGATAAGATTTTTCAGATAACGTACACAAGGACTCCTGTATCATCCCCAGAAAATACGGGAGTTGCTTTTTTGGCTTCACCGCACGAAGAGCCTCGATAGAGCTGAGGCTGTCCGAAACGATGAAGTAGTGATCTGTGGGCAGAGTGTCGATGATCCCAAGGGTGTACTGAATTGCAGCTAACTCTGCGACGTAAACTGAAGCGGGATCATTGAGCTTGAATGAAGCGGTGATAGTATTGTTGAAGATACCGAAGCCAGTGGACCCATCGAGATTTGATCCGTCAGTGTAAAACATTTTGTCGCAGTCAACTTCTCGGAATTTATTATAAAATATATTGGGGATCACCTGCGGGCGTATATGGTCCGGGATTCCACGAATCTCTTCCTTCATGGATGTGTCGAAGAATACAGTAGAATCAGAAGTATCTAGGAAACGGACACGGTTGGGATTGTACGAAGAAGGATTGATGCTCTGTGCCATGTAGTCGAAGTACAAGGACATAAAACGGGTTTGAGAATTAAGCTCGACGAGCCTCTCGAAATTTTGAATCACCAACGGGTTCAGAATGTCGCATCGGATGAGCAATCGATATGAGAGTTCCCAAAATCGATTTTTTAGCGGAAGAACGCCCGCCAGCACTTCGAGACTCATCGTATGGGTCGAGTGCATGCAACCCAAGGCAATGCGCAAGCAACGATACTGGATTCTCTCCAGTTTGATGAAGTGTATGTTCGCAGCGGAGCGGAAACAGAAACACCCGTACTCCATCACCGACAATATCGTTGTTTGGTACAACCTGATCAGGTCTCCTGGGTGAGCACCCCACCATGTTCCAGTTATTGTTCGGAGAAAATTGATCCTTTGTTGGCATTTCTGTTTCAGATACCTAATGTGACATCCCCAGGTACCTTTAGAGTCGAACCAGACCCCGAGATATTTAAATGTGAAAACCTGGTTGATCGTTGCACCCATTAATAAAAGCTGGAGTTGCGCCGGCTCACGCTTCCTAGAAAAAACAACCAACTCAGTTTTCTCCGTGGAGAACTCAATACCCAGCTGAAGAGCCCAAGCAGACAAATTGTCCAAGGTAGTTTGTAATGGTCCTTGCAAGTCGGCAGCTTTGGGCCCTGTAACAGAGACCACCCCGTCGTCTGCAAGTTGCCTTAGCGTGCATGAATTGGCAAGACAATCGTCAATGTCATTCACGTAGAAATTGTAGAGCAGGGGACTTAGACATGAGCCCTGGGGAAGACCCATGTAGCTAAATCGCGATGTTGTTAAATCGCCATGCGAAAAGTGCATGTGCTTTTCAGACAACAGGTTTAGCACAAAGTTATTTAAAATTGGCGAAAGACCATGCTGGTGCAGCTTCTCTGACAGAATGTTGATAGAAACTGAGTCAAAAGCCCCCTTAATATCCAAGAAGACTGATGCCATCTGCTCTTTGTTAGCATAGGCCATTTGGATTTCTGTAGAAAGCAACGCAAGGCAATCGTTCGTCCCTTTGCCTTTGCGGAAGCCAAATTGTGTAACATAATGCGAAAGCATCACATTTTAAACTATTTAGTAAAAATTTAAAGGAATCGATTTTCGGGAGGATACTTCTGCTGTTCCACTGTAGAACAGTGATCGAATCGGTGACCTCGTTCGATGACTTAGCCATCGAAGGATACGATCGCTGCAAGGAGGGGCCATTTAGTAGTCAACTGCTTCAAAAATGTTTGCACTATAGGGAGAAAACGTATCAGAAGGCTTTTAAGAGGATCAGTAACATTGAAAGCTGTGAAAATTAAGTCCACTATGTCAGAAAATTTCATTAGTCCGCTACTGGACTGAGTATCTGTTTGAAAAAAGGGGACACTTGGGGTTTTTGATGTCCCTGGAAGTGGTGGGTACTCCTTGTTAGAATTAATATTTCCAAGTCCTGGAGCAAATTGCTTCGGCTTTTGAGCATCACTTCCGTTGGATTTATTGGTTGTAGATGGCGCACTCTGAGTGGACGACACCTTGGCACCCTTACGAGGCAATGTAGGGGAGGCTGGATTTCTCCTCTTCCTGGATTCCCCTGGGTTAACCAAAGATGTTCCCTCTCGTGGGTCGTCAGATTCTTGCTCAATGTTAGCCAAACCAGCATAGGGATTTTCGGACAGGACAGATGGCGAAGCATTCTTTAGCATTTCTGCATAAGAACGCCTTGAGCGTTCCTTAAGGGAGCGCTTAATTTTATCCCCGCGCTGCTTGTACGCAGGACATGATTTAAGAGCATGTGAAGGGCCCCCGCAGCAAATACACTTTTCAGTTTCTTTGTCGCAAGAGTCATCCTCATGCTCTCCTTCGCATTTGCCGCATCGTTTCTTATTTCCACAATATGTGGCTGTGTGGCCCAACTGCTTGCAATTGCTGCAGTTCATGACCCGCGGTACGAACAGGCGAACTGGTAGGCGAACCTTGTCAAGGAGGATGTAGTTGGGAAGAGAGGACCCGGCGAATGTCACCCGAATCGAGCCTGATAGAGAGTAGGTAGTCTTACCTCCCTCGGTGTTTGCGGTATACAATTGTTTGCATTCTAAGATCTTAATCTGTTCAAGAGAGGGGTCCTTAAAGCAGCCAACCCCGTGCTCCAACAGTTCTTCGCATTTCAGGTCCGGTTCGGACACTACCCCATCGATTTCACAGGCCACACAAGGCACGTACGCTTTAAATTCCCGCGTAAAGCGCTCACAGCAAGCAATCGCGTTTGCCTGGCCGAGATCACTCACTAGAACACGTATCTTGTTTGCCCGAACACGTGTTATCTGCGTTACGGCCGGGTAATTAGCAGTCAGATCTCGAGAAAGTTTTAATATATTAACCGGTTTCTCTCCGGTCCGAAAATATACCACCCATGGCCCAGAGGAACCTTCTGGGTACTGCTTTATACGGGGAGCAATGCGAGTATTAGGGGGATCAGGGACTTCCATGATTACATCAGATGGTATTTCGCCCTCGGCCATTTAAGCACGAGGGCAGAGCGTTATATAAACGGGAATGTGTCTTATTATTTGATTACAAGGTAGAGTAAAAGTAGGGAAAAGGAAAGAAAGCAAACGAGGAAAAAAATAAAGCAAAACTTATCTGCAAACAACGTCGATTGTTCCGCACCAGCGAAAAGAATGTACTGGATTTACTGCCGGCACCAGCAGAATGGCAGCTAACGAACGAACAAAGGATGACCTTGAATCACTGAATTTACACACCGAACACCACTGTGAAATATAACGATCCGTTCCGTTCAAAGGTTGGGAGACGTATGCTTCTTTGAATATTGCTCAGACTTCGAGAGTAGCATGTTCTAGTGGTCCTGAATATTAATGGATTTTAATTTAATTGGTTCAAGTAAGAAGAGCTGTTATACATCAATATTCAATGTCGATGAATTTGAGCCTATTCATAATCGCCAACTGGCAATATACTTATCAACCTAATTCTAGGTTTTCATTCCAATGGTCCGGGTTCTATGTCGTATTTCATATGAATTTTTAGTTGATGCGGATGGTTCGATGCGAAGAATCTGAAATAAAAACATAAACCATTAGAATGTTGTGGTGAAATAGATCAATTTGATTCTTTAAACCATTATCGATAAACGCGACTGTGTTTTTATGTGCAATGGCGATCTGTGTGTGACCGAGATTGGAGTACACGTGCAGTGCGAGTGCTATAGAGCAATCTGTGATGTACATCAGTTGACAGCAAACTGTTGTCGTGAGCACACGCGTTTTTAACGACAATAGTGGTTTTTCTACAACGAAGTTCGCGGACTTAGTCCGGCATATTAATACAATTTAATACTCCGATATTCGGAACTAGCAACTGCCAAAATGGCATCGTCGATTGACAAAACATTTGTCATCAACTTTAAAGTTGTACCGACTAAACTGAACCTACCCGCGATCGCGGAATTCATAACCAAAAATCTCGCTATAGAAGCGACCAAGCTACAGCACTTGCAAGTCACCAACGGGCGTGTCTTCGTGGGCACCGATTCCGCTCAAACAGCACAGGACATAGTACAAGAACACAACATGAAACACCAGCTAGAACACGACGGAAAATCCTACAGCATTCCACTGTCAATGGAAGATGGATCTATTGAGGTTAGAGTTCATGACCTCCGCCCGAGCACAACTAACAGACAGCTAGCATACCGGATGCGTGAGTACGGTGAAATCCTCTCAATCCGTGATGAAATCTGGAAAGATTTCTTTCCCGGTGTCCCAAATGGAGTGAGGATCATGCGCATGAAGCTCGTAAAACCGATACCGTCATATGTAATGGTGGACACGACTATGACTCTCATAACCTACAAAGGTCAAGTTGCCACATGCAAACATTGCAACCGTAGAGTTCACTATGCACAAAAGTGCTCTGAGTTTGCAAAATCATTGAAACCGAGCGTCAGCGGTCGTCTGACACTAGCCGAAATCGTGAAAAACGGCGACAGTCGGTCATCTCCGCAGCAGAATTTTCGTCAGCCAAATAGCGCCAGCTCCGCAGGGTTAAAAAAGGGTATGCCACACCACGGGTCAAACGTATCGCTGGCTGGAAGTGATACCGTAATGGTAGCCGAACCAGCACCAGAGAACAGTGATCAGCAACAACAAGAGACTATTAGTAATTCCAAAACCACGAATGATCACCAAATCGTAAACGTTACGAGCCCCTTTGCCGGCTTCGCAGACGAAAGCAACGATTTAATTGCAGAGAAAAACAAAACCAGCACAGTGAATACAAAAAGACCGGCATCACCTCTTGAAAATAAAAGAAACAACGAAAAAAGACCGTCCCGGCCCGACACAAGACTAGAGCCACATCTCACTCGTTCAACTTCACGCCACAAACAATAAGTAGGGAAGCAAACCTAAACCAGCCCTATCATAGCAACGACAAAAAAACGAATGTGAAAACTTTTTCTTCTCCGGTAAGCACCTTCAACAGTATATGTTCAGCCGTAGCAAATCTCGATACTACCGCTCTCAGCAAAATTTTATCTTCATCAGTTTGTGACGCTGCTGATGTACCCGGCGAGCACCGTTCTCGTCAATACAACAATAATACGCCGCTGCAAGATCCTTCCGCCAGTGTTACCTATAGTTGGGCCCGTCACTGCAAGAAAAAAAGTATTATCTTCTTACCTGCTCCTGTCGCCAATGTAGTTCGCAATTACCCTCTAGAAGGAGAATTGACAAACTATCCGTCTCATCACCGTAGCAACAAAACGAATTTGCAAGCAGAGCGTCTGGCTGCCCCGTTTTCAACGTTTCTAGCTCCCCCCGACGCCGCTGAGCCCTGCCGCTATTCGTCGAGTCATCAAAATATAAACAAATGCGAAATGCAATATTGCATTGCAGCATTTATACTCGTCAGCCATCGGCCCAGTTTGTGCAACATTGATATGATTAAGCAGGCGCCCGTCGTCAGACAAATTTTGAATAGCTACTCGCCTCAACACTGCAGCAACGAACTGGATGTGCAAGCAGCGCCATTTGCTTTCCTGCTTCTATCGCTCCCAGCTTATATCGCCACCGCAACAACACCCATCAGCTGTCCATCCTGTCGGGGCAATCAATCGATGTCTCTGGAATTGTCCGACTGCTGTGATGGAACTTCACATAAAACGATTATGCCAGCAGTGATTTCAGCTTCCTCGGTAAGCATTTTGAACAGTATATGTCCCGCCGAAGCAAATTTAGATACTACCACCTTCAGCAAGTTTTCACCGCTCCCAGCTCACCCTGCTGCCTGCTGCCATTCGTCGTGTCGGCAAAACATAATTAAATGCAGTATGCAGTATTGCGTTGCTGCATTTACACTCGTCAACCATCCGTCCAGTTTGTACAACACTCAAATGATTACGCTAGTGCTCGTCGCCAGGCAAATTTTGATTAGCTACTCGTGTCACCACTGCAGCAACAAACTGAAGGTGCAAGCAGCGCCTTTTGCTTCACTGCTCCTTTCCGTCTCAGTGTATGTCGCCACTGCAACGGCGCCCATCAGCTGTCCGTACTTTTGGAGCAATCATTTGATCAATCTGCAAGAGTCTACCTGCTGTGATGGAATTTTGCATAGAACGAGTATGCCAGCATCGATTTCAGCTTTCTCGGTAAGCATTTTGGGCAGTATATGTCCCGCCGAAGCAACATATGATACTGCCACCCTCAGCAAGATTTCACCATTCTCAGCTTTCGCTACTACTGCCACCTCCATAAGGTGTTTCGCTGGTCTTCGTGTTCCTGCCAACATCGCGACGACTTTTAGCTGGTCGAGCAAACATGTCAACGAACTGCCTTCTCTACGGTGGAAATGGCTGATATGATGAGCTACAAGATTGCTACAATCAACATGAACGCAGTGACAAACGGGACAAAACTCGATGCCCTGAATTCCTTCATCCGGTCTGCTGAACTAGATATTATCTTCCTGCAAGAGGTGGCAACGACAAGCCTCAACATACCAGGTTTCAGCATTGAGTACAATGTAGACGAGCATAGAAGAGGAACAGCGATTGCAGCACGAAGCTTTTTCCCCCTCACTAACATTGATAGAAGCATGGACTCAAGAATTATTAGCGCACGGATAAATGACGTTACATTCATCAACGTTTATGCACCGTCAGGAACGCAAAATAGAAACGCTCGGGAGAATTTCTATAACAATGTGCTACCATACTACTTCTACAATGCGACACACACTGCAATTATTGGGGGTGATTTCAACTCTGTAGTGAATCAAAAAGACGCCACCGGTTCTAATGCACACAGTCCAATGCTTAAAAGGTTCATGTCTGCCTCAGGAGTTGACGACAGCTGGGAGCTTATACATCGACAACATGTAGAATTTTCATTTATCAGATCTGACTCTGCCTCCAGGATAGACCGAATTCTTCTCACTCCAAATATACGCGGGTGGATAAGAACAGCACATTTTGCAGCAACGGCTTTCTCGGATCATAAAGCATACATTATCCGCACTGTGCTTCCCACACTTGGGAATCCACCTGGTCGGGGTGTATGGCGTATGCATCCAAATTTAGTGAATGATCCAACAGTTATCAACGAACTTCAAGTCAAATGGGTGTATTGGACAAGGAACCGAAGGAATTTCCGTACATGGATTGAATGGTGGATCAAATTTGTCAAACCAAAACTTATTTCCTTCCTAAAATGGAAAGCTTCGATAAAAAGACGTTCCTTCTGTGACACAATGGAACTGTATTACGCTCTGCTTCGCTCATCCTACGATCGCTACTATGGCGATCCCCGACAGCTACGAAGTATTAACCACATAAAGGGAAAAATGCTGCTTCTTCAACGGAACTATGCGCAGCAAACGCGGTGTTGGAACGAAGCATACATCGGCGGAGAAAGCACATCAATATTCCACGTAGCAAATAAAAAGACCCGACGAGCTGAAACTTCGATCAAAACGCTGCAAAATGAAGCTACCATAATAAGGGATCCAAATGAAATACATCAGAGCGTGCAGGACTATTTTGCGAACCTGTACTCCTCAACAAACACCACAGTAAACGACAGCTTCGATCCAGCAAAACGCATCCCAAACGAGAATCAAGACAACGATCGCATACTGAATGAAATTTCACCAAATGAGATATTACAAGCAATAAAAGCAAGCAGCTCACGTAAATCGCCGGGCGTGGATGGTCTACCGAAGGAATTTTTTTTGAAATCATGGCATGTGATCCAGCGGGAGTTCACATTCATCATAAATGAAGCTATGTCATCCCAAGCTCCCAAGGAATTCTTTGATGGCGTTATTGTGCTAGTAAAAAAGAAGAAAAGTGATAACAGTATAAAATCGTACAGACCGATCTCACTATTAAACACCGACTATAAAATATTCGCTAGGATATTAAAAAATAGAATGAGTCCCCTGCTTCCACTGGTGCTATCCAAAAACCAAAAATGCTGCAATGGTAAGCGAAACATCTTTGAAGCTACCGCCCGAATACTGGACCGCATCTGCGAACTTAAACAACAGCGCGAAAACGAAATGTTAGTAGCTTTCGACTTCGACCATGCCTTCGATAGAGTGGAGTACAGCTTCCTTGCAAGAACGATGGAAAAAATGAACTTCAACCAGGAATTGATAAATCTCTTAATGTTCTGCATGAACAACAGCTTCTCCAAAGTTCTGATCAATGGGAAGCTAGGAAGCGAAATCAAAATTCAAAGGTCAGTGCGTCAAGGTGATCCCATTTCAATGATCTTGTTTGTTATATATATACAACCCTTGCTCGATAAACTGCGAAGACATTTTCCTCATGCGGTACTTAACGCATATGCGGATGACATATCTATGTTCGTCGGAAGTGAAACTCAGCTACTTGCAATTCGAAATATCTTTGCCGATTTCACAACTGTTTCTGGAGCAATACTCAACACGCAGAAAACTAACGCCCTAAAGATCGGCACTTTGAACTTGACACCACGTAGCGAGTGGTTACAAATGCAGTCATCGGTGAAAATCCTCGGAATCCATTTTGCCGAAGATTTCTCAAGCACTGTTGAGCAAAACTGGATTGCGGTTCTACGAGGCGTTCAAACAGGTATGTGGATGAACAACTCGCGAAATCTTAATATCATACAGAAAATAACTCTATTGAACACGTTCATTACGTCAAAAATATGGTACACAGCATCAGTGATCCCTCTACCAAACAAATACGGCGGGAAATTTATTTCGCGAATCGGCTCGTTTCTGTGGTATGGGAAGAATTTAACCCGAATTGCTTTCGAAACATTAATTCTACCTAAACGTCTAGGAGGATTAAACCTACACTCGCCGCCTATTAAATCCAAGGCCCTATTAACAAATCGCATGATGAAAATCGGTTCAGATCTACCCTTTTTGTGGGGGTTTCTAGAGCACAACGCAAACCCTCCAAATCTCTCATGCATTCCAAGAAAATATGAGCACATCCGTACGGTGGTCAAAGAGACAGCATTCCTAACGGACGAAATAGCTAGGGCACCTTCTTCTAGTGTAATATACAACTACTTTTTGAAACAGCTGAAAGAGCCCAAAATAATCAGGGAAAATCCACAACGCGATTGGAGGAAAATTTTCAAAAACATACACTCGAAGCAATTAAGCTCACGCCAACGATCAGTGTGGTTTTCGGTGGCGCATCGTAAAATATTAACCAACGAGCTTCTACATAGAATGAATAGGAGAGCGGACTCCAACTGCAGCCAGTGCCCCGGCCAGACAGACACCATCGAGCATCACATATTCCAATGCAGCGAAAACAGGACCATATGGACATTTCAACGTAGCGCTTTCCTGGCTCTAGATCGACGGCTTTCACAACTTCATCAGGAGGACTGGATATACCCGGTTCTCCAAAATCAATCCAGACATACTCGCCAGCATATTCTCCAAGCATTCTCTACAATGTTATTGTACATGACAAGTATTCCAGCAAATGAAAAGAACATAGCTAATTATAAGTTTTATGTGACATGTAACTAGTTTGTAACAATCAGGACAATAAATGTTTTACAAAAAAAAAAAATGTACATGAAAATGTATGGATGCATAAGTGCAGTGTGCGATAGTGCTCAAGTGAACAAATATAGGAATTTGTAATTTCTTTAGTATTTACGATGCCCTGGTGTTTGGACCATTTATCAGTTCGAGGAAATTATAGTGTGTAGGTGGCAGAGTTTGAATGTGCAAGAGCAACCTGAGTATGGCTGTAGATATGTGCAAGTGTAGTTAGAGCGATAAAGTGTATGAGTACAACCTAAGACTACAACTGCCGTAGATACATGTGTATAAGTGTGAATGTGCTGTATTAGAGACCGAACAGCAAAAGTGGTCATTGCAATGCTGTATCCACGGCTTACATATACTAGGCTAGCTCGTTAGAGTGTAAACATTTGACGAGAGCGCGTCATAGAAATCGTCGGCGAAAACAATTACATGAAATTCAAATATTGTTTGCTGCTAACGGCACCTGGTAAATCACAAGGAAGCTTTGCGGATGTCCAAAACCTTTGCTATGGTCAGAAAATTACGGTGGGATATGTTTTCTATGGCATGCATCCAAATTCCCGATTTACGCTAATAATCACATAGATGCACTGATTATCCACTGTGTCTAGTGTAATTATGGCGTAATTTACGTCAAAAATCCATTGCACACTATTTTTTCCACCGTAAGAGCTCGAATATTGTCAATTAACAACTTTCGAGAAACCCGTTTATCTCAACGATTTCTCTGACGTCACCGAAAACTGTCAATTCGCGGAATAGCAAGCCTCCTTTCTGTGAGCCGTGGCTGTATCAGTGATTCTTATCAATAGGATTTGGTATTATATACACTGAAGTCTTTTTTATGCGGATTTTTTTTATGCGACTTTTTTTATGCGGATTTTCAAAGTTATGCGGTTTTTTTTATGCGGATTTTCAAAGTTATGCGGTTTTTTATGCGAATTTTCAAAGTTATGCGATTCTTTTTATGCAGCTTCCTTTTAATTTCTAGGGCATCACCTGAAGCGACTTTTATCGAAAGATAGATCCTCGTGAATGCACATGCTTAAACAAAAGACATAAAATATTCATATTTTTATTTTAGGTTATAAGATATAGAAAGGATCACTCGAGGAAATCATCACGTACATTAAAGTAAATAAATTGAATTAGTGGTATCTTCTAAACCTATAAATTTCCACTTTGAGGCGTGAGCGATAAATTAGAATATCCACAAGAAGTACTAGAATTACTAACTTCCATTACTGTTTATTGCAATAAACTCATATAATTAAATAAAGCCCAAGTCATACAAAAAATGTATTTCAGTACCACTATATGCCTGATATTCATTGGTTTCGAATAATACACCGTTCAACAACATTGCGACACAAAAGCCATAATGGACGATTTCATGTTGGTAGGAATTTCACCGCCGGGGTCTAGACTGAGTAGACCGCGACGAGACACCACCAGTCGCGGGTCATCAGGGCCCTCGCGAACTGGACGCCCTGCTCCACCGGAATCGTCGAACTGACCTAAGCCCATGGCTGTTTGGCTCGGTTTTAGGAGAACAAGCAAGCCCAAAGATGCTACTGCAAACAAAAATTGGGCGGGATGGAGCTAGAAGAAAAAAATATCTGGTTTTCGTCTATATTTATATTTTTTTTAGAATATAAGCTTTTTTCAACTTACTTTGGGTTCAAGTGGAATAAATGGAACAGTAAATTATTTTCTAGAACTTACGGAGGAAACCTGTAGAATAAAGATATACTGCACTGTAGCTAAGTGAGTTATGGATAAAAATCAACTATTAAAATTATTTTTCAAATATAGCGCGTTATCTCAAAACCTTTAGGACCTATATTGTTAATACTTTCGGGAGAGTTGCGCAGAATAGCATTGCCTAAAACTTTTTTGAGGATACCATCCTTCTATCTTACCTCATTAAAACGTTAAGTGAAGCGTCGTCTTGGCGGCCGAGCTTCGAAGTACTTTTCTGTAACCACATGAAGGCCTAGATACCAAGCATCAGCTTTGCCGAAGACACTTTTACACTTTTTGCTTTTCTTATATAAAGAAAGGTTATGCAATCATTCCAAAAATCGACTTTCCAAACGAGGCCTGAAGGACCGAGTATCATATACGATTCAGTTTCAAATGAATGGTATATTGCCGCTATACGCATAATTGTCCCATGTGTATGGGGAATCCCATAGCACATAAGACAGTTATGCGTATAGCGGCAGTATGACGCTCCTATAAACTGCTAATGAATTTTTAGTTCATCCGACTTCCGGTTCTAGAGTTTCGAGCTGAAGAGTGCGGTCACACAGCAAATTCCCTTATCAACTGATAACACTATGATATCCGAATGATGTAATACATATTCAAATAGTTTCAACATTACTTGGATTTGCGGGTCTAAATAAGAAGCTTTGACCGCATTGGTCCCCTATAATGGTTCTTAATGCCCTCGGGGAACTCATAAAATTCCTAGGCTAATTTCATCTATTTTCCAGCGAACTATTAACCGATTTTTACAAACTTTATTTCAAATTAAAGATATAATACTTCCATTGACTGCTGAATTTCATTCAGTTCTGACTTTAGGTTCCAGAGTTACAGTTTGGTTATTGCGACCACAAAGGAATTTCTCATACAAACCGGTACAATCGTAATACCTCATAGGTTCAAAAACCTATTGAAATGAACATCAAATTACTTCGATTCGCAGGCCTAGATCACAGACGGCGAATCAAACATTCTTGGGATATATTGTCCACTATCCGTAGTTTCGGAAGTCCCGGGTTCCGGGACTATTCCAGAACTAAGGCCAGTTCGGTGATAACTGGATAAATTTTCAATAATCTTGTTTCAAACGGAAGGTATCATATGCAGTTGAGTGTTGCACTCCAATCCACCCCTCCCCTTCCTTTCTCTCACACCCACTCTCACCCCTTTCACTCAGACCAACCTCACACCCGCATTCCCTTCATCCATTTCATATACCAAAATAAGTTTGGTTATTCCCCACGCATCCTCCTCCCCCCAACGCATTTCAAAATATCTCGACAAACATATGATTACGGCCTAAAAGCCAACTATCAAAATCCACTTTGAATGGAAATTCCGGACAAACCGTTACTAGTCGAACACAGTTCACAACAGTTTATGAAAGAGAAAACTTTTCTCTTTCGTTTACTACCAACATCTGTGATTGGCGCGTAACGGTTTGTCCGGAATTTCCATTCAAAGTGAATTTTGACAGTTGGCTTTTAGGCCGTAATCATGTGTTTGTCGAGATATGTAAACATGAAGACAACATTGAACAGTGTGTTGCACCTCTAGGCTTTAATCCATCTAGTGGTGCAAATGTGCCTTTCTCATTTGCCCAAACTATGATTTAATAGCTGATTACGTTCAATATAATATCGTGTAAATGTCTATTACATTCCTATTATACTTAGCATGTATCCTACGACTACCACGAAAGTCGACGCTGACATACTTTAAACAAAAAAGTATAATATTTAATTAGTTTAATCAGCATGAGTGCAATGTTATCTTCATGTGATCATATTTTGAAATGCTGGGGAATGGATTGGAATTGAAGGGAGGATGCGTCAGAAATCCTTTATCTTATTTCAGTATGCCGTGTGGATGAAGCGAATGCGGATGCGAGGGTGGTCCAAGGGGGGAGGGAGTGATGAAGGGGAGGTGTATGGGTGAAAGGGAGGATGGGTGGTGTCGATGCAACACTCAACTGCATATTATACCGTCCATTTGAGAAAAATCGGTTCAGTCATCACTGAAGAATCGATGGGACTTTAATTGTGGAATATGCCCGGTACCCGGGACTTCCAGAATTGTCGATAGTGGACAATAGATTCAAAGAATATTTGATTGGCAATCAGTGATCTAGACCTGGGAATCGAAGTACTTTGGTGACCACTTGAATATGTTTTTAGTCTATGAGGTATTACGATTGTAATGGTTTATATGGCCTCACTAACCAACCTGTAACTCTGGAACCAATAGTCAGAACCGAGTGAAATTCAATCAATGGGATTATTGCATTTTTCATTTGAAATCAAATTTGCAAAAATCGGCCAATAATTCGCTGGGGAATAGCTGTGATATTAGCTTAGGAACTTGGCGCGTTTCCCGGGGGCATCATGAACCGTCATACCGTCATAAGTGGCCAATATGGTCAAAGCTAATTTGATTGATCATTTGTGATCTATACCCGAAAATCCAAGTAATGTTGCACCCATTCTAGTATTTATTACATCATTTAAACATCATGATGGTACCAGTTTATATGGAAATTTGCTGTGTGACCGCACTCTTCAACCCGTAACTCCGAAACCGGAAGTCGGATCAACTAAGAATTCATTAGCAGCTTATGGGAGCGTTACACTGCCGTGATCTGCATAACAGTCCCATTTGCTATGGGTTTCCTATGCAGGTGGGACTGTTATGCGTATCACGGCAGTATACCTTTCAGATAATTCTAAGTTTGTGTGTAAATCGGTTCATCCATCTCTGAGAAAATTGAGTAAGTTTAAATGACACCAACACATACATACACACAGATATTTTCCTATCTCGACAAACTGAATCGACTAGTATATGACACTCGGCCCCCCGGGCCTCGGTTGAACAGTCGAGTTTTAGAGTGATTACCTAGCCTTTCTTTATATGAAGAAGATCAAAAATGTATGCACACTAGCGCCGCCTAGCGCGTGATATATAATTTAATAATTACATTATGAACAGCCCTTATCAAAAAATTGCGTCATTTTTCTAAATTATTAAGCTTTCGAGATAAAGCATCACCTAACATGTACTGGAAGTTATATTCTCCCTAGCGCCGCCTAGTGACTGAATTCTAAAATTATCTATTCACCGTCAGGAGCACTCTACCCGCTGATGAACATTGCCGAAGACACCACACTTCTAAATTATCATAATATCGAGCTATAGAATTTGAAAAATAATACATGCTCACTTGCGCCGCCTGGCGGATATATTTCAATTTTAATGTCCATAATCGCGAAGCCCTTGACCTCCTCTAGAACTTTGCTGGAAACACTATCTTTCTAAGTTATTAGACTTTTGAGATGTATTATATTCTATAATGTGCTGTACGGTAGTACGCTCACTAGCATCACATAGTAAGAGTATCCCAACCAAATCTGACACCACCTGGTAGTCTTTGATTTCTCGAGCAACTTTACTGAAGACAGGGCCCCTCTTAATAACCTTGTTATTGGTATAAAGAATGATTTTAACATTAGTTGAACATTTTCATTCGCACTAGCGCTGTCTGGTGGGACGATTCCGAGTTATTATTTCCACCATCCAGAAGCTCTTGACATTCTGGACAAATTTTCCTGAGACATCACCTTTCAAAATAATCAATGCTTCGATATATTTTATGTTCATTCGATTCAATGATAATCACATTGACGACGAGAAGTTCGCTTTATTTACTCTTTTAAAGCACCCTAGTGGCATAGTTCTCAACTAATTGGATATCTAATTATTCTAAATTGTAAGTCTAAGTAGGCACAATAACTTTTCCGAAGAAAGTGTGGCGCTAAATATTGACGCAGACGAAATATTCGGCCACAGCCCAATTAGTCAAAATTCCATAAGCTATGTGCCCCAGTCATTCTAGTAATAGAAGACCCGATTGTAGGTATTCTGGATTATAACAGGGGTGTGTGGCTGTGTGCTGCTCCCCCGCATATCGCGCCACCATTTTCTCTCTCTCTCAGCCGCACCCTTCCCTTGCTAATCCCCCTTACATCCCTCTCCATCACATCACCCTCAGACTACCACCCCATCCCATCTCCTACAGACTCATAACTCATTTCATCGCTTTCACCCACCAGGCATACCTAATTATGCTGGGGTGGTGACTGTAGATTGTGAGTTTTTCATTCTCCTCACACACCCATTATCGCATTCCAAAATAAGTTAGCAATAAGCAATTGCAATTGAAATAATGCTGATTAAGCTAAGTATGATCTATTTTTTCGTTTCAAGTGTTTCAGCATCGACACGTAGCTCATCAAGTTTGTGATTAGCGACCCATTGTATGTAGGTGCAAGATGTACTAAGAATGTAATAGACATTTCCACAATTATGTTCAACATAACCAGTCATGGAGTCATAGTTTGGACAAATTAGAAGGGTACAATAGCACTACTAGGTGGATTAAAACAGGTTTTTTAAATTCTAATCACTGTGCGGTGCTACACTCACTACAACTTGGGTGTAATTAGTCCACCGTTTTCGTTTTTTCTTGATGCTACACCGGTGTAGTGCAAAAAAGAGATAGACTGATTACACCCAAGTTTGAGTGAGTGTAGCACCGACTACACCGGTGTAGTGCACTGTTAAAAACCAAAAAGCCATTATTAGCACCAGGTAAAAACAAATATACGATCGATAAATTTTACATCAAACAACATCTCTGACTATGCAAAAGCTGTCTGTATATGACAGTGCTCATAAGTTCATAAGTGCAATCGGAATTTGCACGTGTAAATATCTATTGAATATGCAAGTACAATTTGATTGCAGTCGAACTGTTTCTATGTATGTATATGCTATATGCATAGATGTTCGAATGCAGTCTGTGTGTGTGAAAGTGGTTGAGTGTGCATGTACAGTATGAACGTGACAATTGCAGCTCTAGAATACTAATATTTGAATGTACAACTACAATCTGTGTACACAATTTCAGTCTTTGTGTGAAATTGTTCGAGTGTGCAACTGCAATCTGAGTTTAAGTGTATAGGCGTTCAAGTACAGTTTGTACTTGAGGATAAATAAACATTATGAGTGTAGGTGTACAAATGCAATCTGTATGCCAAGATATTTGCGTGGTAATAGTTGATTGTGCAAGCGCAGCCTAGGTGAAAGTGCTTTGGTGCAGTGCACGAGTATGCAATTAAATGCAATTGTGACATCGTTCAGTTGTGCAAGTGCAGTCTGAATGTGCTAGTGCAGTCCAACTGTGATAGTGTTTTAGATTTGCAGTTGAGTATGCAATTAGTCTCACCAGTACGTTTAAACCTTGCTTAAGCGCTAAGCGAGGGTGAAGAAATCGGCCCTTAGTGTTTTTGCTGTATTATACAAGTTAGTGAAAATAAATTCATTCGCGTAAAAATATTCATTCACATTTTCAACTCACTTGATATTTGTAGTCTTCTGAATTCCGTTGTGATTTCGTTTCTTGTTTTAGTAGTCGCATCAGCTTTCGACTTCTTCAACAGCATTACGGTCAAAAAGGTGGGCATTCTGTAGCCTGTGTGCTTAGCACAACTTGTCAGGGTGTCTATTTTATAAACATTTTTCGACCAGCAATTGATTCACTCGTAAGTTTCCTTCTTTGATGGTTAACATTACCATATACCGGGTTGCTTTGTGAATGGTTTTGGTATCTAAACACTCTCTGCAAATAAAACAATACATGTAAGGGCGTATTCACTGAAAATACAAATAATTACCTTCAAGTAGTACGATTCGCTGCGAATGAGGCGTTCTAGTTGTTTCCAATGGGCACTGGGCAGATATAAAACATTAATTCATTTCATCTGCATACTGTATGCATTGCCGTAGAGTGGCAGCAATAGTGGGTACGCGGAATTCGTAACCGGTGTCCTTGTTCCTGAAGATAATAAACACACAATCTTGGCTTTGCCACTGTGATGTATATGAACTGCTGTACACTAGAAAGAAAATTTAGGATTTCATAAAATAAAAAACCATTTGGATTTTTCTATTGAAGGATACCGGGGTAGCTCCATGTACTGACTTTGCACTTTGTAGCAGAAGTGACAACACTGAGTTGTTTCATAAACACTTCTGCTGGAAAGTGCAAAACCGCACTTCACCGAATCGGTGCATAGCTATTGAAAATGGCAATTGTTAGATTTATCAATATACATATATTATGTAAAGAAATGCAATTTTCCTAATCCCAAACCAGCGGTTTTCTTTGCCGGGGTATCCGTTTGATCGGTTCAATTAAGTCTTGCTTACCTACGTAGTAAAGTTAGGCATTTTGAAGCGTCCCTCTTTTAATCCTACGGCTAAAATATCTCCTCCAGTTACTTTTCTCCACATCATGAGCTGGTTGTCGAAAATATAATAATAATAATCGCGTCGAATATAATTCCGCATCCGATAAAATGACCCGCACGACGAAAACATAACCGCTTTTTCAAAGTCGCGCAGTTGAAGTCAGAAAAAATAAATAAACGAAACGAACGAGATAAAAAGATGCACGAATACTGCCCGAATCCGCTCGCCGCGCTCGAATCGACGATTCAAGCATCACCGTTACCGTCCAACTAATGCACAAAGGCAGTAACGCTTTGAGCCGATTTCTGAGAGGGAAGTTTTGCGTGACTTTATTATCATAACGTTTATTTTAAAAATAAGAAATGAAGTGCATTGGAAAATTTTGTGCGAATCGGCCTTGTAATTACGCTCTAATAGCTGAAATAAGTTTTTTTTCGGTACCCGAAGGATGCTGCATTACGCGATAAATGGGTTGAATTTTTCGAGTTCCGGCGTTCCCGTTGCTGGATTCTTTGCGGCTATGTAGCGCAAGTATTATTCAAACAAAAATCAGTAAATATGTATATAATAAGAAGAGAATACTGCAAAGAAAAACTCCGTTCCTGTGTATTCGCACGTTACGCAGTTATAGGAGCTTAAGAAAAACAAAAAAGCAAACTTTTGATGATGGATCTATTTCCCGCAGAAAACCATTCTTGACCCTATCGAACAACGTAAGCAAGAAGATAGATTTGATGCATAAAATATACCATGCGGTAGCTTTCGGACAAAAAATCATCTCTTCAGATCAATCAAAAGCAACACTGCCAGCAACGCAACCATCTGGAAAAAATCAGATAGAAGGTATTACCGACGATTCCGCCGGGAATCCTACCTTTGGATATAGGTTGGTTACCCTAATTGAACAGCATTATTCTTGTCAGGAAAGTTCAACTTACAATAGCGCCTATTTATAATTTGTTGTCTAATGTTTATCAACAAAAATAAAAAAAATAACATTACTATCCAAAAATATTGCACCAATGCAGTCAAATAATGATCGACTGGCTCAAAATGTTGACAGTAAGCTGGCTCAAGATGGCGTCTTCGCATATCTCTCCCTAGAGGATAACTACCCCTGCTGATCTGTCACTTTATGAGCGACCTATTAGATGCCTTTGCATGAGAATGAAGGATCACTAAATAATGACATTACTAGTTTTATAATAACAATCCGTCACTATAACAGGTCTCAAAATAATAAATTCAGTGCTCTCTGCATTTGTTTCTTTTTACGAAGGAATCGTAACAAACCGGCTCATTTATACTTATACAGTCGTGATTCGCTGGTTGGACACTTTTTAACTGAACCGCTTTTTAGTTGGACCTCCGCTAGTTGGACCATTGTCCAACTAAAAAGCATCTGAACGTCCAAATCTCGTGTCAAATTTACTTTGACAATCAATCTGACAGTATTTAGAGATATGAACAGATGTATTTACACTGCCAACATCTCTTTTGGAGAGTTTTTAACATTTATTAGTCGGTCCAACTAGCGAATAAAATTCGTTAGTTGGACAAGGCTGTGGCCCAACCAGCGAATCACGACTGTATCGCAAAGAAATTTCCTTGTTCGATGCTGGTTGACTACATGCTACAAAACACAGGTGTTACAGTTGCTAGCGACCTTTGAATTCGGTGCCAAAACGATTTAAAGCTGTATCTGTATCTAATATAAATAACAAATAATACCAATACGGGGGCTGTGAGTTTTTTAAGAGTGGAATACGGGATTCATCGAAAGAAGTTAGAATGGATGATTAACTTTTGCCTGCCGCATATGGATTTTGTTATTCAAGGCTAAGTATAGGGGAGCGTATTAGAAATCGGTTGACGAAAAAACAAACGAAATGCAGCAATACCAGACACATAGAGCACCGTAGAATTATTTGCTTTCAGCTGGCGATTTTTTTTCGTATTTTCTAATAAAAGGATTGTTATATTAGCTGCATTTATGGTTATTTAGTAATATACAGTCGTGATTCGCTGGTTGGACACTTTTTAACTGAACCGCTTTTTAGTTGGACCTCCGCTAGTTGGACCATTGTCCAACTAAAAAGCATCTGAACGTCAAAATCTCGTGTCAAATTTACTTTGACAATCAATCTTACAGCATTTAGAGATATGAACAGATGCATTTACACTGCCAGCATCTCCTTTGGCGAGTTTTTAACATTTATCAGTCGGTCCAACTAGCGAATAAAATTCGTTAGTTGGACAAGGCTTTGGCCCAACCAGCGAATCACGACTGTATACTATATACAAATTATTAAATCTCAACGGTTTCTTTAGTTCGCTTTTAGAACGAAGATTTCTCTGAGGTCTCACCTCATCAGGAAATGCCGCCATACCCGTCTGCGAGGAAGTTGGTGTTGGATCGTCTGGTATAGCATCGAGTTGCTTACTGTCTGTAGGATTCATTTCCTCTGTAAATTGGGCCAGTTTTATATCGTGGATGTTACGAGCAGTATTCCGTTTCCACTCATTGCTACAACTTTTGCCCCTTGCCTGACAATAACAGTATAACGTTCCGGTGAGAATGAGGCTTCAGTTTTTGATTTCCGTTGTTTATGTAGAAGAACAATATCGCCAATTTTTATAGCGGACTCCCTTGCTCCTCTAATCATGTCCGCATGCTACTTGCTAGCAAGTTTTGCTTCCGAATCTCTTTCTCGCAAATCAATTCGATCCAACTCCTTTTCGATATTCTCCTTCCAGAGGATTGGGAAGGTTCCTCGAAACCTCCATCCTACCATCAGCTCAAACGGCGTGACCTTCAGCCTTGCATGAGGCACAAGAGTATTATGATTATGCACAAATCGTTGAAGGGCTGAAATTTTTATTTTGTTGAAAAATGACACAACATTTTTTTCAGTATATATTTTTTTCGGACAGAAGTATTCATTCCCTGTAACTCGTTCTCAGATAGTTTTGCTGTATAAAATACGGTAAACGAACAAAAAAAATTGAAATTCATACACGTGGGAACGTTTACGCCCTTTTGAAAAGTTGCTCTTGAGTCAAAATAATCTTATTACCTGTGGAAAATATTTAGTCTTCCATGCCGGTGAAATGTGTAAAGTTTCATCGGAATCTAAAATGGTCGGTCACGATTTTAAAGATTTTCGGACGGATCTTCGTGGAATTCCTCAGTTGCATCTGTCCTCACAGTAAATGGGCGACCCGTTAGATAAAATAGATAAAACGAAAATCGCTCCACTCCCCAGACAACTGCTAGGGCCTCTCTGTGCGTTTGGGGGTATTTTTGTTCCGTTGTTGTGAGACTTTTGGAAGCACATGCGACGATTCTGGGTACGTTTGCGCTATTGAACTGTGCGAGAACTGCTCCCAAGCCAACAGGAGACGCATCTACAAACAGTTCCGTTTTATCAGTGGTTCTGAAATATCCCAATGACTTGATCCGGTTCAACGTTTCGTTCTGTAGCCTTACAAACTCCATTTCCTCTTTGTTTGTCCAATAAAACTTTTCGGCGCATGCCAACGTACGCAAATGCGAAGTCTCTATGGCACGGTGTAGCAGGAAGCGATCGACGAAGGTTATTAGTCCGAGAAAGCTCTTTACTTCCGAACAGTTTTCTGGTCTCCGGAAATTTTTGATGGCTCAACTTTTCGTCTTCGATTTGCCATCCGTCAGGAGTCAAAACGAACCTCAAAAACGGAAGACTCTGGCTTTTAAAAACACATTTAGATTTGTTGATATGCACGTCATGTTCCTTTAGACGGTCCAGTACTGCCGACAAATTTACATCGTTTTCTTCTTCGGTCTCTCCAAATATCAAGATATCGTCAAGATAATTTTTGACACCTTTACAGCCTCCTAGAATCTTCCTCTGAAGCACTCCTTGGAAGATATCTGGGGCGTTACAAAGACGGAACGGCAATCTGACGCAACGGAACATTCCAAATTCGGTCATGAAAATAATGATCATTCTAGAAACCAGAACCACCCAACATTTATTTATTTACTTTCAGTCTAGCAAAAGGATCCCAAATTTATTATTCCAAAAATGTGCATAGCGATAAAGATTGTGACGCATGCACTGATATTGTACAGACGAAAGGAAAAAGGCAATAAAACTTCTTACCCATGCTGGCAGATAGGGAAACGGTTAAAACAATATAGGAAATTTCCATACGATCGTCTGTCTAGCACGCCTACGTGTCATAACATGAAAAGAGGGATAATGCGGGTGCTTTCATCAGCGCACCACAAAAGGGAAAAGGAAAATAAAACTTTTACAGGCAGAGATAGATAGAGTAGGCTGAAAGAGGATAGATAAACATTAGTTATAAGAAATTCATGTATATATAGTCTAAAATTGTAGAAAATAAATCAGTATCACTCTATTGCAGTACACAGTTGCTACGTGAATTCTTGTGACAAGTGCTATTAGTTCAAAAACAATCGGAACTCACGATATCCGAAAGGCATTTGAAAGTACTAAAATTCTACCTTGAGATAGCTTCCCGAGTACGAGGAGGAACTGTTCAAGGATTGGAGTAGGAGGAGTAAAAGAAAAATGTCCAAATTGATTATAAATCCAAACGGACATTGTCGGCTTAGCACCGAAAAGGACAGCAAAGACGACATAGTAGCATGTGATGAGTGTGATCGATGGTATCACATCACATGTGCGAAGCTAAAGCGGTTGCCAACCAAGGAAGAAACTTGGATTTGCGCCAAGTGTACGTCGTTCCGGACCGGGACCTCGACTCATCTGATGAAGGAAATATCATCCTTTATGGCCAATGCGTTTAGAAATATTAAAATTGAGCCAACACAAGACCAGAACAACCAAGAACTGACAAACTATCTCAAAAGACAAACGTTGGTGAAATTACCAACGTTTTATGGATCGCCAAAGGAATGGCCAAGATTTAAACAATTATTCGAAGACACAACGTTAGAAGGAAGATTCAACGACATGGATAATTTAAACAGACTCCAGCAAGCTTTAGGAGGAAGCGCTGCTAAAAGTGATAATCACTTGTTAATTCACGCAGACAACACTGACCTAATCATAACGAGATTAGAACAGAATTTTGGTCGACCAGAAGTTGTCTTTAACGAGCTAATTGCTGATCTATCAAGGATCAGAAAAGATAACAAAACTACTATAATCGAAATCTCAGAGGCACTCGACAGCCTCGTCAGTAATCTAGAAGTAATCAATTTACAAGATTATCTGAAGGATCCAAGATTGGTGGAAGAAAGAGTAAGAAAACTGCCATATGGTCTACAGGTAAAATGGATGGAGGAACGTCAAGCCAATGGACCAGTCGCAACACCGAAGGATTTAAATACATTTGTGGCTCCACATGCCACAACCGCAAGGATGATGCAGTCCACAACAACAAATATACATGGCCCGAGAAAAACATCAATCAACATCCATCAACACAAAATGGAACCAAAATGTGGAGAATGCAAAGGTAATCACTTGATTACTGATTGTAAACCTTTCAGAGAAATGACTCCAAAAGAGCGTAATGAAGTCGTAAAAACCAACAAGTTATGCGTGGGTTGCCTTGGAGCAAATCATTTTCTAAAAAACTGCCGACGAGCTCGAAAATGTACCATCGACGGGTGTAGAAAGACACACCATACATGGCTTCACGAAACATACCAAGGAACCAAAGCTACACCAACAACACCGAAAGAGGATCTCGGATCAAAAAACCAGGGAAAACAGAATGATGATAATAGTATCAACCATCATCGGATTCAAAGAAGCAAAGCACTTTTTCAAGTTATACCAGTTGTTTTGAAAAATGGATCAAAATCTCTGGAAACATATGCATTCCTAGATGCAGGCTCGTCTGTAACATTAATAGATGAGAGCATTTCCAAACTACTATCACTGGAAGGCAAAAGAGATCCACTCCAACTAAAATGGACTAAAGACGTCACCAAAGATGAAGGCAACAGCTTAAATGTGATACTAGGAATCAGCGGACCATCAAAAAAGAATTTCACGCTAAGAGGAGTAAGGACCCACAATAATCTACAGCTACCAACACAATCATTACATTTCAATGATTTACAAAAGGAATTTGCACATCTAAAAAATTTACCTGTAAAGGGTTACGAAAATGCGAAACCAATGATTTTAATTGGAATTGAACACAGCCATTTGTTGATTCCACTTGAAAAACGAACTGGTAAACAAAATGAACGATCGCCATCAGATCAAAATTAGGATGGTTCATTTTTGGTAATATATCTACATCGACCCAAAGCATCTACTCAATGATCCACCAAGAAGAAGAAATGACAAATATGATGAAGGCATATTTTTCAACGGAGGACTTCTGCGTCAACATCAGCAAGAATCCACCAATACCAGAGGAAGACAAAAGAGTTAAAAATATCATGGAAAAAACACTTAATTATACAAATGGTAGATATGAAGTTGGACTTCTTTGGAAATCAGACAGCGTCACCTTTCCTGAGAGTAATCCTAGGGGCAGATCACTCTAAGAATGTATAACAAATTTGCATCAAATTAGAAAAAAATGCATTTAATTTCCATTTCTGCATCAGCTTGGCACTCCCTCGCAGAAAAGTTTGTTTAACAAACGTCCTACGCTGATCCACTTTGTTCGACGTTTTGTTAAATGTAGGGCTAGTTTTTCTGTAGGGTTTTGACGTCTTACACGCAACGCAAACCACATTGCAGGCAACGCAAAAACATTGCACGCAACGCAAAATACATTATGAATTTCTATTTTGATGGAAATAAGTGATCTGCCCCTAGGAGTAATCCGACAGCAAAAAAACGTCTCGAGATAATGGAGAACAAGTTAGAAAAGGAACCAGTACTTAAAGATTGGGCTATACAAACCTTCAAGGATTACGAGTCCAAAGGATACATTTACGCGTTTTTTTAAATTTACGCGGTTTTCATTTACACGGCCTGTATCCCCTGCGTAAAAAAACCTGAGTGTAATTGCATCGGAAACAATCGCATTCCCAGCAGAACTTTTTGTTTTCTAATTTCAAACACTTATGTTTCGTACTGCACACAACGGAAAATTTTAAAACAGATCTTACCGTCCCAGCAGCAGTTTAAGCTGGTGTTCTTTTTCGATTCAAATTCAAGCCATGTCTTAAGCGTTACTGGACTTAAAATTGTTTTCCCAGTTTATCCAGTCAGAGTATCTGTCCTGCCCTTTGTATTTAAAACACAGTTCTAATTGCGTTTTAAAGTATACAACAAATAGAACGGTTGGGTATACTAATTTAAATTTTAAAATAAATCTGTTTGAAATTATGAAACAAACCGCTGTACTGAAGATATAATTATGTCAGTCCTATTACCACATAAAACACCTATATAACATAAAACGCTGCAGAATTGGTTTAATAATACAATGTTTACACTACAGAATTATAACACGTTTTAATAATTAGCAACAAGAAAAATGTCACCAAGACAGCATAAAAACCCGTTTTAACTTATAGTGCGAACGTTGTATAACAATGTAATTTATCAAATAATTTCATTTTTTCCACCACTATTCGATCAAGAAATACTTAACCTTAAGATTGTTTACTTAAGTTCATTAGTACATTATTGAAAATTTAAATGGAAAATGAAATTTCATATTTCATGGAGAATCTGTATATTTCCGTTGGCGGGCGTGGGCTTCCTCATCACAGTTCTCAATATGGAGCTTTTCTTTTGAATATGTTTTCTGGACAGACCAGACTATTTTTACCGGATGGTTCAGCCAAATAATGCCAATCACCTAGTGAGATACTTGATTAATTAATAGATTAGCGATAAAAGACCTTCAATAAGTTATGCTTTGATGGGGAGGGTATATAGCAAATTGTAGCATATGAAAGCAGGCGAGTAAGTAAGAACGTGAGTCGATATGTGTGATAGATGAAATTCATATGCACGCTCTTGAAAAAAGCTACATTTTTAATGTCACCGTGGTCGTGTCCTGTACACAACTCTTTAATTTTTTTTTTGCTAACTAGTAGGTACCCGCATAAATAAAAACTTTATCTGGAATCCTCCATATTATACAAAAATCATAAGTGCTATGGTAACCCCATATGTTAAGGTCTATTTATGATATTACGATAAATGCGTTTTCCAGTAAATTTATATGAAATTATAGAATGAAGATAAGAGTTATAGTTACAATATAGGGAATGGTTATAATATAATATTGTATGTTAGAAAAGAATTGAGGTGCTTCCGCAGGATTATTAAAAAATATATCGAAACGATTTGAATTGAAGTCACAATGATGGTAGTCGTTTTCATATGGTTCTGTAAGGTTTGCTTTAAAGAAAAACGTGTATCGTTACAATTTCCTTACAAGATTACCATAATGTTCACCTCAAGTCGGATCGTTTGGTTACAGTTTTCAGTAATCATTTATATTGAATTGAATGTGTTGTTAAAATGAAATAACGAATCTTTCTTTATTGCACATATTTATTGGGAAAATAATAATAATTTATCCACGGATAAAGTGCTTTAATACTTTATTATTATTTCTTACCAAGTGGAAATCAGATTATTTAGGTTGGATAAAATAAATTCAAAATTTAATTTTTGGCGCACAGGTTTCGTTTTTGGACAAAATCTAAAGCTTCATACCTTTCTGTAAAAGGTGAAATGAATCCACAAGGCTGTCAATAATGTTTTACTCAGCGAAGGTCGATTAGATTAATTCACATTTCATCTATAGCAACAATTTGTTTATAAGCACATTCAGCAAAATGGTAAAACTAATCATAATCAAATTTCGTATATGGCACAATATATCACATCGTAACACTGCCGTTTAAGAAGTTCTGTTAGTAGGAAGGAGCTTCACGAATTTAGGATGGACTTCTAAAGAAGGGCTAACACCATGTATTGCAGTCCTAGCAACTCAAGAATTTCAAACCCCCCTCTAATACCCGAGCTTATACCTTTTTCTTAAGTGGATCAATGTAAATGTATTACATTTTTGGTACACATCACAAGTCTTTTTAACAACGTAAGTACACAGCTGCCGGAAGTTGCTACACCTGTCAAGACGATGAGAGATGGTCGATTCTAATAACGGATGCATCATCCAGATTCTCGATTTTGCCTAACCAACCAGATTCAACGGTTTATATATTATATATGAATGTATTGTATCAAACACACGGCTCACCATCACAGAAAGGCTCGCAAACTTACTCTTAAAGCAATTCAAGGAAAATTAAGGAAAAGTTTGAATTGAAGTTCCAACCATATACGGTATGCTCTGTAATTATTCAGCTCTTACAATCATGGTCATTCGTAATCATCAACAGTTTATTAGTATATGACATGTCGATTTACCCTCTTCCTAAAGTCGATTGTGGCTAGATTATTATGAAGACCAAAATACGTTCCACAAGATTTCAGAAATAGCTCAATTGGTAAGAGCGGCAGTACCACCACCAAAGATGTCAACAACCGAATATGGAGGACGGCATGCAATCAAATCACAGACTACCATAAATCGATAGAATAAAAAACGTTATTCGAACTGATGAGGGGGAAGAGTCTCTTGGGTGAATCAGAAACAAAAAAAAACATTTATAAAGTTCTTTTTACATCTGCCGCATTTGATAGTGTCGATAAAGTAGTTTATTATACACACTCATTACATTTTGCCCATGACATAGTGTCACTCGAAAACTATAACTGTACTATTCGAGAAATGATTATCTGTGGTCACAATACACCAAATGATCGAAACGATTTGTGGTATGGTACCATGTTTGTTTTGCGTCACGATTTGTCATATTGTAATAAAAACATTAAAGGAATTGTGTTTATGTAAGATTATACTAATCGCACAGCATGGTGAAGAAATGTTTATGGTAGAATGTTTAATGTACCTTCCCGCATATTTGGTAACCATTTCTGTAAGATAACCGTAATGGTATTTGGACCTTAAAAAACCATTCCCTGAAGTTTCCTTTTATCATTAACGAAACGATAAACCAACGCTACCGGCAATAATATTGACTATTCCACTTATGGTCAGCGCCACTTGTACCATTTGCCGAATAGGTCGTTAAGTAACGTTACCATTCAAAAATGCCGATTTCCTCGAACA
Organism: Topomyia yanbarensis; assembly: GCF_030247195.1. Classification (NCBI taxonomy): domain Eukaryota; kingdom Metazoa; phylum Arthropoda; class Insecta; order Diptera; family Culicidae; genus Topomyia; species Topomyia yanbarensis. The sequence continues at coordinate 99,525,772 of NC_080670.1, read as the reverse complement.
AATTTTAGGGCATATTATAAGGGGAATGGTGATCTTATAATCCATTTTTGCGGTACTACATTGTTATTGGATATAACAAGGTACATTAAACATTCTACCATAAACATTTCTTCACCATGCTGTGCGATTAGTATAATCTTACATAAACACAATTCCTTTAATGTTTTTATTACAATATGACAAATCGTGACGCAAAACAAACATGGTACCATACTACAAATCGTTTCGATCATTTGGTGTATTGTGACCACAGATAATCATTTCTCGAATAGTACAGTTATAGTTTTCGAGTGACACTATGTCATGGGCAAAATGTAATGAGTGTGTACAATAAACTACTTTATCGACACTATCAAATGCAGCAGATGTAAAAAGAACTTTATAAATGTTTTTGCCTTTCTCATATAAAGAAAGGCTATGCAATCACTGTAAAAATCGACTTTTTAACGGAGGCCCGGAGGGCCGAGTGTCATACACCATTCGATTCAGTTCGTCGAGATCGGCAAATGTCTGTGTGTGTATGTATGTATGTGTGTGTGTATGTGTGTATGTGTGTGTGTCATTTAAACTCACACAATTTTCTCAGAGATGGCTGAACCGATTTTCGTAAACTTAGTTTCATATGAAAGGTATAACGCTCCCATAAGCTGCTATTGAATTTTTAGTTGATCCGACTTCCGGTTCTGGAGTTACGGGTTGAAGAGTGCGGTCACACAGCAAATTCCCATATAAACTGGTACCACCATGATGTCCAAATGATGTATAACATATTAAAATTGATGTAACATTACTCTAGTTTGCGGGTCTGGATCACTAATGATCAATCAAAGTAGCTTTGACCACATTGGCCACCTATGACAGTTCATGACGCCCCCGGGGAACCCGCCAAGTTCCTAAGCTAATATCACACCCATTCCCCAACGAATTCTCTACCGATTTTTACAAAATTGATTTCAAATGAAAGATACAGTAATACCATTGACTGCTGCTGAATTTCATTCTGTTCTGACTCTTGCTTCCGGAGTTACAGGGGTGTTAGTAAGGATACACTGGAATTTCCCATATAAATCGGTACAATCGTAATACCTCAGAGGCTAAAAACTATTGAAATGGTCAGCAAATTACTTCTAATCGCAGATCTAGATCACTGATTGCCAATCAAACATTCTTTGAATATATTGTCCACTATCGACGATTCCGGAAGTCCGGAATTCCGGGCATATTCCACAAATAAAGTCAAATCGGTTCTTCGGTGATGACTGAACCGATTTTCTCAAACCAAGTCTCAAATGGAAGGCAAAATATGCAGTTGAGTATTGCGTCGCCGCCCCTCCCCACCTTGCCTTGCCCTTACACCTCCCTCCTTCATCACTCCCCTCCCCTCGGACCACCCTCACGCCCGCATTTCCTTCATCCACCCGGTATACCAAAATAAGATGAAGGATTTCTGACGCATCCTCCACTCCCACTCTACTAACCCCCCATTCCCTCCACTTTTAAACCCATTCCACCAATATTTCAAAATATAATCACATGAAGATAACATTGAACTCATGCTGACTAAGCTAATTATCTTTGAGTATTATACCGACTGGAACTACAATCTTTTGTGAATATTTACGGCTTTCTCAGTCAATTTAGCTTGAGCAAACGAATTGTTTTTAAAACTGCCCGACGTTTCGACCGTTTTTGGCGGCCTTTTTCAAGGGAAACTAAAATAATCGTTTATTATGAGTGAACAGGTAAAGCATAGTAAAAACATATATGGAAAAGGTACGAAAACAAAAACAAAATTGCAGTGCTGTGTGACTCACTTTAATCGTGTCGTTTTTGTCGTAGTCGCTGATTGCCAACGGTGGGAGGTTGGGTGTTTTTGCACTGGCCGAAATGGTTGTGGAGATGACGATTTTGTGCTGAAAAAGTCATCTGAAAAAATCTTTGGTACGGAGCTCTATGTATGCACGAAGTGGTCCAACGTCTGGTTTGAAGATGGTGACCCACTGATTGCGTATGGAGGGATTGATAGCAATTGTGAGCCAAAACAACTGTCATCACTGGTTTCTGTGTTTCTATTCCTTCGAGTGCTGGTCGTTTTCAGTGTGTGTAGGATGCCGGCGTAGGTAGTGTTGAGACCATCTACATCGGTGCGATGGTTGACGGTGTTGGCGGTGTTTGAGATGTGGCACATTTCAAGTATTGGTAGAGCCGTCGATCGATAGGTTTTATCAATGATCTTAGCTTTGGTGAGATCAAAATTGTGGTCGTTTTTGATCATGTGTTTGATGAGAGCGGTTTTCTCACCGAGACTGATCAGCTGTTCGTCGGTGGTGATTGCGCCGTCGGTTTTTAATCGTACATACTGGTTTATGTTGGTTTTGTGGCCGTACAGTCTTGTTTTGAGCTGATTCCGTGTCATTCCTATGTAGTACATTGGGCAGTTCCCACAAGGCAGACTGTAGATGACATTAGATTGCAACAGAGGATCTACGGGGTCTTTGACGTTCAGCATTAGTTTGGATGTGGTGCTGATTGGTTTTGATGCTATTTTAACATTTGGGTAATCGGATTTTAGAATGCTTACTATAGATGTGCTGAGTGATGGTACGTATGGCAGTGATCTGTAAACCTGGTCGGTGGACGGACTGCTATCGTTGGGAGGATTTTTGCATTGCGGGATATAAGTCTGTTGATGAGAGATGATGGGTAATTGTTCCTACGGAGATGTTGAAAAATTATATTTTGCTGCAAGTTAGGGCAGTTATCCGTGGTGAGACCAGTCACTCTTTTAATGAATTGTTGAGCGACGTTCATTTTCATCGATAGCGGGTGAGAAGAATGGTAGTTCAGAAGACGGCCTGATGCTATCGGTTTTGCGTACCAGCGTGTAGATAGTGTTTGGTCTGAATGTCGAGTTACTACTGTGTCTAAGAACGGAAGTTTGTTGTCGATCTCCTCTTCTTTTGTAAACTGTAGATGTTGATTGTATGCGTTAAAAGTATCCAGAGATTGTTGTACTTTGTCTAATTAAATATTATTCTTTTGCCTTTCTCATATAGAAAGGTTACGCAATTGCTCCAAAAACTGACTTTCTAACCGAGGCCCGGAGGGCCGAGTCTCATATAACATTCGACTCAGTTCGCCGAGATCGCAAAATATCTGTGTGTAGGTATGTGTGTATGTGTGTATGTATGTATGTATGTATGTATGTATGTATGTATGTATGTATGTATGTACGTGTGTGTATGTGCGGATTTGTTAACAAAATGTCCACATCGGTTTCTCGGAGATGGCTGAACCGATTTTTACAAACTAAGATTCAAATGAAAGTTATACTATTCCCATAGGTTGCTATTGAATTTCATTTTCAACCGACTTCTTGTTCCGGATTACGAGTTGAAGAGTATGGTTACAAAACAAAATTTGTTGATTTGTCCACATCGGTTTCTCGGAATTTTCTGAACCGATTTTGACAAACTTGATTTTAAATGGAAGGTCCATCAGCTGCTGTTGAATTTTGTGTGGATCCGAGTTCTGGTTCCTGAATTACAGGGTGATACGTACGATCACTCAGCAAATCTCGATTCTAACGAATTCTGCGATGAATGTAAAAAGGTGAAATTTTTGCCTTTCTCAATAGAAAGGTATTGCAATTGCTCTGAAAACCGACTTTTTAACGCAGGCCCGGAGGGCCGAGTGACATATACCATTCGATTCAGTTCGACGAGTTCGGCAAATGTCTGTGTGTGTGTGTATGTGCGTATGTGTGTGTGTATGTGACCAAAAATTTCACTCATTTTTCTCAGAGATGGCTGAACCGATTTTGACAAACTTAGTCTCAAATGAAAGGTGCAACGTTTCCATAGGCTGCTATTGAATTTTTAATGGATCCGACTTCCGGTTCCGGAATTACAGGGTGATGAGTACGAACACGCAGAAAATGTCCTTTTTAAATAAATTCTGCAATGAATGTATAAAGGTGAAATTTTTTTCCAAAATATGACCACAACTGCTTCGATTTGTAGTATTAGGTCACTAACATCCATTCAAAGTCTATTTGGCCACATTGGCCACCATCATCGGTTCCGGAAGCCCCGGCGGAAGTATCTAAATTCAGAATAACAGTCACATCGGTTTCTCGGCGATGGCTAGACCGATTCGACTAAACTTGGCCTCAAATGAAAAGTATTGCGTCCCCGTAAATGGCTATTTAATTTCATCCCGATCCGACTTCCGGTTCCGGAGTTACAGGTTGTGGCGTGCGATCACATAGCAAATTGTGATTCAAACCGATACTCCGATGAAAGCAAAAAAGGTAAAAATTTCGCTAAAATGTCTCTCAAACAACTTAAATTTGCTGTTCTAGGTCACCGACGGCCAACCAAACTTTCGTTCACTACATTGACCACCATAGACGGTTCCGGAAGTGCTCGGGAAAAGCGGCCATCTTTCAAAATTTACGAACTCACATCAGTTTCCCGGAAATGGTTAGGCCGATTTTCACAAACTTAGTCCCAAATGATAGCTATAATATCCCCAAAGATGTTTGTAAAATTTCGTACGGATCGCTTATATGGGGCCGGAAATATAGACTAAATCGTCCGGTCACATATGAAATTCCCATATAAGCCGGAGCTCAAATTTTTTTTTTCAAAGGGGGGACCCCATGAAATTTCAGAAATCGAATTCGTATTTTTGATGTCAAACATCTTTAAAAAGCATGAAACGTCGAGATTTTATGTTATCCCGAAAATTTTTTTTTGTAAAAATCGACTTTTTGGGACTTTGCCGATTTCGCACCTTTTTTACATTTCTTTACATTTCTTACAAAAGAAATGTATAGGATTCGCTCAAACTTTGACAACTTTTTCCGAGGCCCGGAGGGCCGAGTCTCATATACCAATCGACTCAGCTCGACAAATTGAGACAATGTCTGTATGTGTGTGTGTGTGTGTATGTGTGTATGTATGTATGTACAAAATGTCATGTAATTATCTCAGCAATGGCTGAACCGATCTTAATGAAATTAGTTTCAAATGAAAGGCCTAACGTTGCCATTTGACACTATTATTTTTGATTTTCGATATGTTGTTTACTTTCTGAGATATGGGCGATTTTGTCAAAATACAGCAGGTTTTTTGCAAATAACTTTCGAACAATATAATATTGTCCCTCAAACTGCACATAAATAGAAAGCTTGTAAAAATACCTTTCTAACAAGCTATAGATTGTCTAAATCCGTGCACGAGCGGCGGAGATATTAGACATTTTGTATTTTTAGTCCTCGCTTACCAATTTACACCAATTAAAAATGAGATTGTTTCATACAGAGTATTGCTTTACTGGTGTTTTAGGGGCAAAACTAAACCGATTTTGAATATCGGGGTATGAAAACACATCTACGCGATTCAAGGAATTCGATGTTGAGAACATTTTGTGAATTACCTTTATAATAAATTAACTATTTCTCAAAAATCAATATATAAGTTCACTTCAAAGACAAAATAATGCGTTGATAAAGAAACAGTGAGTTCTAGTATTTATTCCTTGGATTAGGCATTGCATTCAATCATGAGGTAAATGTTGGATAGTATATCAATACACAGATCAACAAGTAATTCACCTAGTAGTGAGATAAAAGATTTCTAATATAATTATACTTGTGGCGTCACCGAAAGCAACTGTATGTTTGAAGCCCAAAAATCTAGCGAAAATTTAGCTCTTTTGCAAGATTTAGGTTATACTGGTTATGGAGCAAAAATTACTACTTACATTATTTATGATAAGAATGTAAGAATCAATATATCATAATTTTATAGGTATATAAAAATAATGTGAATCATCATTTGCCATTCCTCACACGCCCCCCCATCTCTCTCTCTCACTCTCTCTCTCTCTCTCTCTCTCTCTCTCTCTCTCTCTCTTTCTCTCTCTGTCTCTCTTCTATCGCATCTATCTAGCTATTTCTGTATGCATTTCTAAGTTGTGTGATAAGATCTTCTGCCAATCTGAAATATTTGTTAATTGTAATTGCGAAGGTTTGAGAAAACAAAACTATTTTTGTCTGCTGCTACATCAACTTAACTTTAATTCAATTGTATTCAAAGCCTGTTTCTACACTATAATTAAGGAAATTCATGGCTATATCAGAAAAATATTTGGCTTAACTGGGTAATATGAAAGTTTGACGATGGAAATTTTCAAAAGAGACATTCCACGTGCGATATTTAAACTATTCGTATCTCTATTGAATTTTGAATGAAATACATGCTCAAAGACTGAAAGCTGAAGCCAGGATTTCGAAGACAAAATACATGAGAAGAAGAGGTTCTAGAGACGACAATGTGAACCTCCCACCCGAGTTCGGATTGACGGTGACGAAATCGAGATGGTCGACGAATTCATGTATTTGGGCTCACTGGTAACCGACGACAATGAAATTCAGAGACGGATCATAGCGGGAAATCGTGCCTACTTTGGACTCCAGAGGACGCTCCGGTCGAACAAAATTCGCCGCCGCACGAAGTTGATTATCTTCAAGACGCTGATTAGATCGGTGGTCCTCTACGGCCACGAGACCTGGACTATGCTCGTGGAGGACCAACGCACCCTTGGAGTTTTCGAACGAAAAGTGTTGCGTACCATCTATGGTGGCGTGCAGATGGAAGACGGAACGTTGCGCATTCGTTGTATTGGTACCAGTGGTGCAAATTTTCATTTTCAAATGCCAACTTTCAGTTCAATCAAACCCAACCATGATTCAAATTCAAAGCCTCCCTTAATCATTCACTTTCAAGTTGGCGGGATTTTCATAACTGAATCGTACGTCTTCATTTCAAATTGATGCTTTTTCATTCACCAACCAAAGCTGTCATCTGCTCTGTAGAGACCAGTTTAGGTTAAATGTTGTCATGTTTTGCGTTTTCAAGCTTACATGGCCAGTAAGAACTATGTTCAGAGTAGTTTTGCTTGAAAAACCTAGTCAATACCCCAGTAAAGAGATATTCACAGGGTCAATGAAATTGAAAATGAATGGAAAATGATTGAGCAGGTCGGCTGTTTGAATGAATAATGGAAACGAACAACTGCGAATTGAACATAGTAGGGCATGATTTGAGATTTTTTCCTCCTTCAAGTTCAAAACAAACTGTTGAAAATTTGCAACTCTGATTGGTACGAACTTTCATGCAAAATAACGGATCAAAGACCAAAAATAGCCACAAATTAGATCCAGGAAAAGAAGTCCCCAAAGTACCCACTCTCGATGGGGGATGCAACTACAATGTGTCTTCTAACTTATCGTCGTCCATATTTGGATATACTGAGTAGTTTGAACCTTTTTTTTTTCACAATATTGGTCTGTATAGGACTTATTTATCCATATTTCCTGCACGAGAATTCCGAACGAAACAATACAAACACGGCTTTTATGCAATCGACATAGCCTAGACATTTCACACTATTTACTTCAATGCAAATAAAAACTTTGAAATATCTACCTGTCTCATTCACGAATCGCATTCTCCCTCTGTCGTTCTCTGTTCAAGGGGCTTGAAAGCACATGTGACCTTGTCTCACTTTACTATATTCAATTGCGCGTTAAAATACTGGACCAGTAAATTCTGTTCTGCACATAAATCTTTTTTCGGGAATATGTGACCAAAAAGTAAACTTTGAATTCGTCAAGTAAAGAAGCATGAAAACAAAAAGAATAAAACCAAAAAAAGATGGAAGCCCTAGAAAGTCCATTGCATATTTATTAGCCTTTGGGATTTTCAAAAACATTTCAAAACTTTCTGATGCAAATTTCTGGTTTTCATTTCGTACAATCCGGTTTATTCATTATCTTTATTCAAAAATGTGTTTGGCTTCAAATATATGACCATTTCATTTTAATTAATAATTTCATTCCGCATCTTTTGATTCGTTTTGTTCATCTGCGTTCATTTTACTTATTTTATTCGTTTCATTCTTTGGATTCACTCTGATCAGTTCATTCTTTTTGTGCATTTTACTCATATCATTCATTGTTTTCATTGTATGCATTTTATTAATTTTTTCCAGTTTATTCATTTTGTTCAGTTTCTTCATTTTAATAATCTGACTACTTTTTCAGTTTTAATCATTTCATCCAAATAATTTATTTGATTCAATTTATTTCTTTATATTAATTTATAACCTTTTACTGTAGTTCAATTTTTCATTTTAATCAATGCATTTAATTCTGCTCATTTTCTTCTTTTTATTCATTTTATCACTCCAGCTCATTTTATTTATTTGATTCGTTTGTTTTATTTATACATTTCATTTATTTTTTACTTTATTCATTTTGTTCATCCATTCTTTTCATTCATTTGATCCATTTCATTAATTTGATTTATTGTATTCACTGGATGAATTAAATCAATTTGATTCATTTAATTCATTTGATTCATATGATTTGTGTGATTCATGTGATTCATTTGATTCATATGATTCATTTGATTTATTTGATGCATTTGATTCATTTGATTCATTTGATTTTGATTCATTTGATTCATTTGATTCATTTGATTAATTTGATTCATTTGAATCATTTGATTCATTTGATTCATTTGATTCATTTGATTCATGTGATTCATTTGATTTATTTGATTTATTTGATTGATTTAATTCATTTGATTCATTTGAATCATTTGAATTATTTGATTCATTTGATTTATTTGATTTATTTGATTGATTTAATTCATTTGATTCATTTGATTCATTTGATTCATTTGATTCATTTGATTCATTTGATTCATTTGATCCATTTGATTCATTTGATTCATTTGATTCATTTGATTCATTTGATTCATATGATTCATATGATTCATTTGTTTAATTTGATTCATATGATTCATATGATTCATATGATTCATATGATTCATTTGATTCATTTGATTCATTTGATTCATTTGATTCATTTGATTCATTTGATTCATTTGATTCATTTGATTCATTTGATTCATTTGATTCATTTGATTCATTTGATTTATCTGATTCATTTTATTCGTATCTTTAATTTTATGCATTTCATGTTCAGTCATTCGTTTTATTTCATTCAATTTGTTAGTATGAGTCAATTTATTCTATTAATCTTATAACTATTTCTAAATATAATCTTAATTTTTATGTAATAACCTAATCTAATTTGATTCGTGTATTTGGATCAAAATTATAATGATTTCCATTAATTTTTCTACTCATTTTATGAATTTAAAAACCTATTGTTTCATTTTTTGCTTTACTTTTTTATTTCGGTCGTTTTGTTGATTTCTATAATTTATTCAGTTTATTCGAGATTTTATTTGTGCAAGACTAGAAACTGTTTTCATCCCACCTCTAATTGGGTGCCTACTTCTCGTGAGTTCTGAAAACTAATCCAACAGTGAAATGTGTAAGAAATGTCTCATCTCACTGCTAGGTGGATTAAATCGGTTTTTCAGTTCAATATTACCGTGGCTGGTTTTTCTTCTTCAAAATTTTAGAACTCGAATAATGATTTATTTTCCTGTATATAGTTGTCATGTGATGTACAATAATAAAATGTAATATATGCATTTAAAAGCTTTTAATGAATATAAACAACGCACACATTCTCGTGATTCATGATTGAGAAAGGCACAATTGCACCGCTAGGTGGATTAAAATAGGTTTTCAGTTCAATATTACCGTGGCTGTTTTTTCTTCTTCAAAATTTTAGAACTCGAATAATTATTTATTTTCCTGTATATAGTTGTCATGTGATGTACAATAATAAAATGTAATATATGCATTTAAAAGCTTTTAATGAATATAAACAACGCACACATTCTCGTGATTCATGATTGAGAAAGGCACAATTGCACCGCTAGGTGGATTAAAATAGGTTTTTTATTCTATCGATTTATGGTAGTCTGTGATTTGATTGCATGCCGTCCTCCATATTCGGTTGTTGACATCTTTGGTGGTGGTACTGCCGCTCTTACCAATTGAGCTATTTCTGAAATCTTGTGGAACGTATTTTGGTCTTCATAATAATCTAGCCACAATCGACTTTAGGAAGAGGGTAAATCGACATGTCATATACTAATAAACTGTTGATGATTACGAATGACCATGATTGTAAGAGCTGAATAATTACAGAGCATACCGTATATGGTTGGAACTTCAATTCAAACTTTTCCTTAATTTTCCTTGAATTGCTTTAAGAGTAAGTTTGCGAGCCTTTCTGTGATGGTGAGCCGTGTGTTTGATACAATACATTCATATATAATATATAAACCGTTGAATCTGGTTGGTTAGGCAAAATCGAGAATCTGGATGATGCATCCGTTATTAGAATTGACCATCTCTCATCGTCTTGACAGGTGTAGCAACTTCCGGCAGCTGTGTACTTACGTTGTTAAAAAGACTTGTGATGAGTACCAAAAATGTAATACATTTACATTGATCCACTTAAGAAAAAGGTATAAGCTCGGGTATTAGAAGGGGGTTTGAAATTCCTGAGTTGCTAGGACTGCAATACATGGTGTTAGCCCTTCTTTAGAAGTCCATCCTAAATTCGTGAAGCTCCTTCCTACTAACAGAACTTCTTAAACGGCAGTGTTACGATGTGATATATTGTGCCATATACGAAATTTGATTATGATTAGTTTTACCATTTTGCTGAATGTGCTTATAAACAAATTGTTGCTATAGATGAAATGTGAATTAATCTAATCGACCTTCGCTGAGTAAAACATTATTGACAGCCTTGTGGATTCATTTCACCTTTTACAGAAAGGTATGAAGCTTTAGATTTTGTCCAAAAACGAAACATGTACGCCAAACATTAAATTTTGAATTTATTTTATCCAACCTAAATAATCTGATTTCCACTTGGTAAGAAATAATAATAAAGTATTAAAGCACTTTATCCGTGGATAAATTATTATTTTTTTCCCAATAAATATGTGCAATAAAGAAAGATTCGTTATTTCATTTTAACAACACATTCAATTCAATATAAATGATTACTGAAAACTGTAACCAAACGATCCGACTTGAGGTGAACATTATGGTAATCTTGTAAGGAAATTGTAACGATACACGTTTTTCTTTAAAGCAAACCTTACAGAACCATATGAAAACGACTACCATCATTGTGACTTCAATTCAAATCGTTTCGATATATTTTTTAATACTCCTGCTGAAGCACCTCAATTCTTTTCTAACATACAATATTATATTATAACCATTCCCTATATTGTAACTATAACTCGTATCTTTATTCTATAATTTCATATAATTTTACAGGAAAACGCATTTATCGTAATATCATAAATAGACCTTAACGTATGTGGTTACCATAGCACTTATGATGTTTGTATAATATGGAGGATTCCAGATAAAGTTTTTATTTATGCGGGTTGTTATATCCAATAACAATGTAGTACCGCAAAAATGGATAACCATTCCCCTTATAATATGCCCTAAAATTTGTTCGAGGAAATCGGCATTTTTGAATGGTAACGTTACTTAACGACCTATTCGGCAAATGGTACAAGTGGCGCTGACCATAAGTGGAATAGTCAATATGATTGCCGGTAGCGTTGGTTTATCGTTTCGTTAATGATAAGAGGAAACTTCAGGGAATGGTTTTTTAAGGTCCAAATATCATTACGGTTATCTTACAGGAATGGTTACCAAATATGCGGGTAGGTATTTGAATAAAGAAATCTAATATCGTCCGGCGAACATGTTAGCGATGGCCCCGTGATGCTAAATTGATATAATCTTTCGGTGTTCGTGATTCTGAAATACTTCGAGGTAATCTTTTTTTCTGTGTTCGCGAACATCGTTTCGAAGCTCCGTGTAAATGTTTCAAAAACATCGATCACACGAACCAAGAGCTTAGCTCGTGTTCGTCGAAAACTATATTAATGTTTCCTCCTATGCCTCGAAGCTGTTTCTCTCAACAGTTACAATTATAAGACATTTCCTTCTCCATCCATGTTGGAAATTTTCTTTCTTAGATAAAACAATTCGCTTATCCGGCGAATATTCCCTTCATAGGGAACAATTGCGAATCCTGTTCGAACGAAACAAATAGATGCCTGCAAGTACTATTTACTGTTATCAGTTACAAAAAAAGCAATCTGTTTTAAAGTGATACATAAAATAAAGATACTAAATATTTACCTCTTGGTATATTTTGTTGGCTTCTGATTGTTTTATTTGTGTTTTGTACCTGCTCAGGTCCGATTTAGATGACAAATAGAAACTTTTTAAACTAGAAAGTCCGATTCTAGAGGCAGATCATTCTAGAAATGTATAACAAATTTGCATCAAATTAGAAAAAATCTAGAGCGTTTTTTCATTACATCATATCTAACAGAAACTTCAAACGGAGAAAATCGCGTGCAAAAATTTCCTTGCAACTTTCAAATTTATTTAACAATTAAAGCACACAGAAGGCTATTAATTCTACTATCACCTCTGCATTTACTCATTGCAGGATCGTATAAGCATATTACATGTTTTTCGCGAAGATAATAGAGAGATAATTGATAACTATTATTTTATTACATTTTGCCGATCACTTTTGCTATTATGCTCTTTTACATATGTGGTCTTGGCAACTCCGTTTGTAGATGGCACATTTTACTGTGACGTTTAGAGAGACGGGCTTGTAGTCGTGATATATTTCATGTGCTGTATTGCAACCGAGATTGTGGCATTGAGAAAACATACTAACTACAGTCGACTTGGAGAAACATCACATCTACAAAAAATTAGCAAAACTTTGGAATACTATATGAGACATTTTGACTTAAGATTAAATTAACATATAAAGAGTTATCATTTTTCTCTATTATTCGTGGACGATAAAGAGTCAATGCTTAGCTTTTATTTGGCATAATAAACTCAGTTTGTTTACATTTGTTAGATATTACGTTTTGAATAAACGGTGTAGAAATGCATTTAATTTCCATTTTTGCATCAACTTTGCACACCCTCGTAGAAAAGTTTGTTTAACAAACGTCCTACGCTGATTCACTTTGTTCGACGCAGAGTTAAAAATATTCAAATTCATTGAATGAAAATTGATCATATTCAGCCGCATTCATTTTCAATATTCAGTGACGCAGCTGAAAACGTCAAACGAACAAACCGCCCATTCATCCATGCAGACTTTCATTCATCTCCGATTATTACACGAAGCGACTGTACAACAACGAATCAAACGCATCAAAGTAGGCCGTGGCACAATGTAAGCGATGATGATTGTTGTTTTATATGCTTTACCGGCATTTGAAAACATTTTCCTAGATAATTAGTGAAATGAATATATTGTACGATATTCAACTGAATGAATAGCATAGATATTTGAATGAATATTTTTTCTATTCACCGCGAGTCGCATCAGGTTCATTATCAGTCGTCAAAAAAGAGCTTCGATTATTTTTAACTCTGGTTCGACGTTTTGTTGAATGTAGAGCTAATTTTTTGTAGGGTTTTGACGTCTTATACGCAACGCAAAATACATTGCACGCAACGCAAAATACATTACGAATTTCTATTTTGATGGAAAGAAATGCATTTAATTTAGCTGATTTTTAAAAATGCATCACAAATGACGTGCCCCTAGGTCCGATTGCTATTTTAAAAATCGATTTAATCCACCTAGCAGTGAGATGAGACATTTCTTACACATTTCACTGTTGGATTAGTTTTCAGAACTCACGAGAAGTAGGCACCCAATTAGAGGTGGGATGAAAACAGTTTCTAGTCTTGCACAAATAAAATCTCGAATAAACTGAATAAATTATAGAAATCAACAAAACGACCGAAATAAAAAAGTAAAGCAAAAAATGAAACAATAGGTTTTTAAATTCATAAAATGAGTAGAAAAATTAATGGAAATCATTATAATTTTGATCCAAATACACGAATCAAATTAGATTAGGTTATTACATAAAAATTAAGATTATATTTAGAAATAGTTATAAGATTAATAGAATAAATTGACTCATACTAACAAATTGAATGAAATAAAACGAATGACTGAACATGAAATGCATAAAATTAAAGATACGAATAAAATGAATCAGATAAATCAAATGAATCAAATGAATCAAATGAATCAAATGAATCAAATGAATCAAATGAATCATATGAATCATATGAATCATATGAATCATATGAATCATATGAATCATATGAATCATATGAATCATATGAATCATATGAATCAAATTAAACAAATGAATCATATGAATCATATGAATCAAATGAATCAAATGAATCAAATGAATCAAATGAATCAAATGAATCAAATGAATCAAATGAATCAAATGAATCAAATGAATCAAATGAATCAAATGAATCAAATGGATCAAATGAATCAAATGAATCAAATGAATCAAATGAATCAAATGAATCAAATGAATCAAATGAATTAAATCAATCAAATAAATCAAATAAATCAAATGAATCAAATAATTCAAATGATTCAAATGATTCAAATGAATCAAATGAATTAAATCAATCAAATAAATCAAATAAATCAAATGAATCAAATGAATCAAATGAATCAAATGAATCAAATGAATCAAATGAATCAAATGAATCAAATGATTCAAATGAATCAAATTAATCAAATGAATCAAATGAATCAAATGAATCAAAATCAAATGAATCAAATGAATCAAATGCATCAAATAAATCAAATGAATCATATGAATCAAATGAATCACATGAATCACACAAATCACATGAATCAAATGAATTAAATGAATCAAATTGATTTAATTCATCCAGTGAATACAATAAATCAAATTAATGAAATGGATCAAATGAATGAAAAGAATGGATGAACAAAATGAATAAAGTAAAAAATAAATGAAATGTATAAATAAAACAAACGAATCAAATAAATAAAATGAGCTGGAGTGATAAAATGAATAAAAAGAAGAAAATGAGCAGAATTAAATGCATTGATTAAAATGAAAAATTGAACTACAGTAAAAGGTTATAAATTAATATAAAGAAATAAATTGAATCAAATAAATTATTTGGATGAAATGATTAAAACTGAAAAAGTAGTCAGATTATTAAAATGAAGAAACTGAACAAAATGAATAAACTGGAAAAAATTAATAAAATGCATACAATGAAAACAATGAATGATATGAGTAAAATGCACAAAAAGAATGAACTGATCAGAGTGAATCCAAAGAATGAAACGAATAAAATAAGTAAAATGAACGCAGATGAACAAAACGAATCAAAAGATGCGGAATGAAATTATTAATTAAAATGAAATGGTCATATATTTGAAGCCAAACACATTTTTGAATAAAGATAATGAATAAACCGGATTGTACGAAATGAAAACCAGAAATTTGCATCAGAAAGTTTTGAAATGTTTTTGAAAATCCCAAAGGCTAATAAATATGCAATGGACTTTCTAGGGCTTCCATCTTTTTTGGTTTTATTCTTTTTGTTTTCATGCTTCTTTACTTGACGAATTCAAAGTTTACTTTTTGGTCACATATTCCCGAAAAAAGATTTATGTGCAGAACAGAATTTACTGGTCCAGTATTTTAACGCGCAATTGAATATAGTAAAGTGAGACAAGGTCACATGTGCTTTCAAGCCCCTTGAACAGAGAACGACAGAGGGAGAATGCGATTCGTGAATGAGACAGGTAGATATTTCAAAGTTTTTATTTGCATTGAAGTAAATAGTGTGAAATGTCTAGGCTATGTCGATTGCATAAAAGCCGTGTTTGTATTGTTTCGTTCGGAATTCTCGTGCAGGAAATATGGATAAATAAGTCCTATACAGACCAATATTGTGAAAAAGAAATGGTTCAAACTACTCAGTATATCCAAATATGGACGACGATAAGTTAGAAGACACATTGTAGTTGCATCCCCCATCGAGAGTGGGTACTTTGGGGACTTCTTTTCCTGGATCTAATTTGTGGCTATTTTTGGTCTTTGATCCGTTATTTTGCATGAAAGTTCGTACCAATCAGAGCTGCAAATTTTCAACAGTTTGTTTTGAACTTGAAGGAGGAAAAAATCTCAAATCATGCCCTACTATGTTCAATTCGCAGTTGTTCGTTTCCATTATTCATTCAAACAGCCGACCTGCTCAATCATTTTCCATTCATTTTCAATTTCATTGACCCTGTGAATATCTCTTTACTGGGGTATTGACTAGGTTTTTCAAGCAAAACTACTCTGAACATAGTTCTTACTGGCCATGTAAGCTTGAAAACGCAAAACATGACAACATTTAACCTAAACTGGTCTCTACAGAGCAGATGACAGCTTTGGTTGGTGAATGAAAAAGCATCAATTTGAAATGAAGACGTACGATTCAGTTATGAAAATCCCGCCAACTTGAAAGTGAATGATTAAGGGAGGCTTTGAATTTGAATCATGGTTGGGTTTGATTGAACTGAAAGTTGGCATTTGAAAATGAAAATTTGCACCACTGGTACCAATACAACGAATGCGCAACGTTCCGTCTTCCATCTGCACGCCACCATAGATGGTACGCAACACTTTTCGTTCGAAAACTCCAAGGGTGCGTTGGTCCTCCACGAGCATAGTCCAGGTCTCGTGGCCGTAGAGGACCACCGATCTAATCAGCGTCTTGAAGATAATCAACTTCGTGCGGCGGCGAATTTTGTTCGACCGGAGCGTCCTCTGGAGTCCAAAGTAGGCACGATTTCCCGCTATGATCCGTCTCTGAATTTCATTGTCGTCGGTTACCAGTGAGCCCAAATACATGAATTCGTCGACCATCTCGATTTCGTCACCGTCAATCCGAACTCGGGTGGGAGGTTCACATTGTCGTCTCTAGAACCTCTTCTTCTCATGTATTTTGTCTTCGAAATCCTGGCTTCAGCTTTCAGTCTTTGAGCATGTATTTCATTCAAAATTCAATAGAGATACGAATAGTTTAAATATCGCACGTGGAATGTCTCTTTTGAAAATTTCCATCGTCAAACTTTCATATTACCCAGTTAAGCCAAATATTTTTCTGATATAGCCATGAATTTCCTTAATTATAGTGTAGAAACAGGCTTTGAATACAATTGAATTAAAGTTAAGTTGATGTAGCAGCAGACAAAAATAGTTTTGTTTTCTCAAACCTTCGCAATTACAATTAATAAATATTTCAGATTGGCAGAAGATCTTATCACACAACTTAGAAATGCATACAGAAATAGCTAGATAGATGCGATAGAAGAGAGACAGAGAGAGAAGAGAGAGAGAGAGAGAGAGAGAGAGAGAGAGAGAGAGAGAGAGAGAGAGAGAGAGAGAGAGAGAGAGAGAGAGAGAGAGTGAGAGAGATGGGGGGGGGGGCGTGTGAGGAATGGCAAATGATGATTCACATTATTTTTATATACCTATAAAATTATGATATATTGATTCTTACATTCTTATCATAAATAATGTAAGTAGTAATTTTTGCTCCATAACCAGTATAACCTAAATCTTGCAAAAGAGCTAAATTTTCGCTAGATTTTTGGGCTTCAAACATACAGTTGCTTTCGGTGACGCCACAAGTATAATTATATTAGAAATCTTTTATCTCACTACTAGGTGAATTACTTGTTGATCTGTGTATTGATATACTATCCAACATTTACCTCATGATTGAATGCAATGCCTAATCCAAGGAATAAATACTAGAACTCACTGTTTCTTTATCAACGCATTATTTTGTCTTTGAAGTGAACTTATATATTGATTTTTGAGAAATAGTTAATTTATTATAAAGGTAATTCACAAAATGTTCTCAACATCGAATTCCTTGAATCGCGTAGATGTGTTTTCATACCCCGATATTCAAAATCGGTTTAGTTTTGCCCCTAAAACACCAGTAAAGCAATACTCTGTATGAAACAATCTCATTTTTAATTGGTGTAAATTGGTAAGCGAGGACTAAAAATACAAAATGTCTAATATCTCCGCCGCTCGTGCACGGATTTAGACAATCTATAGCTTGTTAGAAAGGTATTTTTACAAGCTTTCTATTTATGTGCAGTTTGAGGGACAATATTATATTGTTCGAAAGTTATTTGCAAAAAACCTGCTGTATTTTGACAAAATCGCCCATATCTCAGAAAGTAAACAACATATCGAAAATCAAAAATAATAGTGTCAAATAGCAACGTTAGGCCTTTCATTTGAAACTAATTTCATTAAAATCGGTTCAGCCATTGCTGAGATAATTACATGACATTTTGTACATACATACATACACACATACACACACACACACACACATACAGACATTGTCTCAATTTGTCGAGCTGAGTCGATTGGTATATGAGACTCGGCCCTCCGGGCCTCGGAAAAAGTTGTCAAAGTTTGAGCGAATCCTATACATTTCTTTTGTAAGAAATGTAAAGAAATGTAAAACATAGAATTAAAAACCGATTTAATCCACCTAGCAGTGAGATGAGACATTTCTTACACATTTCACTATTGGATTAGTTTGCAGAACTCACGAGAAGTAGGCACCCAATTAGAGGTGAGATGAAAACAGTTTCTAGTCTTTCACGAATAAAATCTCGAATAAACTGAATAAATTATACAAATCAACAAAACGACCGAAATAAAAAAGTAAAGCAAAAAATTAAACAGTAGGTTTTTAAATTCATAAAATGAGTAGAAAAAGTAATGGAAATCATTATAATTTTGATCCAAATACACGAATCAAATTAGATTAGATTATTACATAAAAATTAAGATTATATTTAGAAATAGTTATAAGATTAATAGCATAAATTGACTCATACTAACAAATTGAATGAAATAAAACGAATGACTGAACATGAAATGCATAAAATTAAAGATATGAATAAAATGAATCGGATAAATCAGATAAATCAAATGAATCAAATGAATCAAATGAATTAAATCAATCAAATAAATCAAATGAATCAAATGATTCAAATGATTCAAATGAATCAAATGAATCAAATGAATCAAATGAATTAAATCAATCAAATAAATCAAATAAATCAAATGAATCAAATGAATCAAATGATTCAAATGAATCAAATGATTCAAATGATTCAAATGATTCAAATGAATCAAATGAATCAAATGAATTAAATCAATCAAATAAATCAAATGAATCAAATGAATCACATGAATCAAATGAACTAAATGAATCAAATTGATTTAATTCATCCAGTGAATACATGATGAATGAATTAATGAAATGGATCAAATGAATAAAAAGAATGGATGAACAAAACGAATAAAGTAAAAAATAAATGAAATGCATAAATAAAACAAACGAATCAAATAAACAAAATGAGCTGAAGTGATAAAATGAATAAAAAGAAGAAAATGAGCAGAATTAAATGCATTGATTAAAATGAAAAATTGAACAACAGTAAAAGGTTATAAATTAATATAAAGAAATAAATTGAATCAAATAAATTATTTGGATGAAATGATTAAAACTGAAAAAGTAGTCAGATTATTAAAATGAAGAAACTGAACAAAATGAATAAACTGGAAAAAATTAATAAAATACATACAATGAAAGCAATGAATAAAATAAGTTAAATGAATGATATGAGTAAAATGCACAAAAAGAGTAAACGGATCAGAGTGAATCCAAAGAATGAAACGAATAAAATAAGTAAAATGAACGCAGATGAACAAAATGAAAAAAAAGATGCGGAATGAAATAATTAATTAAAATTAAATGGTCATATATTTGAAGCCAAACACATTTTTGAATCAAGAAAATGAATAAACCGGATTGTACGAATTTGAAAACCATTGCATCAGAAAGTTTTGAAATGTTCTTGAAAATCCCATCTTCTGAGAAAAGGCTAATAAATATGCAATGGACTTTCTAGGGCTTCCATCTTTTTGTTTTCATGCTTCTTTACTTGACGAATTCAAAGTTTACTTTTTGGTCACATATTCCCGAAAAAAGATTTATGTGCAGAACAGAATTTACTGGTCCAGTATTTTAACGCGCAATTGAATATAGTAAAGTGAGACAAGGTCACATGTGCTTTCAAGCCCCTTGAACAGAGAACGATAGAGGGAGAATGCGATTCGTGAATGACAGGTAGATATTTCAAAGTTTTTATTTGCATTGAAGTAAATAGTGTGAAATGTCTAGGCTATGTCGATTGCATAAAAGCGTGTTTGTATTGTTTCGTTCGGAATTCTCGTGCAGGAAATATGGATAAATAAGTCCTATACAGACCAATATTGTGAAAAAGAAATGGTTCAAACTACTCAGTATATCCACCATTTAGTGGGTACTTTGGGAGACTTCTTTTCCTGGATCTAATTTGTGGATATTTTTGGTCTTTGATCCGTTATTTTTCATGAAAGTTCGTACCAATACAACGAATGTGCAGCTGATACAACTCATGGTTCATTCGCCTGCGCAACGTTCCGTCTTCCATCTGCACGCCACCATAGATGGTACGCAACACCTTTCGTTCGAAAACTCCAAGGCGTTGGTCCTCCACGAGCATAGTCCAGGTCTCGTGGCCGTAGAGGACCACCGATCTAATCAACTTCGTGCGGTGGCGAATTTTGTTCGACCAGAGTGTCCTCTGGAGTCCAACGTAGGCACGATTTCCCGCTAAGATCCGTCTCTGAATTTCTCTGCTGTTATCATTGTCGTCGGTTACCAGTGAGCCCAAATACATGAATTCGTCGACCATCTCGATTTCGTCACCGTCAATCCGAACTCGGGTGGGAGGTTTACATTGTCGTCTCTAGAACCTCTTCCTCTCATGTATTTTGTCTTCGAAACGTTGATTTTTCTTTTGAAAATATCCATCATCAATCTTTCATATTACCCAATTAAGCCAAATATTTTTCTGATATAGCCATGAATTTCCTTAATTTTAGTGTAGAAACAGGCTTTGAATACAATTGAATTAAAGTTGAGTTGATGTAGCAGCAGACAAAAAATAGTTTTGTTTTCTCAAACCTTCGCAATTACAATTAACAAATATTTCAGATTGGCAGAAGATCTTATCACACAACTTAGAAATGCATACAGAAATAGCTAGATAGATGCGATAGAAGAGAGACAGAGAGAGAAAGAGAGAGAGAGAGAGAGAGAGAGAGAGAGAGAGAGAGAGAGAGAGAGAGAGAGAGAGAGAGAGAGAGAGAGAGAGAGAGAGAGAGAGAGAGAGAGAGAGAGAGAGACAGAGATAGGGGGGGGGGGGCTGTGTGAGGAATGGCAAATGATGGTTAATGCAGTGACATTATTTTTATAGGTATATTATTATTATATATTGATTCTTACATTCTTATCATAAATAATGTAAGTAGTAATTTTTGCTCCATAACCAGTATAACCTAAATCTTGCAAAAGAGCTAAATTTTCGCTAGATTTTTGGGCTTCAAACATACAGTTGCTTTCGGTGACGCCACAAGTATAATTATATTAGAAATCTTTTATCTCACTACTAGGTGAATTACTTGTTGATCTGTGTATTGATATACCATCCAACATTTACCTCATGATTGAACGCAATGCCTAATCCAAGGAATAAATACTAGAACTCTCTGTTTCTTTATCAACGCATTATTTTGTCTTTGAAGTGAACTTATATATTGATTTTTGAGAAATAGTTCTTTTATTATAAAGGTAATTCACAAAAAGTTCTCAACATCGAATTCCTTGAATCACGTAGATGTGTTTTCATACCCCGATATTCAAAATCGGTTTAGTTTTGCCCCTAAATCACCAGTAAAAAATGAATGAAGTATGAAACAATCTCATTTTTAATTAGTGGAAATTGGTAAGCGAGGACTAAAAATACAAAATGTCTAATATCTCCGCCGCTCGTGCACGGATTTAGACAATCTATAGGTTGTTAGAAAGGTATTTTTACAAGCTTTCTATTTATGTGCAGTTTGTGGGACAAAATTGTATCGCTTGAAAGTTATTTGCAAAAAACCTGCTGTGTTTTGACAATATCGCCCATATCTCAGAAAGTAAACAACATATCGAAAATCAAAAATAATAGTGTCAAATGGCAATGTTAGGCCTTTCATTTGAAACTAATTTCATTAAGATCGGCCCAGCCATTGCTGAGATAATTACATGACATTTTGTACATACATACATACACACATACACACACACACACACACACACACAGACATTGTCTCAATTTGTCGAGCTGAGTCGATTGGTATATGAGACTCGGCCCTCCGGGCCTCGGAAAAAGTTGTCAAAGTTTGAGCGAATCCTATACATTTCTTTTGTAAGAAATGTAAAACTTTAGCATGCAACCGAGCATGCTCAACATTTACAACCTTTTGCTTAGCTTTTGCTGAGCATTTGCTCACGATTTATACATTTATTCATACGGAATCAGATGTTCGAAAAGCAAACACTCAAATTGAGAAAGCAACTGTCAAAGCAAAGTTTTATTCATACCAACTTGAGTAAATGCTCAACGCAGCTGCTCGACTGCTAGAATCTCAAGAAGCTGAGCAAATGCTAGTTTTTATTCATACGGCTTAATGTTCCTCAAATACACGACCATGCTACTTCCATGGTTGCGTTGCTAGCACATGTTCGAGATGATGGCGTGATAAGGGCTTTAGTGTCGAGATTTCCTTGTGAATTTCTTATAGACTCGGGGGCAAAAGTTAACACGATTACCGAGCAGTCGTTCAGAAAGATAATCGAGAACGAGGATTACAAAAAGGGTTTGCATAACATGCAATACGGATGCTGTTTGTTATGCTGTTTCTGGACAGATACCAGTAATAGGGATGTTCGAAGCTTTTTTGTTTGTATCGGAAGATAGGCCGGTGTTACTGGAGAAATTTTATATTGTGAAGGAGTCGCGATCATTACTCGGCAGACCAACTGCGACGCGCTACTGTGTTCTACTGTTAGGGCTTCAGGTACAGGCATATACGGATGCCTCAAGAGACTCGCAGCATTATTGTGTCGATATTGCGACCATATGTTCCGAGAAAGCTTTTCCAAAATTCAATATCCCACCGGTTGTAATCCGGTATGACGAAACGAAGCCTCCTTGTAGGAATATATTTTTCAACATTCCAATAGCCGTGAAACCACGAGTTGCAGAGAGATTGCAGCAAAAAACATATAACCGAAATATATATATCTATGGAATCGTTACTTGTGGGAGCATCGCGAATGATTTTCTGCGCAGGAGCAGAATCTGGACAAACTTTCTTGGCAAAATTAAGTATCCAGCGATTCGAAAAATCTTCGCTTTCATTAGTTACGTTTCGATTCCTCATTCTTCTGGCTGTATTCCAAAGAGTACTCATTGATATTTTTTTATCTTAAATACGTTTATTTAGGCCCAAATGCTGTAGCTTAACGAGGCCGATAATTCATTTTTTTTATTACATGTCACATGTTAGTGGGGGGAGGGAAAGCCGTATTTAGGGGAGGGGAGGGTCGATATTTCCGATAATTATTGGCACTCTATATCATCTGCATGTGAGGTATGTCATGATGTTCTGGATAGACGGTTATCAAGAAGGGTATGCACCGAAGACTCGTGAAGCAATGCCATATTGTAGATACAGGGATAGGTTGGTGAGATTCTACTGTGAATGAGAGAGGGGAAAATGTATTAAACTTGGACATCAATAGTTTTCAAAAAGATATAGATAAGAAAAATATAGGGGTGGTCACGGCTTGCTAGGACGTCCCGGACTGGCACATAGGGTGATCTACCTCGGGCCCGAAGGGAATCTATTAGTTGGGACCTGGCAACACAGTACTCTGCGCACAGCCAAACAACATGCTCGATGTCGTGATAGCCGTTCTCACAAACACAATGATTACTTTCAGCAAGCCCTATACGACGGAGATGCGCGTCAAACGAGTAATGGTTGGACATGATACTTGAAATCATACGAATAAAGTCCCTGTTCACATCCAACCCCTTAAACCAAGCATTCGTTGATACCTTCGGGATAATGGAATGTAGCCACCGTCTCAGAGGCCCATTGCTCCATGAGGTTTGCCAACTATCGAGCGTCCTCTGACGAGAGATACTGAAAAATTCGTTGAAGCAAATTGGTCTTTCTTAAGTGTCGCCTTCTAATGCGCCCACCTTGGCTAAAGAGTCCGCCTTCTTATTGCCCGCAATAGAACAATGTGACAGGACCCAAACCAAGGTAATCTGGTAAGATTTTTCAGATAAAGCACTCAGATATTCCTGTATTTTCCCCAGGAAATACTTTCCAGGCTTCGCCGTACGAATGGCCTCAATGGAGCTGAGACTATCCGAAATGATGAAGTAATGGTCTGAGGGCAGGGTGTCAATGATCCCGAGAGTATACTGAATGGCAGCTAATTCTGCGACGTAAATTGAAGCAGGATCATTGAGTTTGAATGAGGCAGCAAGATTTTCGTTGAAGATACCGAAGCCTGTGGACCCGTCGAGAATTGATCCGTCAGTGTAGAACATTTTGGCGCAGTCGACTTGATGGTATTTGTTATAGAAAATATTTGGGACCACTTGTGGGCGAATATGATCCGGAATTCCACAAATCTCTTCCTTCATGGATGTGTGTGTGTGTGTTAACCTTACTATCTCCCACTAGCTGGTAGTGATTTACAGAAAAAAGATGTTTGCATGTATTTAAACATTCATGCAAATAACTTGGTTCACGGATTTAGGAAGGTGTTAGCTCAATTGATTTTCCGATTACCCATTTCGTGTACAGTGCCAGACATGTTCCGAGATCATCGTTCCATCAACTAGCCCCGCCTTACTGTAATGTTTGTATCAATTGGATTGTAACATTACAGTAAAACTTTCGATTCCATTTAAGCAGGAAATCGACGCGTATTTAGTATAATGGTTCAATTTGTACATATATATATATATATATATATATATATATATATATATATATATATATATATATATATATATATATATATATATATATATATATATATATATATATATATATATATATATATATATATATATATATATATATATATATATATATATATATATATATATATATATATATAATAATAATAATAATAATAATAGGTTTTAGTCCCTGGTGAGCTTTTTAAAAAATCACTTTTATTCAAATTAAATAGAATACAAATTAAACTGAACTAACTCAACTAACTCAACTCAAAATAATGATCGATCCGAAGCCTGTGGAAGTGGTTTTGTATAATGAATCTGCTGACGGGACAGTTTGGGCTGAGTGGATAGCGTTGCTGGCTGTTGCTAGGTCGACGTGTGCATAGTCGGCGGCGTGGCTATGGTAAACTGCTGATCGTGTCCAATGCCGGCGTGGCGTATAGTGTGGATATAGCTGATCGTGTCTAATGCTGGCATGGGCTATCATGTAATTCCTCCGGGGGAAAAGATTGGACGTCCTCGGCCAATTGTTACGAACTTTTCTGGGTTTCTGCATCTCTGTTGTTGTTGCTATCTCTGTTTGTAAAGGGGTAGTGAATTTTGAATACAACTCTTTTCCTGTAAAGACAGATAATCGCTAATGCCAAGATTATGAAAGTAGTAGTCGAAAAACCTCCGAAGATTCCTATTAGCCATTTCTTGTGTTCGAATTGTCTCAGTTGTACGTAATCAATTCGATGCCTGTTGTTTGCTGTTTGCAAAGTTGATGCTGAAATATTCTGTTTACTGATAATTTGTTTCTTGATCAGTAATCCTGGGAATGTACCAACTAATTGTTTTGTGTAATATGGTGTTGTTATTACTTCAGAAACGAATGTTTCGTTCCCAATATTGATAGTGCAGTTAGTAAAATGTAGAATGTAATTTCCTGTTAGTGTTCTGCCATGTGGACCACAAGTTGAATTTATGGTCAACTGTTTTCCGTTATTGATTAGGATTTTGTTTCCTGGCAGAGTTTGTACTATTGTTTGCTTCAGTACGATTGCTTAACAATGACTTTCTGATCCCATGATTATTGGGAGTACACAAGTATCAGAAAATGGTTTAGTTTCTTGTAGCTGTTGTACAACTTTTTCCGGGTGGCTTGTGGTAAATAGTTTCTTATTTGATTTAATTACATAATTTGGTGTATCTACAATTATTGTGTCATTCACAATCAAGGGAATTATTTCGATTATCTCGCAGTCTTTACTTGTTTTGGGTATTTCCAGTATGTAGAGAATCATGTCATTTTTACTAGCTATTTTTGGTGTTGCATAATTCAACGCGTCTTCTGGGAAAGTTGTCTCAATGCCTTGTTTGTTGAGAATGGATTCGATCATGAGTATTTCTTTGATCGTTAGTAACTTGCTGTTTGGCAGTAGCACTTGGGCTCTCAAAATGGTATCTTCTATGTCTTCGAGAATGCTATTTATTGCATCTAGAGATAGCAGTAAAGTGATAGCGTCTATTTCTTTAAGTAGAATGGTGTTGATTAAGTTATGATGCCCGACCAGTTTGTTGATGGTGTCGCTGGTTTTTGTTATCCTTTCATTGATGACTTCGTTGACTTTGATTTGTTCGTTCGATTGGTCAATTAGGTTGTTGAGTGTACTATTGATGAGGCGTAGATCTTCAGCGTCTGGGTTTCCTGCAAGCCATTTCCAGGCTGTTCCGATAATATCTAATCTTTTGTGTCTATTGCTCTTCACGGGTTTTAATTGATATAAATTATCTGTAAGATGTCTGGATTTTCTAATAATTAAGTCTGACATTGGAAATGATTGATCTATCTTTTTAGAAATACTAGTGAATAGTTTTACATTTTCTTCCAAGATTGTTAAGTTAATCGGGTGAATGATTTTTACAATACCAGTTTGAATATGACAATTTTGAGATTGTAACAAAAGAATGGGGTCTTGGTACAAATGTTTGATTTCGAGTTGTTGGCCGCTTGTCCTCCGAAGTAAGAATAGTAATATTATTGTATAGTACATTGTTGCAGTTTGATGTTCTTTAATTTTCTAAATTCCCTACAATCTTGTAGTTTATGCTGTTTGAGTGTTCCTGTAATAAAAATACGATATCATTGATTTATTGTAATATCTGCTTCTTCAAGCGTTTAATTTTACATTTGTGCCTCTTAATATGTTTGTTATTTTTAAACGTTTTATCTGTAATATTTTGTGCCACTGTAGGTTTTGCCCTAGGGTCTAACTTTTTCCTAATATTGGGGATTAAGTATACTTGTTCGTTATCTAAGATTATTGGTGGGTCTTCTCTTTGCCTGTTACGGTTAATTTGGATGTCTTTGGCTTTTTCTAGATTAGATTTAACTTTTTTAAACAAGTTCTCTGAATCTTCTTGAATTTGGATGGGTTGTACAATGTTGTTATTATTGAATATTACTTCATTTGGCGTAAATTTCGTTGCTGAATGTACTGATGTGTTGTACAGAGAGATTGCTAGTAAGACCAATGCTGTGGTATTGAGATCTTTTAGAATATTTAAATTATCAAGATAATTTTTAAGCTGTATGAACCTAAATGTCGTTTCGTGGTCTGTTATAATTTGTCTAGGTATGCCGAACGATGTAAAGTATTGGGCTAGCGCATTTTTGACGTCGA
Organism: Topomyia yanbarensis; assembly: GCF_030247195.1. Classification (NCBI taxonomy): domain Eukaryota; kingdom Metazoa; phylum Arthropoda; class Insecta; order Diptera; family Culicidae; genus Topomyia; species Topomyia yanbarensis. The sequence continues at coordinate 99,498,205 of NC_080670.1, read as the reverse complement.
TTAAATTTTTAGTTTCCATGAGTATCATTTGGGCATGCTTCGAGAACGCATCGACTAACGATAGAAAGTTATGTCTGTCGATTTGAAAAATGTCTATGTGTATTCTGTCGAAAGGTCGGTCTACGGTCGGTCTTGGTGAGAGCTTTATGTTATAAGGCTTTCTTTCATATTTGTGCATATTGCACACTTTGCAAGTCTTTGTAAAAATTCTAATTTTTGATGCCATCTTAGGGAAGAAGTAGCATCTTTTTATCTGGTTCTCAACTTCATTGACCCCTCGATGTGCGCGTTCGTGCTCCTTGTTTATAATGGCGTCTTGTCTGTTTTCGGTCGTAACGTCTTCTACCTGTAGTTGCGTCAGTACGAAGTGTCCGTTTTCATTGAAGTTTTTCCTATAAACTTCTTGAATAGTTTGGATGATCTCCTCTGGAGCCATTATCGCTGTCTGTTTATTATTATGATATTTTTTCAAAATGTCAGTCAGAATGTTTTTGTCAAATGTGTCTCTGCATATGATAGTTCTATTGAAATTAGTAAAGGGTGTCTCTGAAATAATTGTGTTAAAGCGTGTCTTCCTGAAAATAAGTTGGTTCCTGTAATAGTTGATTGGACGCTCTGTGCAGTGAATATAATAATCCTGCGATGTGTCGGCTGAGTGGATTGTTTCATCGTCGGAATCGTCATTTGGAGGTACTTCTGATTGGGCCTCGTCGCTATTCGATTCGTTTCGCTCGGTTGGTGGTTCGGCTCCACTACTTGACGTTTCGCTTTTCTGTGAGTCTGAATTTCTTCCTGAAATTGGAGAATCTGTATTATTTATATTGACTTCGCAGCTTTCTTCAGTTTTCCTACTCAACGCATCTGCCACCACATTACTTTTACCTTCTTTGTATATTATAGTGTAGTCATAATTTTCGAGTTCCATACGCCAGTTTAAGAGTTTTTGATTCTTGTTGCAATTTTTTATGTATTGAAGTGGTTTGTGGTCGGTAAAGAGTGTAAAATTGTTCCCATACAAATATGGTTTGAATTTATTAATTCCCCACATGATGGTTAATGCTTCTTTTTCGATGGTACTATAGTTCGTTTCGCATTTGGTGAGTGTCCTGCTGGCGAATGCAATCGGTCTTTCGCTTTTGTCCTGGATTTGGGAGAGGACAGCACCAATCGCGTAGTTACTAGCGTCTGTTGTCAGAATAAATGGGAGTTGAAAATCGGGGTATGTGAGGATTTGGTCTGATGATAGGATTTGTTTTAGTTTGGAGAACGCATTCCTGTAGTTTTCGTCGTTAATGTTCACTGTCTGATCTTTTTTTAAAAATTTTGTCATAGGTTTAACAATTTTTGAATAGTCTCTAATAAACCTTCTGTAATATCCAGAAAGTCCGAGAAACTGTTTGATTTGTTTCTGGTTTTCGGGCAATTTCCAGTCCAAAATTTTCTTAATTTTTTCCGGGTCCGGTTTAATACCTTCCTGTGTGATAACATGTCCGAGGAACTCTGTTTCTCGACGCATGAACTCACATTTATCTATTTGTATTTTTAGGTTGAATTCTATGAGTCTTTTAAGGATTTTTGTTAGGTTTTGGATGTGTGTTTTAAGATCTTTTCCAATAACTATTATATCGTCTAAATATACAAAGCAAATAGTTCCAATATATTCGCCGAGAATATTGTTCATTGCGCGCTGAAATGTCGCGGGTGCATTTTTCAAACCAAAAGGCATTCTGGTGAATTGAAAATGGCCTAATGCTGTGGAAAATGCTGTTTTGTACTGATGGTCCGGGTCCATTTCGATTTGGTGGAATCCGGATTTTAAATCGAGCGTAGTGAAGTAAACTGATTTTCCTAAACTATCCAGAATCTCCTCAATCTGTGGTATCGGGAATTTGTCACTAATTGTCTTTTCGTTAATTTTCATGTAGTCAATCACGACTCTAACTTTGCGTTTTCCGGAAGCGTCTAGTTTTTTGGGAACCACCCAGATAGGAGATGAGTACGGGCTTTTTGAGTGACGAATAATGCCATTGTCTAGGAGTTCTCTGATTTGTTGTTCCACGTCATGTTTAAATGCGTGCGGGTATCTATAGGATTTTGTGTAGACCGGTTGCTCGTCTGTTGTTATAATTTTGTGCTTGATTGCCGACGTCGCAGTCAGTTTCTCATTCGGCTTTAAGAGAACATTTTGATTTTGCAGAATCGTTTCGAGAAGACTTTCTTTTTCCAATGACGATAAATGGTAGGTTCGTATAATTTTGGATAGCATATCCTTGTCAATGGGAGATGTTGACTCGAGCTGAATTGGGGTTATGGTTTCGAAATTGTTAACTTTGAGCACAAAATGTCCATGCACCTGTGGTACAGTGCTTTTATTAGTTATAACCTTAACTGTAGACTTTTTATTAAAGGAGTTATAAAGACCTGGCTCGATAATAATTGCTTTATGAAGTTTTTGAAAGGTAGGGACAATCCAGTCTCCGTTTTTGGAGGTGGTGATTTCGATAGTCAAATCTAATCTGTTTATTATTAATGGTCAAGGTTTCCTTTTCGTAGTCGATTTTGGCTTTGCTTTTAGCTAGATATTCAGATCCAAGAATTCCATCAAAGTAATTGTGAAAATTCAACTCGTAGTATGTTTGGGGGAAAACGTTTTTGTCAATTAAGTTAGCTTTACCTTTTCTGTTAATTTCGTGATTCCCGGAAATGTTTTTTATCTTAGTATTTTTTGTTGGCATCGTACTCGTAAGAACACCGGGGCGAACAATATTTTTGTTTGCGCCGGTATCTATCAGAAGTCGGATTGTCTGTCCTGTTTTAAAGTTTTTGCTTATCATGTAGGGTAAGTAATTCACGTTTGATTTTTTCCGTGTTGAGTCCAGCAAAAATTTAGATCAATACTGTCGTTTTCGGATTCTGATTCGGAGGATCTTTCTTGTTCTGTTAGTTCTGTGTTGTATGCTTGTTTTCTATTTAGGGTTAGGTTAGATTTGGTCGAATCTGTATCCATGGGTTGGGGAGAATCTTTGCTTTCAAATTTCCGTTCCTTTTGGTCGTGTCTATCGTTTCGTTCATTTCTTTCGTCTGATTTGAAATTTCTAAATTGTTTGGGTTTATTTCTGGGATGGGTTTGGTCCATGTTAGAAGCAGTTGCCTCTTTAGATCGGAATTTGCATACGAAGGCGTATGCTGCCTCCATGTCCTCAGGACCGGCGGCTTGCGCATAGCCAAAGTATGGCTCTTTCAACCCTGCTAAAAATGCTGCCAGGGCATCTTCTTCGATAAATGAGTTAATCGCATCCCAATTGTCTTTGTATTTTGGTTTTTGTTTGGCCAGGGTTTTTATATTTTGCGTAATTTCTTTACATTTTGAGTAGTATTTATGAACGGACATATTATCAGACATTTTATTTTGCCAGAGCTGGCTTTTATAAAATGTTAGTTCTTGTCGGTCACCGAGCGCGTTAATTAATATTTCTGAAATTTCTTCGAACGTCTGGGGGTTTCCCGCAAGACATATTATATCTTTAGCTTTACCCTCGATTTTGTTTATTACTGCGGTCAAATTAATTGAAAATTGGTTTGCTGTGACTATTGGTCTAAAAATTTCATGTGTGTTCTCTGCAGTGGAAATCCACGCAGATAATTGCTTTCGATTTCCATCGAATTTTGGGATATTTTTTATTGGGTCGGGGAGTTTAAAAAAATCTTCCACCGCTCCTGGATTTTGATGCACTCTACTGTTATTACCTGGCTGACTTAGCGATAGTGCATTAATTACTTGTGCTTGCTGGTCTTGCCTTTCCATTAGCTGCTGAAGCGCTTGGTTCAGGTGATTTATTTGCGAAGATACTGGATCCATGGTATTTTCTTCTAATGTTAAATTTTCAATTTCTGGGGTCTCTTTTAATGGTATATGAGAGAAATCAGCAGAATCTAGACTCGAAGCTTCGGAATCTGAGCTGCTATCGGTTATTTTAATTTGCACCTTTTTGAACAGCGCTCTTGCTTCTTTTAACGCTGACTTTGTTTTTGGCATTAAATTTCGCCGATGAAAACCACAGTCAAATGCGTATATTGAGAAAACGGTGAAAGGAAAAATGCTTGCGCGAAGTTTCCAATAAGCCCACTAAACGTGTTGATTCGCTTCTCTCTTATCTTGCCTATCTGGTAGTACAAGGTAAGGACGCGAACAGTTTTAGAATGTCACTCACTAATGCCCGCCTAGCGTTGATTCGCACTAAGGGAGAACAAATAAAACTACTCACGGTTTCTGCTGTCGTGTTTCGTGGTTCCGGCTGGACGCTGCTGGTGCTCCAGCTGGTTACTGCGGGGGGATCCTCAACTCTTCGGCGACTTTGGTTTATTCCCTGATGAACCTCCGTCTGTTGTGCTTCAGATGTGTCAGTTTTTCAACACTGTCCACGGGATCACTGCAGTTACGTTTGTTGGTGCGTAACTATTCCACTTTTTTATCACAGTTAATCACTCCAGCCTGTTCCGTAAGGCTGCGCCAATAATAGGTTTTAGTCCCTGATGAGCTTTTTAAAAAATCACTTTTATTCAAATTAAATAGAATACAAATTAAACTGAACTAACTCAACTCAAAATAATGATCGATCCGAAGCCTGTGGAAGTGGTTTTGTATAATGAATCTGCTGACGGGACAGTTTGGGCTGAATGGATAGCGTTGCTGGCTGTTGCTAGGTCGACGTGTGCATAGTCGGCGGCGTGGCTATGGTAAACTGCTGATCGTGTCCAATGCCGGCGTGGCGTATAGTGTGGATATAGCTGATCGTGTCTAATGCTGGCATGGGCTATCATGTAATTATATATATATATATATATATATATATATATATATATATATATATATATATATATATATATATATATATATATATATATATATATATATATATATATATATATATATATATATATATATATATATATATATATATATATATATATATATATATATATATATATATATATATATATATATATATATATATAACATAACACATGTGTACTAGATCTTACCATTTTTTCAGTTTTCTACCTTCATTCCTATCTCCCATTTATGTCTCCTTTAACTGTCATCCACATTTCTTGAATTCCTGCTTATTTAAGAAAGAAAAGGGGAAATAATGAAAAAGAACCGATAGACTCCGTGTTTTCCTCAGCGCTTCCGTTTCTCCTAGTCTGGTGTTACTGCCTGTTGGACTTGTGTAAGTTGTTCCATTGGAGATCTCCAAGGAGCTGTAATTGGAGGAAGATCCGTTTCTCCTAGTCTGGTGTTACTGCCTGTTGGACTTGCGTAAGTTGTTCCATTGGAGATCTCCAAGGAGCTGTAATTGGAGGAAGATCTGACTTCTATCCAGAAGTATCAGTTTTTCACATTAATATGTGTACACTACAAAACAATCCCGTGTATAATGCAACCATTTTTTGAACATTTATATGTACATATACACACATAAACACATACACGTATATACACACATGTATACATAAAAAATATACACATACATGCATACACACATACATATACAAATACCTACATACATATACGCATTGTAATACATGTATACATACATACACACATATACACAATTACATACATATACTCGAGTTGAAGGAGGACCCCACGATTAACAGCTCAACTATACAAGAGATTATTACCACATCACTGGGTGAAAGGGCAGAAGTTAAAGCCTTAAGCCCGTAGACAGTGATTATGTGTATAGACTAGGATGATATCTTTTACGGCTCATATATGTACACATCGCATGACACAACGACCACATCACCAGCTGGTGGAAAATAACAAGATGGCAAAAGCAAATGGGTTCGTTTTCAACCAAGAAACCGCATCAGTGTTCCTGAAACCGACCGACAAGAACTCAATTGATACTAATATCCTATGGACGAATCCATGTGCATTCATTTTGTACAAGGATGATGTTACATTGGATGGGACCCTTGACAGTGAGTTGAATCAGGTGGAATATCGCTGTGTGCGGGTCCCACTCTTTGTACACATGCAACCGCGATGGTGTTCAAGTCGTCAAATAAGCCTCTACTCATTGCAACGAGTTATCTAACCAAAACACCATCGTACCTCTCGACTCTCTCGCCACGTAACAATTGAACAATTGTGAATGGGAAGCAACAAGGGGCCACAGCTCACAGACAACATTCAACTCTCAGGTATTCAATGAACAACCCCACCCTACAGCGAACAAGAACAGACACACACACTCATTCCGTCACCCTTACAACCCTTGCACAGAATCCACCTCTTGCAATCGATTCATTTGGCGAACACAAGACGCACCGATTCAATACACATACACATCAATCCACCTCTCGTCAGAGCCCCACACACCAGGCGCTCCCACCCACGAGTCTCCCAACAGCAAACGATGCAACACCACGCAAATCACTCTCTATCAGTCCCCCATTCCGTGGGTAAGCAATCACTCCCAAGAACCAACACATACACCGTCCACAAGATCTCTCTGTATCTCATTATCAAGCACGACTCACACGACACATCATGCTTCCGTGACCGGTACGGAACGTCAAAAGTAGTCACATGCAGCTAAATGGAGGCACTCACATACAACATCAACAGCACGGCACGTCCCGACGCACGGCACGTGTGAACGGGCACACGAGAAACGCATTCAACCCATCCTGACGTAACGATAACACTAGGTTGACGTCGATGGAAGCCGATGAATCGCCCGAATCGTGCTTTAGGATGTACGACCCTCAACCTCCACTCTGCATAGACCCACTCGGCTCTCCAACACGGAAACTCCCGTTCAAACACTCCTCACGCTCACTCCTGCAGCAATCAACCGAAGATGTCAAGGAATGCAGCAATTAGTCCTAACTAGCACCTCTACATACATAGACTCTCCGAGAGGCACCCACTTTCACAACAATCTCGATAGACTCCCTCCGGCCCACATCGCCGATCACCGAGGGAAAGCACAGACCGGCACCATTGCCCTCAGAATCCATCGCAAAACCACAGCAAAGCCAGGACCTCCGTCAACGTGCATCAGTTGAGGATCGTTGCACTGATGCACGTTGACTCAACATTCCCGAATGCTGAGAAAACAAACTTATTGGTTATTGGCCTTTCGCTGCGATAATGTTAGTGTGTAACTGTATTTACTCTATTTACAGGCGCTGTTTGCCTGCCTGTCTGCCTGCCAATAGATGCTTCATTCAATATTACACACGAAACGAGTCTGACAAAAAAACAAACGCCATAGAAGCACCTGAGAGATATGCTGATTAAGCTCTTTCCGAGCAAGTGAAGTCAAGTGAATTTCCACTCCACTCCACCGTCGATGTGGAAAACAGGCTGGGGATCTAATCAAAATACTGTACTCGAAGAGATCGCAGCAAAGCGTTTACAATCACTTTCACCTGACGCGGGGGGTATTCTTTGGTAGCGGGTAAAACTCTCTGTCGATCTCAATGCTTATTAACACGTATCACAATCCAATCAAATCACAATCAAAAAGGGTTATCAGTAGATTATGCACAAACGTCGCGAATCACGAGTCACGAGTTTGCTAGACCAAAGCAAAATTAGCGTACGCGAAGCGAAGCGCAACACGAGACTGATTGTCCGTTGGTAGTTTTCATATAATCGAAACATTACTGTATATTAAAATAAAATAAGTTATATTATGATATGGATACATAATAAAATAGAAGTTTGACAGCATATTTCTAATTCGACTACCTTCGCTTCTCCGCTACAACATCCTCGCTACAAACCCGCATGATCCATCCAGACCCAAAACTCGCTACCGCGGAATCCGCCGTAAAATGCAAAAAAACCGGTTTAATCCACCTAGCAGTGAGATGAGACATTTCTTACACATTTCACTATTGGATTAGTTTGCAGAACTCACGAGAAGTAGGCACCCAATTAGAGGTGGGATGAAAACAGTTTCTAGTCTTGCACGAATAAAATCTCGAATAAACTGAATAAATTATACAAATCAACAAAACGACCGAAATAAAAAAGTAAAGCAAAAAATGAAACAATAGGTTTTTAAATTCATAAAATGAGTAGAAAAAGTAATGGAAATCATTATAATTTTGATCCAAATACACGAATCAAATTAGATTAGGTTATTATATAAAAATTAAGATTATATTTAGAAATAGTTATAAGATTAATAGAATAAACTGACTCATACTAACAAATTGAATGAAATAAAACGAATGACTGAACATGAAATGCATAAAATTAAAGATATGAATAAAATGAATCGGATAAATCAGATAAATCAAATGAATCAAATGAATCAAATGAAAAATCAATCAAATAAATCAAATGAATCAAATGATTCAAATGATTCAAATGATTCAAATGAATCAAACGAATCAAATGAATCAAATGAATCAAATGAATTAAATCAATCAAATAAATCAAATAAATCAAATGAATCAAATGAATCCAATGAATCAAATGAATCAAATGATTCAAATGAATCAAATGATTCAAATGATTCAAATGATTCAAATGATTCAAATGATTCAAATGATTCAAATGATTCAAATGAATCAAATGAATTAAATCAATCAAATAAATCAAACGAATCAAATGAATCACATAAATCAAATGAATCAAATGAATCAAATTGATTTAATGCATCCAGTGAATACATGATGAATGAATTAATGAAATGGATCAAATGAATAAAAAGAATGGATGAACAAAACGAATAAAGTAAAAAATAAATGAAATGCATAAATAAAACAAACGAATCAAATAAACAAAATGAGCTGAAGTGATAAAATGAATAAAAAGAACAAAATGAGCAGAATTAAATGCATTGATTAAAATGAAAAATTGAACAACAGTAAAAGGTTATAAATTAATATAAAGAAATAAATTGAATCAAATAAATTATTTGGATGAAATGATTAAAACTGAAAAAGTAGTCAGATTATTAAAATGAAGAAACTGAACAAAATGAATAAACTGGAAAATATTAATAAAATACATACAATGAAAGCAATGAATAAAATAAGTTAAATGAATGATATGAGTAAAATGCACAAAAAGAGTAAACGGATCAGAGTGAATCCAAAGAATGAAACGAATAAAATAAGTAAAATGAACGCAGATGAACAAAATGAATAAAAAGATGCGGAATGAAATAATTAATTAAAATTAAATGGTCATATATTTGAAGCCAAACACATTTTTGAATCAAGAAAATGAATAAACCGGATTGTACGAATTTGAAAACCATTGCATCAGAAAGTTTTGAAATGTTCTTGAAAATCCCATCTTCTGAGAAAAGGCTAATAAATATGCAATGGACTTTCTAGGGCTTCCATCTTTTTGTTTTCATGCTTCTTTACTTGACGAATTCAAAGTTTACTTTTTGGTCACATTTTCCCGAAAAAAGATTTATGTGCAGAACAGAATTTACTGGTCCAGTATTTTAACGCGCAATTGAATATAGTAAAGTGAGACAAGGTCACATGTGCTTTCAAGCCCCTTGAACAGAGAACGATAGAGGGAGAATGCGATTCGTGAATGAGACAGGTAGATATTTCAAAGTTTTTATTTGCATTGAAGTAAATAGTGTGAAATGTCTAGGCTATGTCGATTGCATAAAAGCGTGTTTGTATTGTTTCGTTCGGAATTCTCGTGCAGGAAATATGGATAAATAAGTCCTATACAGACCAATATTGTGAAAAAGAAATGGTTCAAACTACTCAGTATATCCCCCATCGAGAGTGGGTACTTTGGGAGACTTCTTTTCCTGGATCTAATTTGTGGATATTTTTGGTCTTTGATCCGTTATTTTTCATGAAAGTTCGTACCAATACAACGAATGTGCAGCTGATACAACTCATGGTTCATTCGCCTGCGCAACGTTCCGTCTTCCATCTGCACGCCACCATAGATGGTACGCAACACCTTTCGTTCGAAAACTCCAAGGCGTTGGTCCTCCACGAGCATAGTCCAGGTCTCGTGGCCGTAGAGGACCACCGATCTAATCAACTTCGTGCGGTGGCGAATTTTGTTCGACCAGAGTGTCCTCTGGAGTCCAACGTAGGCACGATTTCCCGCTAAGATCCGTCTCTGAATTTCTCTGCTGTTATCATTGTCGTCGGTTACCAGTGAGCCCAAATACATGAATTCGTCGACCATCTCGATTTCGTCACCGTCAATCCGAACTCGGGTGGGAGGTTTACATTGTCGTCTCTAGAACCTCTTCCTCTCATGTATTTTGTCTTCGAAACGTTGATTTTTCTTTTGAAAATATCCATCATCAATCTTTCATATTACCCAATTAAGCCAAATATTTTTCTGATATAGCCATGAATTTCCTTAATTTTAGTGTAGAAACAGGCTTTGAATACAATTGAATTAAAGTTGAGTTGATGTAGCAGCAGACAAAAAATAGTTTTGTTTTCTCAAACCTTCGCAATTACAATTAACAAATATTTCAGATTGGCAGAAGATCTTATCACACAACTTAGAAATGCATACAGAAATAGCTAGATAGATGCGATAGAAGAGAGACAGAGAGAGAGAGAGAGAGAGAGAGAGAGAGAGAGAGAGAGAGAGAGAGAGAGAGAGAGAGAGAGAGAGAGAGTGATAGAGACAGGTGGGGGGGGGGGGGGGCTGTGTGAGGAATGGCAAATGATGGTTCATGCAGTGACATTATTTTTATAGGTATATTATTATGATATATTGATTCTTACATTCTTATCATAAATAATGCAAGTAGTAATTTTTGCTCTATAACCAGTATAACCTAAATCTTGCAAAAGAGCTAAATTTTCGCTAGATTTTTGGGCTTCAAACATGCAGTTGCTTTCGGTGACGCCACAAGTATAATTATATTAGAAATCTTTTATCTCACTACTAGGTGAATTACTTGTTGATCTGTGTATTGATATACCATCCAACATTTACCTCATGATTGAACGCAATGCCTAGTCCAAGGAATAAATACTAGAACTCACTGTTTCTTTATCAACGCATTATTTTGTCTTTGAAGTGAACTTATATATTGATTTTTGAGAAATAGTTCTTTTATTATAAAGGTAATTCACAAAATGTTCTCAACATCGAATTCCTTGAATCACGTAGATGTGTTTTCATACCCCGATATTCAAAATCGGTTTAGTTTTGCCCCTAAATCACCAGTAAAAAATGAATGAAGTATGAAACAATCTCATTTTTAATTAGTGGAAATTGGTAAGCGAGGACTAAAAATACAAAATGTCTAATATCTCCGCCGCTCGTGCACGGATTTAGACAATCTATAGCTTGTTAGAAAGGTATTTTTACAAGCTTTCTATTTATGTGCAGTTTGTGGGACAAAACTGTATCGTTTGAAAGTTATTTGCAAAAAACCTGCT